>NC_141351.1:27228513-27303513 GCF_057382095.1 Aulonocara sp. 'chitande type north' Nkhata Bay | reverse complement strand
CAGATAAGAAAGCAGTGAGTTATATTCAGAACCTTTGCCTCTGGTTATCTGCAGTCACATGACTCCTAACAGAAAGTGAAGCTGTTACACTTCACCACACTCGAGCAGGAGCTGTTTGTCACTGTGACTCTTCTTACAGGTTTCATAAATGGAGTCAATGTGTCATCTCCTCAGGACCAGTTTGAACCCAGTGAGTCTGATCAACCCAGTCAGTTACACCAGCACCACAGACTTCATTAGTTATTGGGGGTCATGGGTGACACAGTGTGACTGAGGAACTGAACATGAAGCAGCATCATCTAATTCAGCGGTCTCCAACCTTTTTTGCGCCACGGACCGGTTTATGCCCGACAATATTTTCACGGACTGGCCTTTAAGGTGTCGCGGATAAATACAACAAAATAAAACCAGTACCGGTACAAAAAAAAGAAGATTTATTCATAACACACGTGAAAAGACCCAGGAAAACCGAGTAGCAATAAAAACGATAACAAAATAACGCTGAAAACCGATAAAAACCCTGAAAACCAGACATTTCACACCCGAGCCTCAACTCTCGCGGCCCGGTATCAAACGACTCACGGACCGGTACCGGTCCGAGGCCCGGGGGTTGGGGACCGCTGATCTAATTCTTAGATTCTTTCACAGGTCAAACGAGAGTCAAACTGTCTGCTCGTGTCTCCCTCTGTGTTACTCGTTAGTCACATGACCCCCAGTCTGAACCGTCCTCTGTTTCTCTTTCAGGCCTCTCAAACTCCAGAAACACCTCCAGCCCCATCGACCCAGACTCCATCCAGGTCCCCGTCAGCTTTGAGCCCGACCCAGCTGACCTGGCTCTGTCCAGCGTCCCGGGTCAGGAGATCTTCGACCCGCGCAAGCGCAAGTTCTCGGTCGAGGAGCTGAAACCGCAGCCGATGATCAAGAAGGCTCGAAAGGTCTTCATCCCGGACGAAATGAAGGTAACTTGGAGTTGGTTCTATCCCGATGAGCGGCTCAGATTTCGCTGTAATTCCCAGTCTGACCTGAGGGTGGCGGTGTTCAGAGAGGGTTAGAGAATAATAAGCAGCAGAAGTTCAGCGTGAATGAAAAGGTTTTATCGTCAGAACGCTTCAGTTTGACTGAGTTATATGATTATGTGGAATCGGTTACATGAGACGAAGCGCCTCAGGTCAGAGTTCAGATGTTTGAGTGACGCAGCAGAGGCACTCGTCCTCGGGTTCTCCTGGATGTGATGTGAATGCCTGCAGGCCGGCAGATCCATTAGGGCTGATTAGTCGGCGCGGCTTAAAGCTGCACAGTCTCGGGGTTAAGAGGCTTATGTTAGTGTGAATGAGGGAGCGGAGACGTTGCTGTGAGGTCGGGCTCAGAGGATTTGGCTTTTAATTTGTTCAAATGAAACACGGCTCTGTGTGCGAGCGCAGGAGGAAACGTGCGCGGCGTTTAGTCATCCACACTCGGTCCTTCAAACAGAGACAAGGACTCAGATAAGCACACCAAACTCACCGTTTACGCTTCCTCCTGCTTTGTGTGCTCACGACCTTTGAGGCGTTCACGTGGTCACGATCAGAAATATCAGAGTCAGAGAGGCTGAGATGGCTTGCACATGTGCAGAGGAGGGAGGGCGGCTGTGCTGGATGAAGGATGCTGAACGTGGAGCTCAGAGAGGATTCATGGATGCAGGATTAGAGTGAGATGGAGGCAGGTCATTACAGTTTACCACTTTGTTTGATATGAAGAATTTTAGGGGTTTTTATTTCTTGTGAGTTTCTGCGACAACGACTTTATACAGCAAAGTAAACCCTGACAATCTGTATGAGCGAGTACTCGGCGACAGTGGGAAGGAAAAACTCCCTTTTAACAGGAAGAAACCTCCAGCAGCACCAGACCCAGGGAGGGGCGGCGGTGGGGGTGAGGGGAGGTTCAGGGAGGCAAAATTTGAACGTGCTAAAAAGCTGATTATTATTTTCTCTGAAGTAATCCTTCCTGTTTTCCGCTCTTCTTCGAGCAGGATGACAAATACTGGGCCCGGCGCAGGAAGAACAATTTAGCTGCTAAGCGCTCCCGGGACGCCCGACGCCTCAAGGAAAACCAGATCGCCATCCGGGCCAGCTTCCTGGAGAAGGAGAACTCTGCTCTGAGGCAGGAAGTGGCCGACCTGCAGAAAGAGCTCGGACGCACCAAGAATATCCTCGCCAAGTACGAGGCCCAGCACGGGCCGCTGTGAGGGCGCGGGACACACACATGTACAGAGTTCACACACACACCGCCAGCCAGCTCGTCTCACGGCTCCGAAGGGCTCGACTCACGGCAGATTAGTCTGTGGACCAATCAGATCAGAAACACGTAGGACACGCCTCCTCTCTGATTTTGATTCTGCCTCAAAACGTTCAGTTTTAAAACGCGTTCGCTGGGGACTACTTTCAGCGGCGGATGAATCCACACTGGTGCTGTAAAATGACACACGATGCAACATATTTATAGTTTTGTTTTTTTCCCATGCGCTGGCTTCACATGACTTCCTGTTTGAGTCGAGCCCGTTACTCAGAACTCTTACACACACACACCTGTCGGGGCGTGTCTTCAGCCCTGTGAACTCTTCTCATGGACTCCACTAACACTCACTTGACCTCTGACCCCTGCTCTCCCAATGTCTGGCAGCTCCTCCCCCTGCAGGTGTGAACACACCTGTAAATGAATGTGTACCGCCTCCTGCCTCTTAGCTCCTGCTCTCTGTTAATTTTTCTGTCGGGCCCTCAGCACTGTTTCACATTCACACTAACTTTAACCTGACTTCTCTTTTTTAAACAAGTGCCCAAAATGCCAAAAGTTTTATAGCAGGAAATGTTTTTATATTTGTGAGGATAATCAGAGGTAAGCGTCTTCAGGGAGTTCAGACACGGTTGGGCGCGGTTTTGGAGCCCCCTAGTGGGTGAGGGGAGCTCAGCAGCCAGTCCGGTCACTTAAAGGGTCTGGCTGCATGTTTTGACCTTTGACCTTCACTTTAGCATGTTCATGTTTGTGTTCAATAGGAAAGCTGCTTCAGGTTTCTCTGAGCGCTCCGCCAATGAAAAACAAGCAAGATTAAAGAGATAAAATGCACTTAAATTTATCTTAAAACAATAAAAAACAAATTAAGAACAAACTTTAAGAAAATGGTTCAAATGAGAAGAAACTTTAAAGCGGTAAAAACTAACCTGAAATCAGAGTGCTCCTTGCTGTGCCGATCGAGACGTTCTTCATCGCCACAGTCTTCACATCCTGGTTCAGTAAATGTTTGGAAAGGTTGATTCCATAAAAAGGAGATATCTTTTCTGGCGGCAGCATCATCTTCGTCTCTTCTCTTTCTGTTTCTTCAAATAAGATCTAATCCGGCGTGTTTCCAGGGTTCGCCTCGCACTCTTGCTTATTTCGGGTAAATGTAGGAAGATGGAGGTGAGCGTGGGGGTTTCTGCAGCGACTGTCCTGCTTCTCATCTTCACGACTTTACCATCACCTTTTTTGTGCACGAATGAAGCCGCGTTGAAGTTACGTGTTCAAACCAAGCCGTGCTGACAGCTGATTAATGCTCAGCTGTCATGTTTTTGTCTTTCTGTGAAAGTTTGAATTTGTTTTAGAGCAAATTTAAAAATGAAATTATTTAGCACACCTGCTGTCGGTCAGAGCTTTACTCTTCAGGTACTTTATCGTTAAACAACTCCCTCTTCTGCTCGTTTCCACCTCCGATATTTTTATTCTTGGAGCTTTAATAATCTTTAAACATGTTCAGTTCAGAGAGAGAGGAGCTGAGAACTAGATCCAGTTTCAGCTCCTCTCTCTTTAAAAGCCTCCTCTCTTCTGATTGGCCAGCTGCTGGAAGCCTGCTGACGCCTGCTGTGGCAGTTTTCAAACATAAGACTGATCGTATGGATTTAATGTCAACGTGTATTAAGGTAATTAATTGAAACTTTACCACGTTTGATAAGCGTTACAGCGGCAGCCAATCGAAAGAACCCTGCCTAGAATGGGCGGGGCTAAGGTGGCTTGTTATGAACAGATCTGGTACAAGATAAGTAAAGATTATTTTGAAGTGTAAATCATGCAAAGCTGCTCTAGCAGGAAGTGAGCGGAAGAGTCCAAACAGTTTCTTGACTTCTGATTGGTTGTTTTTCTTGTTCCTGTTTTAAAATAAGAAAAAAAAAGAAAAAGAAAAGGTGATTATAAATAAACATCCCGATAAGCTGAGACGCGGTACGAGTTTCTCTGACTCTTCTTCGCCGTGTTTTTGGAAACTCGCTCCGTTTGAGTGCAATAGACGTCAGGCGTGAACTTTGACTTTTGTTTCCCACGTAGCTCAGCGACGCCCCCCGGTGGCCGAGTGAGACATAAATGTATATTTGGGTGCGTGGTGTCGTCTTATACTGTGGGTTCACTTCAGTACTCTTTACTACAGACCAAAAGACTACAGTGTATACAGGATATATTGATACACATGACAGGGTTTAATGTTTATACAGAGTTATTCTTCTTGTTTTGTACAGTCTGTTTTCCTACGTAGATATTTCCCGTGTATTTTGGAAATCCTTTCATAAATCTGAAGCGTATGTATATCACACATATATATTATTACAGTGGCGTGCCCGGCCGGGGCATGCGATGCATGGGCATTAACCTACCAGCTTCATTTTGCGTCTCACCCTGTTCTCCCCCACCCTCAGCACACCTGGGCAGGTCCCTTTAGTTTCATGACTGTGTTTGGCCCAGAGGAATGTAACCCCCCCCCCCCAACATGAAGCCCTCTTTTCTTTTCTTTTTTTTTGTATTCTGCCTTTTTATCGTTTGCTGTGGTTTCTCTTTCTGCCTCCTCCTGTTTGACTCTCTGTTCACAGAAACCTTTTCTGTCCTTGATTCTGTTTCTCATGATCAAAATAATAAATACAAGTTTAAATACCATCCATGTTGAGCTTCTTTTGTCCCCGTCTGTAGTGACAGGTGCAGAAACCAGATGAACGGGCGAGTTGATCGGGTCCGGTTTATATCCTGACATCTTTGTCATCTCTCTGTGCTGCTCTCTGCCTCGGTCTCTTTCAAAATAAAAGCTAAAGTGAATCCTTAAAAAGGACAGTCAATAAACATAAATAAAAAAAATGAACAAATAAGAGTTTAACAAACATAAAAGGGAAGGGAGAAGTAATAAGAAAATTAATGAGTAAAAACATAATCAAAATATAAACAAAACAATTTAAAGAATTTATAAATAGAGAAACAAAAAATAAGGGTGAAAATAAAATTAAAATGAAAAAATAAAGTTACTAATATAAAAAATATTAAATTTTAAATTTTGGGAATGATTAAAGTTTAAATATAATTAATAATAAAAAGGACTGGATACAAATGTTAATGTTAAATGTTTTAAATGGAAATTATTGAAGGGAAATTATAAGTAATGACCAAAAAGTAAATCAGTGTTTAAATATGTGAATTTCACTTTATGTTCTACAGAATGAAACTTTTGTTTTTAACTTTAGTTATTTTTAATATTTATATATTATTGTTTATTTTGGCACTTTTGGTCCTCTGTAATCTGAGCGTTTGAGTCATCACTTCTTCTTCTTCTTTCTTTTGTTGCCTGTCCCGTTGAGAAAGATGCCCAACGGATTTACTTTACCACGTGGATCATCACGGCCTTCCCGTATTGGTCCATTTGATTAACCTTTGTTACTATTATTTATTTATTTTATTTTATTTTAAGTTATTACAGACATGACCGGGGGATGGGAAAGGAAGAAAGAAAGAGAGGAAGAGGGTTTCCTCACTTCTAAATGTGTCTATTCATGCTTCAGCTAATTTAGCATAATTATTCATTCATAGGTTAACTGATGAATCCAAACTGCCCATAGGTGTGAGTGCGGGAGTGAATGTGAGTGTGAATGGTTGTCTGTCCCTGTGTGTTGGCCCTGCGACAGACTGGCGACCTGTCCAGGGTGGACCCCGCCTCTCGCCCTATGACAGCTGGGATAGGCTCCAGCGCCCCCGCGACCCTGAAAAGGATAAGCGGAAGCAAATGGATGGATGGATATTAATTTATTTTTATAGATTTTTTTACACAAGAAGCAAACATGGAAGTTTTCTTTGTGTTGCCGGAATATTCTGGAGTTCTTGTTGATCAGCAGATGTATTTGTACTAAAAGATGAAGAGAAGATGATTTATGCTTCATTTGAACCTGTATGACTCATCCAGTCTCATACAAATAAAGTTATTATTCAAATGTGCTCCTATGAACACGAGGATCATTTCTTTTGTGGTTTGATGTAAAGTTCATGTGTCCTCGTGGTGAAGGCCGTTAGAAAAACCTCCACAAAAGCTCAGACGGCTGATGACCACAAGGAGGCAGCACCTTCCTTTGAACCCTTTCATAATAAATGTCAGTAAATATACAGTGCATCTGAGTGTGATCACAGTGCTTATTTCAGCATGTTGTATCTGACACAGCTCAGTGACCCATCCTGTCTGTTTACTTCACCCTCAACTTTTTTCTCTTTTCTCGCCTCCCCTGTTTGTTTTCCCATTTCTCTCCTTTCTTCTCATCTTTCACCCCCGTCTGCTCCAGCATAACATCCACAAACAAAATAATCTGAATAATGAAATAAAATCATTAAAATAAAAACATTAACAGGGGAGCCTACAGAGAGTCCGCGGTGCTCCTCTTGGGACAGGACAGGTTAAATAAAGAAATACAAAACACAACTGAAGTTTAATAAAATACAAAATAAAAGAATAAAAACCCACAACAGCAATCGTGTGTTTAAATCACATGATTGCCGTTGTGTTTTATTCAGTGTCCTTTCTCTTTTGTAGCATTTTTCTATTTGCTGGTATTTTCTGAAGTTGTAGTGTGTTTGACATTTCAGGGCCACCGTAGCTTCCACCTGTTCCATGTTTACCTGTCAGCTCCTCAGGTGTGTCCAACCTTTACTCTGGTTTGGATCTTTGTTGGGACTCTTGTTAATTAACCTGCAGCCCAGATTATACTCAGCCTACAGCTAACAACACTTCATCTCTCTCTCCGTCTCTGACAGTCTCACATTAATCTTATTTCACTCTCTCTTGGAAACACCAACTTTTCTGGGACAAAATGTACAGAAGGAAACATTTTGTGCAGCAGTGAGGAGGCTGTAACCAGCAGCAGAGTGAGATAGTTTTTCATTTATTACTCATTAGTTCTTCTCACTGTCATCTGTGGAAGCAGTGCAAGCCTTCAGGAGAAGAATGAACTCGTTTAGCAGAGGTGTGCATTAACCTGCCAATCAGACTGAATGGCTCATTAAGTGAAGGGGCCCTGTTAAGGGAAACGAAGGACCACTTTGTGAGTGATTATGCACAGGTGAGGAAGCTTTAGGGGTTAAACAACTGATGTCAAGCCATTTTAGAGACTTTAATTATAAGCTGAATCGTCCCTTTCAGGGCGAGGATAAATATTTCTAATTCCTGCAAAACATTTTAAACTTCATTCATGATTTAAGGCCGCTGGCGTGCGTTATCTGTTAATCCTGATGTCCTCTTGCTGCCTGAAAAATCAGGTCCCTCATACAGAGATGTGACTGCTGACTCTTTGGGTCGAGTGCCGCTTTAATCCCGGTGTACACCCACACGCAGATTTCTTCTGATTCATGCAGTCACGTAGATGAACGCCTGTATCGCCCCACTCAGCTGGAAATGTCATTATGTAATGCCACTTTCTCAAAGTGGAAGGCAGCAGATCAGGATGTTCTGCTAATCCCACAGTTCAGACCATCACACGCTGACAGCTGAGCACTTTTCAGTCATTTCAGACTGAGCGAGAACACACAATACCCCCTACAGAGTGTTTTAGTCCTAATGTACCGCAGCATGATGTTGTCATTTTCCCCTTCAGAGCTTAGCAAAATATTTGAACCAATGTCCGCTAGCAGGCTAACTCCCCCATGTTAGCTATTGCTGTAGAAGATAAATGATGTGATTTAGTGATGCTGAAAGAAAAACTGTTTAACAGAAGTTAGTATCACAGTCACGCTAGTTGCTGAAGTAATTTGGCGAGCTAGCCAACTAGCATTTCTGCTCAGGTATGACTTTTTCACCAGAATGTTATATTTAGCCAGCTAGCTTTAGCTTAGCTACGCTATATAACTTTAGTGATTATGGCTAACATTAACTGATTAAAATAATTTGAACATGACCAGCTTGGGTGAATTAGCCAAAGTCAAACCTTGCAGTTTTTCAGTGTTAGCAGAAGAAGGATGGGTAACAGTCATCTTCATGGACCTTCTGCTGGCTAATGTTACCAAACATTAATTTAATGTCATGGTGCTGGGTTGGTGACCCAGTGGTTTATGAGTTTTGTACTTTTGGTTTCTTCACATGGTGTTAAGTTCCTTAGTCTTTTAGTGTTTCTTCAGTTCTAGTTTTTGGCTTTGTTATGTGGCTTCCCTGTGTTCTGGGTTCCATGGTTGCTGTCTCCCCATCAGCTTTATCTCCTAGTCAAATCCGTGTCTGATATGTTTCCTGTTTTACTTTGAAAGTCTGTGTCCTATGTCAATGTATTGAGTTTTGCTTCACCTTGGTCTTGTCCTGTCTGATTACTCCCAGCTGTGCTCTCCTTCTGTGCCTCGTTCCCCTCGTTATCCCTCAGTGTATTTAAGCCCCGTGTTTGTCAGCGCATTGTCTGTGTTCCATCCCTCAGGTCAGGTTAAGTGTAGCGGGTGGAGGAGTTCATGCATGTCATGTTAGCGAATTCATGTAATTCATAGTTTCTTCATGCACCTGTACGAGTCGTGCACACAGTCATTTTTAGGTTTTGGTTTAGCTCTCGCCACTGTCTCATTGTAGCTTTTGTTTTGTACCCTTGTTATTCAGCCATAATAAACGGCTCGCCCTTGTTTAAAGTTACTCCCATCTCCTCACCTGTGTCCGCGCCTGGGTCCACACACCTTCACTCAGTCTGCCCTGCAGACCGTGACATTTAACTGCTAATAGAGATAAATGATTACAAGCTGTGTCCCAAAACTGAGGCTGCATTTGTAGGCCGATTACGTCACAGCCAGGCGACGAAGGCGGTCCCAATTCGAAGGCTGCTCCAAACACGGGAGACAAAGGCCGGGTCCTCCAAAGGATGCAGCCTAGGCTTTGGGACACAGCGCCTGTATCCCAATTCAGGGTCTGCAGCCTTAAAGTACGCAGCCTCAACGATCCTCAAGGGCCGCGTACTTAAAGACCGCTGAGGCCGGAAGTGCGAGGCTTGTGTAATGGGACAGTCAAGCCTCCGTTGCACTGATACTGTTGTTTGTCAACAAAGTTAAAAAAAAAAAAAAGCATCCATCGCGCTACCCAGGTTGCCTAGCAACCATGATACTAACAGCTGGAAACGTGTCATACAGCTGTGTTTGACAGAAATGAAGGAGAACATATTTTGTTCATTTGTTTGTTTCTACATGAGCTTTGGTCATTCTCTGTAAGATTAAGCTCAGCTATTGAACGGCGTATATTTTAAAGTAAAGGCTTTAAAACCAAGTTAGTACAAACGTCACTAATGTCACATGACTTTGCTGACATGTGGCCAACAGTAATGTTTTAATGTTCTTTGTTATTAAACATTTGCACATAAATAAGTGACATAATATTCAGTACTTAAAGTTTGCTCTTCGGCCGCCCCTCATCCGCCGTTTTTTTCGGCAAATTTATCCACACCGACTGCCGTACTATGAATTGTGGGATATATGGGACCACGAAGTCTACACTGCTACAGCCTTAAAATTCAGGGAAATGAAGGACGCATTTGAGGGCCGCATTTCGAGCAGCCTTTGAATTGGGACAGCCTTCGGCGCGCCGCTGTGACCTAATAGGCCTTGAAATGCGTACTTTAAGGCTGCAGACCCTGAATTGGGATACAGCCAGCTACAGTAGCTATATGTATCCTGTGTAAGGTCACATCAGTTTCTAGTTTGTTTCCTTATGTGGAGTTTGAGTTGATCTTCTGCTTGTTTGGTGACTTTAGCGATTAGTGGACTTGATTTGTAAGCTAGCATTAGCTCATGTTGTTCACTGTTGCTGTGAGCGTCACTCTGAGTATAAATGTCACATGCAGTGGAGATGTATTAAAATAATTTTTAAAGGCTTAATATGTAAACAGAATGAGGCCATTGGGGCTTTTCTACTGGTAAACAGCTGTTTAGTTTCCACTCGTTTATTCATAGATTTTCATGTTTCTGTACACTGGGATCAAGTAGAAATTTCCATTACACAGTGACAGACTTGAAAAGAAAACCGTGACATCATTAGTGTGATTTCCTTAAAAACATTACAGCTCGTATTTGTCTGAACATACAGCATGAACCACAAAATCCAGGAGTATCTAAACTGTAATGTTTTCATCACAGAAAGGAATAACAGATCATTAATACAAGGCTTTGTGCTTATGGTCTGAAGTACCTCTTTAATCAGCAGCTGCAGTAACATGTGTCTGCAGATCAGCAGAAAACCTAAATGTGGGGTTGCCTTAGAAAGGTAAGTGCAATGCAATGGCTGCATGTTATACGATATGGGAACGTGCATCATCAGAAAATACCAGGGAAAATGGGCCAAACTAAAACAAAGCAGTTCACTTCAGATACATTTTGAACCATTTAAAGTGTTTCTGACACTCTGGTGAAACCTTAACTTGCGACCTTTGATGTGTTTTTAGATATTTGTGTATCTGGAGTGAAGTGGAGCTGGTTTGATTACAGCAGCGTGACCTCAGCACCATGACTTTGGGCTTCTGTTCGTTTCCTCTGTGCTGTGGCTCATGATGAGTGTATGTAAGAACGTAATGAAGTCAGAGCCTGTTGACAACCTGAAGCTTACGTAACCTTCCCCACAGACAAAAAGACATCAGCAAATACACAATACATCCTCCTAATACGCAGCAGTGGCCACGATATAATCCCCAAACATGAAACATGGACGGGCGGATAATTGTGCAATTCATATTACAGATACGACGCAGCCATTGGTGGGCTGCTCAGCTGGCTGTGCTGTTTTATATAAGAGGATTTGCTCCAGCACGGCCTCTGTGGCACAAGCCCTCTAAAAAAGACTCGGGGCAGGATCATATGTCAGGCAGTGCCAGAGCCAATGAGCGGTGGGGGCGGAGTCTATCTGGTCAAGGAGGATTTTGTAGTTTCAGGAAGGGAGTGGGATTAAACCAGTCTGTAGCCACAGTGGTTTCCAGAAACATCAAATGGATATTTGAATCACAGAAAGCATCAGAGCAGCAGACCCAAACTACAAACATTACTCCAACACGTCTGATCACATGGATCAATTAACTGATAAAGGTTTTAATTTAGCATAAAGCTAGCTCTCATTAGCTCATTAACTGGCCCAGCAGGCAGCGCAGCAGCGGCTGCGACTTTATCACCATGTGTACCCAAAAAACTCAAATTACTTGCTTTTGCATTGTTGATCTATAGCAGCATTTCTGTCATGTTTGAAGGGCACACAGGTAACTCAGGTAACTCAGCCCAGCGGACTGTGCTGCCACAGGAGTACTGCTGATCTGATCTAACCCGCCCACAAAAGTGGAAGTATTCCGAGTTTTTATATTTACAACAGCACTTTTGTGTTTTAAACATTTTTAACGTCTTTCAGGTTTTGCTGACTTGATCTCCTGAAGGTTAAAAGTGTAAAATAACCTGCTGGTTTAGTTTGCAGTCTGGCCCAGCTGGCAGCGAGCAGGGTGTGGCAGCGTCAGTGTGATCGTCTCTGTAGAAACTCAGTGTTTATATTGAGATTTTTTTTCAAATGATTATTTAAAAGTAAAAAAATTTAATTAAAGTTTTGTAGTTTTTTACTGAACAGATCACAGAACTACAGTAAAGTCAGGCTGTGTGTGCACAGTCTCACTAAACTGACCTAAAAACATGAGATACTGATTTCATCAACAAATCAAAGAGAATCTCCAGAGTTCGGCTCGCAGCTCCAGGTTTTCTTTGTCATTTCATTTGGATGAAATGGTAACAGGATGCGTTAACTACAGTTTACAAAACTACATTTGATTTTTTGTGTTTTGTTTTTGTTTTTTGTTGCAAATATCAGGAAAGTTGGAAGAGTTGGTGAAAGCTTGGACTGCTTCGCTCAGCTAGCCACCGCGCCATGTTCGTAGGTAGGCCCAGCAGACACTGGACAGGTGCTGCAAAATCATTACAAAGTGTGTCTATGAAAATTTAAACTATTCATGATCTTTTAAGCACAACAGTATTTATTTTTGTAACTTCTAAGTTCAGGTTTTACTAACATGAGAAAACCACCAAATGGTGGAAATGTGAACGTTAGCGTTATGACGTTAGCCTCGGCGCTGGGTTCGTAAACCAGACCAGCAGGCATTTCTGTGTCGTCAGTGTGAATGAGATTGTACTGAGGGGAGTAAATGTAACACAAAAGCTGTTAAAACGGTGTGTTTTATTTTATTTTTATAACATTTTCTCATTTTGTTTGTATGTACGTTTGGAGCTCGACTGTCAGAAAGCCGCAGCCGCCGAGCAACATCACCTGTTTTCACCTGATCACCTGATCTGACCCAGCATGCGGCGCTACAGGTGCTACAGCACAATCAGGTAATGACTAGTTTTTTTATTTCTTATTATTTATTAATTACTTTATGGTTCTTTTTTTTGTTTGTTTGTTTAATATGTAAAACACAGTTCTCTGTTTAAAAACGTGAGTTTTACTGATGCTTCGAATGATTACGTTTCTGTGTTGGTTCATTAAAATAATTTTTGGAAGGTTTTCAAACCAGTTTTTCACATTTCCGTTACAAATGTAACAGGAAGTGAGAGGCTGTGTCCACGTGGCAGGCTCTAACGTGGCCCAGCAGACAACAGGTATGACAACATAACGAGGACGTGCACAAACTGACAGAGTCAACAGAAAGAGTTTGCATTGAATGATAACAAGCAGCTGTTTGAAGTCTCACTGGTTAAAATGGTTGTTTATGTACTCGTAGAAATGTCTGATGATTTAAGAAAGTGATGCTTTGATGTTACTATGGAGACGGGCTAATTCAAAAAGGTTCTTAGTCACACGCAGTCGCCAGCTATGTTTACAACATTCTCAGTGGCGTGACGGGAACAGCAGACATGGCAGACACTGGTGTCATGTTGGAAACTGTCAACACGGCATCAAATAAAATCATATTTAAATTTAAAGCTGTTTTCACAGATGATAGAAGACAGAGTTTATTGTTGCTGTGCAGCTACAGAGCTTAACAAATCTGTTAGACCAGAGATCATAAAACAAGAACATCTGTCAAAACTTGTTTAATAATAACGTTTGATTTTCGTTTATTTGGCAAATAAACTAAATTTGCTTTTTTTTTAACCCCAATTTCTTTCTTATTTTTTGTAAACCAGTAAATCTGAAAATGAATGTATAAAAACAGAAACTATATTGTAACATTTAACATATTTAGACTGACGTGATTGCACATACAGCCGGGCTAACGTTACAGAAGCTGGTTCAGGTCATTACCAACAGCTGTGACACTCTGTTGGTGTGGTGACACGTTTGTTAAGCGCTGTAAATGCAGCTTACAGAATATGGCTGCCTGTTCAGGAGCTTCCATGAACGCCTTTTTGTTATTAGCAACACAACCTTTAAAGGTTCCCCCTGCTGCAAACTGGGCACCAGTATCATCCTCTGACTGGATGTGATGGTGTTTGTGTTGTCATCCACATCAGTATCACAGACTCAAAGCACAAGAAATAAATCAAAGTGGCTCCTGTCCCAATTATGGCCCCGATGTGTGGCAGGTGTATAAGATTCAGCCCCTGGCGATTCCTGTCCACGGACACGCTGCCTGCCACAGCGAGGCAAAGGGAAGGAGGGGGTGGGGTTTGAAAACATGCTGTCTGTAACCTTAGTTACCTCTGTAGGACATAGGGGTGTCAGCCTCAGCTTTTAAAAACACGTTTGGATTTCTCGTTAGTGGCGTGGGAAACGCTAACAGGGTCATCGTAACTGGACGTCGTCATGAACACCAAGCTGATTGGCTCTTCTGAAGCTCTGATTTACTCAAAATGAAGAAGCATACTTAGATCATTAACGTGTGCATTTAAGGATTGAATACAGTGCACTGTAGTTGTTTTCCTTAAACGTTCAGTCGTCAGACTCAACAGTGAGACTCCTGCAGGGTAGCGAGGAGCGTTCCTCCTGGATAAGATGGCATCCATTGAAGAACCGCAGCCAGCGCCCTGCTCCATCACTGCTATCTTCAGTTTTCCAGTGATACCACACTCTGTGGTTTCAGGGAAGGTGCTGACACCACCCTCACAGTCTTTGTCAGTCTGGCGGGTTGGGGTCACATCAGCACTGAGGTGAGATGGAGAATCTGCTGCTGATGACTTCAAGTTCACACACTGTGAGGTCTGAAGTTTCTGCAGCTCTCCGTGAGGCCAAATCTCCAGAATCCCACAGATCCACGGTGAGCTGATGGCGCCGTAGGTGAGCGGAGGTCAGTGGTGGGAACTGGAGGGAATTCTGCGATTTGCAGGTGAGGCCAAAACCCTGGAAAAGAACAGGAAAAAACCACAGTGAATACTCTGATCTCTACTATTCTCTGTTCTTAACAGCTTTTCAGTCATTTCAGGCACAAATTGAAGCATTTTTAAGTTTTTCTTTAAATTCCAACTCATCCGATTTGTTTGAAACTTTGAAGCGTGTCGTTAACGACGTGCTCAGTATGTTGGCGCTGCTCTAACAAACCGATGGCCGTGACTTGGTGGTTCCACTTGTTGCAGACCATCAGTGAAGAACAGCTCCACGCTGAGTTTGTTCTTGAGCTTGGAGATGGAAAGCACCTCAGAGCTAATGTAGGAGGAGCTTTTTGTTAAAAGGATGCTAAATGTTCTGCTGACACATGAAGTACCAAAGAACATGATCTGATGTTACCACCCATACTCTGCTCCAGCTGTGTTAGTGCACAAATGGTCTCCATCACTGATGTTGGTGTCTCCTTCAGTACAACATAAACACAGGATGTTCTCTCAGATACAGATGAATCAAATACAGGATTTCCCTCCAAACAAACATCATCAGAGTTCCTCCATCAGATTCTTTTAACACCACCCAGTAAATCTGCAATAACACCAACATCTGCTGCACAGCTGTGAACATTAACCCATACAATCGAGCATCCAAACAGTTATCCCTGCTGTCCAGCATACGTCAAAAGGATGAGTGACGTTGACCCCAAAGTCTTTCCATTGATTATTTTCCTGTCCAGTGAGGGTTTATGTTGTCAGCTTATTTGATCTGTGTGATGGTGGGCGGGGAGAGGCGGGGGATTAACAGGCTGGTTTGAAGCGTCAGGACCAAAGCTTAAGAGTCCGAGTCCTCTGGGACCTTAGGTTGGGGGTGGAGGACGCAGTCTGCTGCTGCTCTGTATGTGAGTGCAGCTTTATTCAGGAGAAGCTGGTTAATGCTGACATAGCACCAAGCAGTTTAAGAGTCACCTAGAATTAAAACTGCACTCTTGTTGAAGAGCGCAGAGCCCAGGATCTGTTTGTGGGGCTGAGTAACTGGGACACTTATGTGTTAGTGGTGCAAATGTGAGGGCGAGAAGGTCCAGATGATAAAGAGCCGTCATCGGACCTCACAGTCAAAGAAGAACTGATGGCCTGGCAGGTGGCACCAAGACTTTACTGTGTCAGTGTTAGCACAGGTAACAGTCACACACACGGTCACACACAGTCACACACACGGTCACACACAGTCACACACACAGTCACACACACGGTCACACACACAGTCACACACACGGTCACACACACGGTCACACACAGTCACACACAGTCACACACACGGTCACACACACACGGTCACACACGGTCACACACATTCACACACAGTCACACACACACGGTCACACACGGTCACACACGGTCACACACAGTCACACACAGTCACACACACACGGTCACACACGGTCACACACGGTCACACACAGTCACACACAGTCACACACACACGGTCACACACAGTCACACACAGTCACACACACACGGTCACACACGGTCACACACGGTCACACACAGTCACACACAGTCACACACACACGGTCACACACAGTCACACACAGTCACACACACACGGTCACACACGGTCACACACGGTCACACACGGTCACACACAGTCACACACACGGTCACACACAGTCACACACAGTCACACACACACGGTCACACACACACGGTCACACACAGTCACACACACACGGTCACACACAGTCACACACAGTCACACACACACGGTCACACACGGTCACACACGGTCACACACAGTCACACACACGGTCACACACAGTCACACACAGTCACACACACACGGTCACACACAGTCACACACATTCACACAGTCACACACACGGTCACACACAGTCACACACACGGTCACACACGGTCACACACAGTCACACACACGGTCACACACAGTCACACACAGTCACACACACACGGTCACACACATTCACACAGTCACACACACAGTCACACACAGTCACACACACACAGTTACACACACAGTCACACACACGGTCACACACAGTCACACACAGTCACACACAGTCACACACACAGTCACACACACGGTCACACACACGTTTCACCCTTTACTTGTAAACTGTGACTTAACCCCAAAATGAACCAATAAACAAGCTTCACAAAGGTCCTCAGAATGTAGGAGTCCCCATGATGTAGGTCAGGTGGTTGGCGGGGTCCCCGTAAAGTCAGAGAAGAAGAAAAAGCTTTATCGATTATTTTTTTTTTATAGTTAAACTATATATTTATTATCTCAGAACATCGGGCCACAAATCCATCATAGAGACTTGGACATGAATGAGAATCAACAAAGGATCCAGAGTGTTTGTCTTCAACAGGGATTAAAACAAGGTTTGGTCTTCCAAAGAAACACAGCAGCACAATGATTCTCTTTGCTTTCACCATACATGGACCAGTACCTCCATCAAACATGGACCAGTACCTCCATCAAACATGGACCAGTACCTCCATCACACATGGACCAGTACCTCCGTCAAACATGGACCAGTACCTCCATCAAACATGGACCAGTACCTCCATCAAACCCACCAAAGGCCTGCTGAGTGGCCTCCTCGGGACGCCTTACCTCCTGCTGACTCCTCGGCGCCATCCGGGATGTTCAATTTAAAAAACAAGAGTCTGAGAATGAAACAGCAGCACTTCATGATTATCCGTCTGAACTTTCCTCTTCCTCTCAGACCAGAGTACTCCTCTTCTCCCGCTCCCGCTCTCCTCTATCCCGGCTCAGGTCTGGCGTCGGCAGCTCGGCGTGGCCCGCTTTGTTGTTGGGCTCGTACCGGGTGGTGGTGGGCGAGTTCTGCATGACCACCAGGCGTATGGGCGACTGGCTGGGTGGCGCTGGCGTGTTGTCAGGGGCGTACTCCTTGGTGGGGTCTTTGCCACGGCAGTCGTACAAGATGCAGGAGATGAGGAAGACGAGCAGCAGGATAACATAGCTGGCGACCAGGATGATGAGGTTCAGGGTGACGGGGTCAATCTCCAGGTAGAATTCCATAAAACCCATGGTGCCGCTTCATATCTCGGCCCGGATCCAGAGGAGGAAGAGATGGTGGGAAAAGAAAGAAAGGGAAATCTGGGGAAATGAGAGAGAGAAGCAGAAAAAAATCCCGCAGTGATGGACGTCGGCTGGACAGCTGGCCGGAAAGAGAGAAAGAGCAAAAGAGAGCAGAGGACGGCGTGGGATGATGAGATGACGGGATCAGCTGAGAGAGAGAGAGAGCGGGCAGTGACAGCAGGCTTTGTGCTTTAAAGGACATTAATCCTCGCTGCTCCTCCAACCTTGACGTTCAGCAGCCAATGACGAAAGCTGCTCAGTTTTAATAACTTAAGCCACCATTTTGATTTTGCCAGCTACACGTCCAGCGCCGTGGCAAAAACCATACTCTCAAAATGGAGGCCGGCTGCGGCACACACCTGTCAGCCTGCCATAAGCGCTGCTTTGGGGATTTAGGAGTCATGTAATATGTATTAAAACAACTGTTTATTATGTCACTCAGAGATTATTTTTACATTTGAAATTCAATTATATTAAAAGGAAATAAGGGCCCACAGCAGGCTGCTCTAAACATGCAATTTTGAGAGTACTGCTGTTAGTAGATCCTGATAAAGCTCCTCTGTGCCCTAAGCTGCTCTTTTATAAGAAAACTTTATCCTTGAACCCTCAGAGTCACAGCTTTAACTCACACAAGGAGAAAAATACATAATGTTGGCTTCAGATGTCATTTTTGTATAACAATAAGCTAAGATTAGCCAGCTAGCTGCTCTGATGGGTATCAACTAACATGTCCATGTTGGCGGGCTAGCTAACATTAGCTAACATTAGCTAAGATTAGCTAACATTAGTCAGAAGAAAGACAGTTTTATTGAGTGAAGTCTGATCAAATAGGAATTTGAGGAAAACTGGTCAAAGCCAACAGGACTTTTATGTTTTATTTGATTTTGGGGGGCTTTTTAGCAAATTTACTTAATGTCCTGTCAGCATGTTAGCTAACGCTAGTAAACAAAAAAGCTAACGCTGGCTAAAATTAGCCAGATTGGAGGACAGGAGGATGTAGAGTGGTCATTTTACAATTGGACCACCACCGTACTTGATGATGTCAAAGCTCAAACTGGCTGGCTTGACCGGCCCGATGCCGTAGCTACTCAGCATTTCTATATACAATAAACTCATATATCAACTTGCTTGCATTTGTTTTCAGTGCAAAAATATAATAAAATATTTTGTAATTATTTTATATTTACAGCAAAATGCAAGACGTTTGCCTATAAAAATTGTAAAAAAAAAAAAAATACTGCATAATATTAATTACAAGAGTAGTTTGTGGTGGAGATTGTTCATCTGCTGACTGAATATCTAAAGAGGAGAAAATAAAATCAGAAAAGCTGTAAAATGGAGTAGTCCGTGAGTTGTACAGGATAAATGTTGTTCTCATGCAAACAAAAGCAATATTAGACTTCTACTTATTATCCCCCTAAAAGTACAGAAAAAAAGCGACTCTGGGATCTTTAGTAGAAGAGACGTTCAACGCATGTCAAAAATACACATTTAAGAAAGCCAAAAAAATCCTTTTATGCACCCGAGCCAGGCTTGGTGCACAACTCAAAAGACACGCGTCCTGACCTTTCAGATTTATTCATGATCAAATGGACACATAGGCAGCCAAGGACACAGGAAATCACACAGTCTCATGATGAAGACTCATTGTTACTGTTATTTGCATTAATTTTTCCAACCAGCACTGAGGCAGACATTATGGAGGTTCGTTTAAAAGCTGTTCACACACACACACACACACAGAGACTTCTTGTTTTTCTCATTAACAAGCTAACAAAGTCAATACAATACAAATTTATTTATAAAAACCAACAGTATACCAAAGTGCTTCACATAAAAGACAGAAAATAAAACATAAATATTATAAATATTATAGGACCATAACAAAGTACCAAGTGTGCTAACAGGTCAGTGTCACTAATACACAGGAATAACATAAAATGCATATCAAGTAAAACATGTTAAAAGCACAAAGCCATAACAGATATGTATAAAAGGTAAAATAGAGTAAGTCTAGGAATCAGATACAGGCATGAACGAGCAGGAGAGGCGAGGTTAAATAAATAGGTTTGTAACTGTGATTTAAATGATTGGATAGAATCAGACGCACAGACAGCAATAGGAAGGTTATTCCACAAATCTGGTGCAGCCAAGGCAAACGCACGGTCACCTCACGTCAAAGACAAATAAATAAAAACACGCAGGTGAATAACTAAACGATGACACTGTCACTTCTATAAGATATTCATGGGGCTCTAATGTTTCCCACACACAAGCTTACAAGCGCTCAACATCCCCACTTACTCCTGCCAATCCTTTGAAGAATGGCTCCGCCCACATCTCATTTGGTGCCTGCAAACCAATGAGAGCCTGTTTCCTGATTAAAATATATTAACTGTTACGTATTCCACAACATTTCAACACAAGAATGACAGTAGATCATAATGATAAGAATTAGGTGTTGTTTTGCATATAAAACCCCTCATAGACCCAGTGATCAGTGTGGATGAAGTCCACTGTGTAACCTGCCCACCATCAACATCTGTGTGGCTGTTACCAGTCATTTTAATCAAATCTTTACCAATTGTGTACGTGTAGTAATGAACATGTATGTTACGTGTACGTGGTTACTGTATGTGTCACCGCCTGTCTTCAAAAGGACACACAGAGCATTTTGAGTCACTCCACTAAAAGGACACAGGCCATTTACTAGTTGATTGATGACAAGAACACAACTACAAATCCATTAGACAGAAGTCAGTCAGTGAAGCTAAAACTTCCTGATAAAACAGGAAGTAGACCAAAGATCAAAGGTGAAGCACAGATGATGTACACAGAGTTCATGTATGGTACTAACTCAGTGTTACTGCTTATAGTGCTTTTTTCCTCGCGCTCTTTCTGCTGATTGCCACCGAGACCACAGCACTGAATGTACACAGACGAGTATTTAATGATGTGAGTCCACGTCCGAGCAGGACACAACTCCATCTGTTGTCCACTCCTCGCTGTCGCAGCTCCCACAGAGGTCCCAGCATCAGCATGACTCACATGAAGCCACAGCGCTCAGACTGACTCCAGGTTTTTATGTGAGTTCAACAAGTCCACAGTAAGAACTGGAGCTCATGTTTCAGAGAGCAGTGAATGAGCTCGCTGTGTGTGGACCCTGTAAATAAAACACCAACATGAGCAGAGGATATCCAGTTGCTTCATAAAATGTGGTAAAACAACAGAATCAGGAAATACCTTTCAAACCAGGCACACCTAAACTACTGTCCTCAACAGCAGATGGTGAGCGCCGCGAGGGGCAAGAGGCGGGGAATAACAACAGAGTCGGAAAAATATAGCAAAGCGGATATTAGACCTGAGAGAGGGGCACCCAAACAGCTGCTGATGGTAGACGTCAGCCTGACCTACTAAACTACAAAACCCACAAAGGCAGTGCAGTGCTGCCAGGCTGTGTGGCTGTTCACCACCACGTACAGACCAAATAACTGCTCCTAAATACACAAAAGACAAACAAGCACGAGCATGTCTTTTCTTCCTCGTAGAAATCTGTTCTTACTTTGTCTGTTTGGACCTTTAGGCTGCGTAACGTCCCTGCGTACAGTCCAGGCTTTGCTGTCATTGGACAGCCGGGAGACCCATGATTCAAACGTCCACGGATAAAACAGCATGAACAGTTAGTAAAGTGAGCCACATCTACAGCCTCACAGTCATCATGTCTGAGATCTGTTGTTATTTTCTCTCATTTCCTGTTTTATTTTGTAATCTGTGTCGCTCTTCCACTTTGCCCTCTGTGTCAGGCCAACGTGGGTGTTCCAGTTCTCCTGGGAATGTTCCTCATGTTGACGTTGTTTTGCCGTCTCTGCATGGATGTGTTAGAGACACTGAAAGTAAAAAAGGACAAAGAATTTCAAACAGTGTGGGTGAGGAGGGTGAAACTCACAGAAATGCTTTTGAAGATTAACTTTATAAATTCATGAGAAGAACAAACTTTTCATTTACAAGAAAAATGTGTCAAAAGGAGAAAAACTGAAATTTGAATTGAATTTTAGTCTCTGTGATGTAAGGAGCTCTCTGATTGGTTGGACAGACACGGGCTGGTTGCCTGTTTGTGTTCATAGCTTTGCTGCTAACATGTGTGTGTTTGTACAAACGCTGCTCAGCCTCAGGATTTAAACTCCGCCCAGCACAGATGTTAGAAGAATGAAGCGACCTGTTCCAGATCTCTGATGAGGCCTTCAGCCTGTTTCTTCCTGTTGGTCTTCGATCTCCTCTATGAGCTCCTTCAGGCGTCTCCCAGACTCCTGAACATATATATATATAGTCATAGGCCTATATATATATAGGCCTATGACTCAATGCCCCACAGCTGGATACTGGAATGCCTAGAATTGTACAAGATCAATGGGACCCTAAGAGCCTTCATCAGGAACTCAATGGGGATGTGGCGTACAACACTAGAGGCCAACTCCAAGCCCATAGCACAAGTCACCATCAAGTGCGGGATCTACCAAGGAGATGCTCTGTCCCCACTGCTGTTCTGCATAGGCCTGAACCCCCTCAGTGAGATCATTAACAAGACTGGCTACGGATACCGACTACGGAACGGAGCAGTTGTCAGCCACCTCCTGTACATGGATGACATCAAGCTGTATGCCAAGAGTGAACGAGACATCGATTCACTGATCCACACTACCAGGCTATACAGCAATGACATTGGAATGTCGTTCGGACTGGAGAAGTGTAGTCGGATGGTAACAAAGAGAGGGAAGGTAGTCAGAACTGAGGGGATTGAACTACCAGAAGGCAACATTGCAGACATAGAGGACAGTTACAAGTACCTGGGGATCCCACAGGCGAATGGGAACCATGAAGAGGCCGCTAGAAAAGCTGCAACCACCAAGTACCTGCAGAGGGTCAGGCAAGTCCTGAGGAGTCAGCTGAATGGTAAGAACAAGATCCGGGCCATCAACACGTACGCCCTGCCCGTGATCAGGTACCCTACTGGGGTAATAGGCTGGCCAAAGGAGGAGATAGAAGCCACTGACATAAAGACAAGAAAGCTCCTTACCATGCATGGAGGGTTTCACCCCAAGTCCAGCACCCTGAGGCTGTACGCTAAGCGGAAGGAAGGGGGCCGGGGACTGGTGAGTGTCAGCACCACAGTCCAGGATGAGACAACAAACATCCAAGAATACATTGGGAAGATGGCCCCAACTGACCGAGTGCTCAGTGAATACCTCAGGCAGCAGAAACCCAAGAAAGAGGAGGGAGACGAGGAACCATCATGGAAGGACAGGCCCCTGCACGGTATGTACCACCGGCAGATAGAGGAGGTGGCTGATATCCAGAAATCCTACCAGTGGCTGGACAAAGCTGGACTGAAAGACAGCACAGAGGCACTAATCATGGCAGCACAAGAACAAGCTCTGAGCACAAGATCCATAGAGGCTGGGGTCTATCACACCAGGCAAGACCCCAGGTGCAGGCTGTGTAAAGATGCCCCAGAGACAATCCAGCACATAACAGCAGGGTGCAAGATGCTAGCAGGCAAGGCATACATGGAACGCCACAACCAAGTGGCCGGCATAGTGTACAGGAACATCTGTGCCGAGTATAACCTGGAAGTCCCGAGGTCAAAATGGGAGATGCCCCCAAGGGTGGTGGAGAATGACCGAGCTAAGATCCTGTGGGACTTCCAGATACAGACGGACAAAATGGTGGTGGCTAACCAACCGGACATAGTGGTGGTAGACAAACAGAAGAAGACGGCCGTAGTGATCGATGTAGCGGTTCCGAATGACAGCAATATCAGGAAGAAGGAACACGAGAAGCTGGAGGAATACCAAGGGCTCAGAGAAGAGCTCGAGAGGATGTGGAGGGTGAAGGTAACGGTGGTCCCCGTGGTAATCGGAGCACTAGGTGCGGTGACTCCCAAGCTAGGCGAGTGGCTCCAGCAGATCCCGGGAACAACATCGGAGATCTCTGTCCAGAAGAGCGCAGTCCTGGGAACAGCTAAGATACTGCGCAGGACCCTCAAGCTCCCAGGCCTCTGGTAGAGGACCCGAGCTTGAAGGATAAACCGCCCACAGGGGCGTGCTGGGTGTTTTTTATATATATATATATATATATATATATATATACATATATATATATATATTTATATATATATACATATATATAAAAATATGTATATATATATATATATATATATTAGGGGTGCAACGATACACAAAATTCACGGTTCAGTTCGGTTCGATACTTTGGTGTCACGGTTCGATATTTTTTTGATACAAAAAAATGTTCATGCCTTTTTAATTTGTTATTTATTAAAATTATAAATATATATTTTAACTCAAAGGTACAGTTTTTAAATTTAACCCTAACCCTTGTGCGTGTTTTTTATTTTGACAGCGAATGCGCACCTGCAGACCACTTATGTGCAGCCCTGGTTATTTAGCTCATCATATTGCAGCCACAGAAATTATTTTGTCCATGAAACCATAAAGCTGCACTTTCTTTTTGCCTTATAGTCTGATTTGTCATAACTTCTCCGTTTTGTGGTAAGCTTTTCTTTGGCTGTCACTTCTTCACCCTGACCTGTCTTATTTGGCTCAGCAGAACTGAAATGCTTTTACACACGGACTCACATAAGCTCAGCGATTCTCTGCGCGATCAACCTCTCACATGTTTAAGCTGCGGGAGATTTCACTTGTCATGTTTGCATAGTAAGCTAACGATTAATTAGACGATGTCAGAGGAATTGGTGCACAAATTATCATCACTCACAGATCAGTGCTGTCGCTCTCTATACACAGTTCGCACGATTGCAAAGTGAAAGCAAAAAAACAAGCGCAAATTCAAACGCGACTTCAATATGTCACATATTGACAGTGGCTCACCGATGCCAATGACATAATTACCCAGCTACATTTCTGAAAGAATGCAAAAGCATTGACATATATTTTTCCTACAATAGCCCGACGGGCAGGGCAGAGATAGATTTTGGTAGCCCGACTGAAAAAAATCGCTAGCTCCAGGACGTCGGGCTAGCGATATTGCGAGCCCTGTATCTGATTGAGGAATCACTCATCTTTGGAAAAGAGAGTTTATTACAGAGAAATGGCTCTTTCCAAAATAAAAGCTATACTATCCGCTTCTTCTGGGCTATATTCTCAGCAGCATAAGGAGAATCATGTGCTAACAGCTGTCTAAATGACTCGGCTAAAGTTAGTAGCATGCTTGTTGTTTTTGTCTTTGCACTAGGATGATGTCGGCGTAAATGTGCAGTCATATTCGTTGTGTTCCCACTAGTGCTTTCAGGTTAATCTCGTTGAAATGACCTTAACGCCACAACACGGCAAATCTCCGTTAACGAGCTACCGCCGATCGCTCCGTGCATGGGGCTAGACGGCCAACACGTTAACGAGCTAACTGCGCTAACACACTAGTTCACACCAATGTAATTGAGCATTGCATGGCACATCCAACATACTGTTTTACTTTAGTCCATGACTCGCTTACCTTCAGGGTCATACGTCACATGAAAACCAAAATAATTCCAAACGCCAGATCTGAATGAGAGTGGGGGAGGTCCATGTTGCTGAGAGCTTAACTTCTGTCTCGCTAGCTTGCCCTGTGCTCTTCCTTCTGACTATGCTGTCTGTGTGGAGCGCTCAGTGGATCTGCGCTCGACAGTGCAGCCTAGGCGGAGTAGTCGAACACAGATTCACTGAGCGCTCAACACAGACAGCATCGTCAGAAGGAAAATTGATAAAATAAATTACAAATGTTGTATTGTTCGATACATATGCGTACCGAACCGAAAGCACTGTATCGAACGGTTCAATATCGATACGAATATCGTTGCACCCCTAATATATATATATATATATATATATATATATATATATATAACACCCAGCACGCCCCTGCGGGCGGTTTATCCTTCAAGCTCGGGTCCTCTACCAGAGGCCTGGGAGCTTGAGGGTCCTGCGCAGTATCTTAGCTGTTCCCAGGACTGCGCTCTTCTGGACAGAGATCTCCGATGTTGTTCCCGGGATCTGCTGGAGCCACTCGCCTAGCTTGGGAGTCACCGCACCTAGTGCTCCGATTACCACGGGGACCACCGTTACCTTCACCCTCCACATCCTCTCGAGCTCTTCTCTGAGCCCTTGGTATTTCTCCAGCTTCTCGTGTTCCTTCTTCCTGATATTGCTGTCATTCGGAACCGCTACATCGATCACTACGGCCGTCTTCTTCTGTTTGTCTACCACCACTATGTCCGGTTGGTTAGCCACCACCATTTTGTCCGTCTGTATCTGGAAGTCCCACAGGATCTTAGCTCGGTCATTCTCCACCACCCTTGGGGGCATCTCCCATTTTGACCTCGGGACTTCCAGGTTATACTCGGCACAGATGTTCCTGTACACTATGCCGGCCACTTGGTTGTGGCGTTCCATGTATGCCTTGCCTGCTAGCATCTTGCACCCTGCTGTTATGTGCTGGATTGTCTCTGGGGCATCTTTACACAGCCTGCACCTGGGGTCTTGCCTGGTGTGATAGACCCCAGCCTCTATGGATCTTGTGCTCAGAGCTTGTTCTTGTGCTGCCATGATTAGTGCCTCTGTGCTGTCTTTCAGTCCAGCTTTGTCCAGCCACTGGTAGGATTTCTGGATATCAGCCACCTCCTCTATCTGCCGGTGGTACATACCGTGCAGGGGCCTGTCCTTCCATGATGGTTCCTCGTCTCCCTCCTCTTTCTTGGGTTTCTGCTGCCTGAGGTATTCACTGAGCACTCGGTCAGTTGTAGATATATATATATATATATATATATATATATGTATATATATATATGTATGTGTGTATATATGTATATATACAGTGGGGCAAAAAAGTATTTAGTCAGCCACCGATTGTGCAAGTTCCCCCACTTAAAATGATGACAGAGGTCAGTAATTTGCACCAGAGGTACACTTCAACTGTGAGAGACAGAATGTGAAAAAAAATCCATGAATTCACATGGTAGGATTTGTAAAGAATTTATTCGTAAATCAGGGTGGAAAATAAGTATTTGGTCACCTCAAACAAGGAAAATCTCTGGCTCTCACAGACCTGTAACGTCTTCTGTAAGAAGCTTTTCTGTCCCCCACTCGTTACCTGTATGAATGGCACCTGTTTGAACTCATCATCTGTATAAAAGACACCTGTCCACAGCCTCAAACAGTCAGACTCCAAACTCCGCCATGGCCAAGACCAAAGAGCTTTCGAAGGACACCAGGAAAAGTATTGTAGACCTGCACCAGACTGGGAAGAGTGAATCTACAATAGGCAAGCAGCTTGGTGTGAAAAAATCAACTGTGGGAGCAATCATCAGAAAATGGAAGACATACAAGACCACTGATAATCTCCCTCGATCTGGGGCTCCACGCAAGATCTCATCCCGTGGGGTCAAAATGATCATGAGAACGGTGAGCAAAGATCCCAGAACCACACGGGGGGACCTGGTGAATGACCTGCAGAGAGCTGGGACCAAAGTAACAAAGGTCACCATCAGTAACACACTACAACGGCAGGGAATCAAATCCCGCAGTGCCAGACGTGTTCCGCTGCTGAAGCCAGTGCATGTCCAGGCCCGTCTGAAGTTTGCCAGAGAGCACATGGATGATACAGCAGAGGATTGGGAGAATGTCATGTGGTCAGATGAAACCAAAGTAGAACTTTTTGGTATAAACTCAACTCGTCGTGTTTGGAGGAAGAAGAATACTGAGTTGCATCCCAAGAACACCATACCTACTGTGAAGCACGGGGGTGGAAACATCATGCTATGGGGCTGTTTTTCTGCCAAGGGGACAGGACGACTGATCCGTGTTAAGGACAGAATGAATGGGGCCATGTATCGTGAGATTTTGAGCCAAAACCTCCTTCCATCAGTGAGAACTTTGAAGATGAAACGAGGCTGGGTCTTCCAACATGACAATGATCCAAAACACACCGCCCGGGCAACAAAGGAGTGGCTCCGTAAGAAGCATTTGAAAGTCCTGGAGTGGCCTAGCCAGTCTCCAGACCTCAACTCCATAGAAAATCTGTGGCGGGAGTTGAAAGTCCGTGTTGCTCGGCGACAGCCCCAAAACATCACTGCTCTCGAGAAGATCTGCATGGAGGAATGGGCCAAAATACCAGCTACTGTGTGTGCAAACCTGGTAAAGACCTATAGTAAACGTTTGACCTCTGTTATTGCCAACAAAGGTTATGTTACAAAGTATTGAGTTGTATTTTTGTTATTGACCAAATACTTATTTTCCACCCTGATTTACCAATAAATTCTTTACAAATCCTACCATGTGGATTCATGGATTTTTTTTTCACATTCTGTCTCTCACAGTTGAAGTGTACCTCTGGTGCAAATTACTGACCTCTGTCATCATTTTAGGTGGGGGAACTTGCACAATCGGTGGCTGACTAAATACTTTTTTGCCCCACTGTATGTATGTATATATATATATGTGTGTATGTATATATATGTGTGTGTGTGTGTGTATGTATATATATATATATATATAATGTGATGCTTTTTAAATGTGGGGCAGTTTTCTCCTGCTGTGTTTGTGTGCGGGTGCAGATGTGGCGGATAAAGTCAGGCTAATTCCTCACACACTCGTTGCTGTTCTCCATCTGCTGACGGTTTTATTTCTGTCTGATGGAAAACAGAAAGGCAGGCAGCAGATGGACACAGCAACCTTTCAGCTCATCAGAAAAGCGGGTCGGAGTAAAAACACGTGTTTCATACTGAATTTGACACTTTGATTTATGGACACGTGACAGTGACACACTCAGCAGGTTTGTATGGATCTCAGTGTCACTGATGTTCCTTCACTCTGTGGGGAGCACACATTGATGTATTAGAATAAACCTTCCTCCACGTTGCTGTTGGAGCCAAAGGTGAACATATTTAACTGACATAAATGCTCATCAATTAAAAACTGCATTCTGTATTTGCTCGTGACACCGGGGGCAGAGACAGACCCATCTGCATCCACAGACTGCACACGAGCATCACACAGACTCCGGCTAATTAGTGCTCAGTAACATCCAATTAAAATTCAAGAATGTCACTCACCAAAACTGGAGCTCAGACTTGTTGGATGTTTGTTGGTAGCCTACAATTAACTGCAACACATCTCATCTTATTTTAGCCTCAGCGGTGGATGTGACGCCCTGCAGGAGCTGCAAGTCACAGCATTAATCTTCCTTTATTCATCCTCAGATATTTACTGCTTCAGATCTCCATCATGGTTTCCAATAAAATATTTAATATTGTATGAATTTCTAACAGTGTCCTTGCTGAGTTGAACCTGAAACTCTGATCTTCTTCTTGCTGTCACTTCCAGGTTCTGCAGTTTTGCTGTGTAGGCGGTGCTGTCACGTGTCAGGTAACAATCAGGCTGCAGTTTGATTTATATTCATATGATAAATCTGTAGCATGAAAACGCCTCAGAGCAAACAGCAACAATGGTGATTGGCTGGTCTGCATGAATCAGGATGTCATCATTGTGGACCGCTGTGTGGCAGGCAGGAAATGAAGATCCAGGTGACTTCCTTCTTGAGTTATCACAGTTCAGCTTTACATGTAATAAATCTGAAATATTTTAAATATTTCAGATTTTTCTTCAGTATTCTTATGAAAGTTATCTGCACATTTATGGGTGAAGAACAAGGAAACTTTCAGCTTCTTCTGATTGGTTTAAATGAGCCTCACAGTGGCGCTGATGGAGACGTCATCTGGTACTGAGATAGTCCAGCTCGTGGACCACCGTCGTGACCCTGCCGCCTCCAGAGGTCAGGACCTGCATTCTTGAAGGAGAGCATTGTGTTGTTTAGAGGAAGTGGCGTCACCTCATTCATTCTTCTTATCACGATCCTTTCAGGGTGGCGAGGCTTGAACGACAGCGGCCCGCAATGGCCGTCAAACCTGAGCTGCCATTCTTTGAAACACAATATAAACTTCCTGTGTTGAGGCAGCGCGGTGGGGCCTCGACACCCACGGCAAACTGGAGCGGCATGCTCACATTACTGTTTCAGTAGACCTTTAAATCCTTCAGCAGCGGCAGAGGACAGAACCGAGTGCAGAGAAAAGGCCGAGGAGGGAAGATGGATGTGACGGATGAAAGGAAGTGCCTCTCCCTGCTGGGGCCCCTTCTGCTCTGAAACTGGCTCCTATCACACGATCTTTCCCACCACAGCATCCTGCATCCAGAGCTCATTCAAAGACAAACTGCGTGTTTAGGTAAGGCCCCCACCCCACCCTGCCAGCTTCCTTTGCATTTTAACAGCAGAGACTCAGAATCAGCCGTAAAATGTGGCTGCTTACTTTGAAAGGTGACAGAAGTTTCTGTTCAGTGTCTCTGGGTCAGAGCTAACCTTTGCCCCGCCCACTAACCTGAACAGCTAAGCGACTAACAAACATCTACCTTAATAAAAAGATCAAAGGTCACCCTCGTATCAAATCAGGACTTTGTGTCCATGTTTTCTGTCTGATCTGGTTCATGTGGGCTGCTGAGATCCCGGGTCAGAGTGGGCTCGTGTTCCCAGTGTGTCGCCCACAGTGACTGCTGCCTGCTCCAGTCCATCCGCAATACAACATTCACAGTTGCATCCCTAAGCGTCCTCAGTCACATGGGCCTGAAGCCGGTCTGCTAGGGAAAAACGGACGTTCCTGACTGGTTGTGAGTGGGTGCTGGTTGTTGCTAGCTTAAATTAGTTGCAAAGAAGCTGCACCAAAAGCCTGCTGGTCACCGCCACAGTCGCTCATAGCTTGTGTGGAACTCACCAAGTCAACCTTTGGAAAGAAACCAAAAGCTGCACTTGTGAAACATGTAGTGTCTCCACTTCTCAGTGAGCTGTTAGGGACTGTGCGTCTGCCCAAAGCAATCAGACACAATGCAGACGCCGCTCTGCAACTTCAACTAGCAGCCGCCAGCAAACACTCCCCAACTGCTCTGTGAGTCTCAGTCACACCAACTTATCTAAAGCCGGTGTGACTGAGGTCTAAGTGTCAGCCTTTGGCTCGGGGTAGAAACATCTAGAAACGCTTCCAGCTGTAATTAGTTTTTGTCTTCGTCTCGCTGTAACAAACGAATTAGGTCTGTGCACAGGATGAAACATCTGAAAAGGGATACCGCCGCAGATGTCCCTTTAACTGGCATTATTTCTAATGACCAGCAGGGGGCGACACTTGTGTGTACATGATAATCGTTTGTTTTCAGGATCTTCTTCTTAGTTTAAGAGAAATCTCGTCTGTCATCATGTCTCATTTTGAAAAGACTGACTCTGTGTGATGCATTTAGAGAAGTCTGTCAAATCTAAATCATGTAAACTGACTCTGGTTCCCTCCCATCACCTCGTCTATCTCAAACATCTTTAATAACACTCGTATATATTTCTAAATCTCAGCGTAATAAACTGACTTCCTTTTAAGTCAGCCTGGAAGGATGAGTGGGTATTGCTCGCCAGCAGAGAAGGATATGAAGACTTAACCTCGTAACCTTCACAGTTCAAAATCATTTCCAGGCCGCGCAGCTCCACAGAGCCTCCGCTTCCCAGTCCAAACAAACACAGCGGCTTCTAAACTTCACGAGTTAAAAATGTCTCCTGTCACAATGTTTCACAATTGTTTTATTCATTTAAAGCTTTGTTTTCAATACAGACGTAATGAATCCACGGCAGCGTCAATAAAAATCACATTTAACAGGATAAAGTCTGAGTGGACAGAGAGATCGGTCATCACTGTGATGTGTTCACAGCTGACATTACACACAGGAGTTATTCTCAATATCAGAGATCTGATCAATCTAAATGTTGAATAAAACCATAAATGACTTATTCTGATTGATTCTCAGAGGACTTTCTCAGGGGTTTAAGGACTTATCACACGTCTAATTGAATTTGTTCATAAAAAGTCATTTTATGGACGTAACCGTGTCCTTTTTTGGCTTTTGTTAAACTTTTTTAACCTTGACTTGTGGACCTGCTGTAACGTGAAGCTCCACACTGTGGGTTACTAAAGTCTGCACCAGCCTGAGGCTCGGGTGCAGTCGGCGTTCATCATGGTGTCTGGTATTGTTGTGTTGCTCGTGTGACACGAAAACACCTCGTTAGCGTTCAGTAACCTTTAAAACATGGAAGCAGTCCGTGATGGACGGTTCTTCCAGTTTTCCCAGCAGAGAATAATCAGCTAGATCATGCTGACTGTTTCCTCTACCTGTTGCTCGTAGGTGGATAATTAGCAGGAAACGGTGAACACGCTCAGATATTTCTGGATGGCTGAGTTTTATAACTCTGCACCGAGTCCTCCGATGACTCCAGCGTTCCCGTCAGATTCCAGTTTTAGCCGGACTCTGCTGCTGGCAGCGGGAAGGCTTCGGCTCTGACTGACAGCCGGCCTCATTAGCGATCGGCGAGCTGTCAGCAGCAGCTGCAGCTCGTCTACTGACAGGTAATCGCACCTGCCGACACTCTGAGCTCGCGCTAACGAGGCTTCTCGTTTCGTGTTTGCAGCACAAACCACGGCAGCTCCAGGTGAGAGCTCTCGTTCCACCTCAGGAGCAAATTAAAACTCCTGAGAGCTGCCGAGCTCTCTGAGGACGGTGGATACTGCCCCACCTGCGTATACGCCGCATACCTGCACACTAGGGGTGCAACAATACACAAAATTCACGGTTCGATACTTTGGTGTCACGGTTCGATATTTTTTCGATACAAAAAAAATGTTCATGCTTTTTTAATTTGTCATTTATTAAAATTATAAATATATATTTTAACTCAAAAGTACCGTTTTTAAATTTAATGTTGCTGAAACAACAAAAATAATAAATCTATCTGATGGAGGAATCCCTCATCTTTGGAAAAGAGAGTTTATTACAGAGAAATGTCTCTTAACAAAATAAAAGCTCTACTATCCGCTTCTTTTGGGCTATATTCTCAGCAGCATATTAAACATATCAGGTCCCCATAAGGAGAATCCTGTGCTAACGGCTGTCTAAATGACTCGGGTAAAGTTTGTAGCATGCTGCTTGTTGTTTTTGTCTGCTTCCACTTGTCTTTGCACTAGGATGATGTCGGAGTAAATGTGCAGTCATATTCGTTGAGTTCCCACTAGTGCTGTCAGCGTTAATCTGAAATGACCTTAACGCCACAACACGGCAAATCTCAGTTAACGAGCTACCGCGGATCGCCCTGTGCGTGGGGCTGGACGGCCAACACGTTAACGAGCTAACTGCGCTAACACACTAGCTCCCACCCATGTAATTGAGCATTGCATGGCACATCCAACATACTGTTTTACTTTAGTCCATGACGCGCTTACCTTCAGGGTCATACGTCACATGAAGACCAAAATAGTTCCAAAGGCCAGATCTGAATGAGGGTGGGAGAGGTTCAATTCGCCATGTTGCAACGAGCTTAGCTTCTGTCTCGCTAGCTTGTGCAGCCTAGGTGGAGTAGTCGAGCACAGATCCACTGAGCGCTCAACACAGACAGCATCGTCAGAAGGAAAGTTGATAAAATAAATTAAAACTTTTGTATTGTTCGATACATATGCGTACCGAACCGAAAGCACTGTATCGAACGGTTCAATATCGATATGAGTATCGTTGCACCCCTACTGCACACCATCATCAGAGACAGGCAGAGTCTGAGCTTTTATCACACAACACTTTTTTACATCTCTAAAACATTTGATTCACTGCTGCCTAAAATGTAGCAGTCAGCCTACGTCCCTGCCTGTGCGGCGCTGGGTCATGTGATCAGGACACCTGGTCGAGGTGGTCAAGGACTAGAAAAGTTTTGCCTTTACAGATTAGAAAGAGTTTCACTGGTTTTATGATTCTTCCACAGCTTTAAATCCATTGCAGCCGGCAGGATCTGGCCCGATGGTTCCTGACTCGGTCTCTTCGGCTGACCTTGACTCTCCTCTGAAGACAGAGCAGTCTCACGCCTTTTTGGGAATTAGTTCAAAGTTTGGATAGAGGGTGTGTTCGAGCAGAAACTCCTTCCTGTTCTCCGGCCGATCCTTTCAACCGTGCCGATTCCCGGCTCTTTGCGTGCCAGGCCCTTTCCGGCCGGGAGTCTGGGGTGTGTTTTTAGCAGGCACGCTGCCGCTGACTTACACCGCTGGTCACTGTGTTAGGGGAAGGGAAGGATTGGCATTTCCCCTCTGAGCCGTCCTCACACAGCCTGAGACACAAAGCTCTGACAATCAGAATCAGGGTCAGACATCAGCGAGGCCGATGAGGATGATTTAATCGTCTCTGTGACAAATAAACCAAACTGAAAGCACGTAAACATCCAGAGCTCTGCAGGAAGGACGCAGCAGACTGTGCCTGAGAAGGCATCCAACTCAGCATAAACAGGAATCCTTCATTTCTAACGTTCCCTCTCAGAGTAATCTTCACTTTCTCACTTTGTTTATTTAAGGGGGAAATCACCTCATTTGGATATAATTCAAAAAGCAAATAAAACTAAACTGAACTAGATAACAGATTATTTGATACGTGATGTCTCCGCTCTGCCCGAGACTCCAGGGAGTCTAAAGGCCTGAAACACTGAGCAGTTGTGTGATTGGCAGATATCAAATAAAAGCTGATGATTCAGTCAGGGCCAAAATCTGCTTATTCAATCTGGACTATGAATCATTCCTGCTCTGCTTCTTTCATGTTGAGGCCACTGATGGTCAGAGACAAACAGAACATCTGAGATGACCGTCCACTGCACGAGGTTAGTGAGATATTTGAGCCTGTGGGCTGTAGTCACACCGAGTTTTTAAAACTGACTTTAACGTTTCATGCTGCACATGAACAGCTTCAGAGGTCCAAGATGACGACAGACAACAGACCGGAGCCACCATCAGTACGTCATCACTCTGCAACAGAGACGACTGTTCATCTGCAATAATAGGGAGGCGTGGCTGATCACTTACAGGTGAAAGGCATGGAGTGGGAAGCGCTGCACTCGTGTCCCTCAGTTACTCAGAAAAACCTGGCAGATGTGTTGCTTTTATTTCAACCGATTCAGTAAACGATTGTACCTGGTCACCGAGAAGAGGAGCATGCAACAAGCTTGCCTGGTGGGAGGCGACGTGTCTCCTAACGATCAGTCGACTCGTAGTCCTCAGACAGACTGGCCCAGGTTTGTAATAATTAGTGCCTAATTTATAAACGCTGACAACAGGGTGCAATCAATCTGAGTCAGTCTGCAACAGGAGACTCGACTCAGCTGGTTTTATTCTGGTTAGAAAACTTCTTCTATCTCATTGTTATTTAGCCATTAATTGCCTGATTATACCAGCTTCACCATTCAATCACAGACTGGCTCCGTCTTATCGCAGTTCTGATGCACCAAAGCAGCTTTGAGGAAAGGAACCAAACCTGGTCCCGGCTTCAAGGCAACCATTTCAAAGGCTGTGAAACTGCAAGCTTAGACAGTCACTTTGGTCGTGCCAGTCGCTGTGTCATAGGATAAAGTACTGAACAAAGCAGCAGACACGACGTTAAATCAGGAGCTGGGTTGCAAAGCAGCTTGCAGATGCAGTTAAGCTGTCGGCCAGCTGACGCCGTTTGAATAGCATGCTTTACGTGAGTTTTACCAGCTGTGTGTGTCAGCTGATGTGTTTTCAGGACGGCAGGTCGCAGGTTTTAGGCGCTGTAACGACCTCTGTGGTAAACTGTCGGCCATGTTTGTGAAAGTGACGTGTGATCATTGGAAGGTGCTGATGTGCTGCTGGGGGGTTAAACGTGTCCACGTCTTCTGAGATCGCTTCTATTTTCACCTTCCGTCAGGCTCAGGAGGCGCTGCACCTCCTCCAAAGTGTCCTCAAGAATGAGACCGATGATCCACTCTGCACCCCCTCATCTCTCTTTCCAGTCCCTCCCCCCAGTCCACCCACATTCCCAGGATGCTGCACTCCAGCAGAGATAAAGTTAGCACTGCACAAGTGACAACGTGTTGTAACCGCTACCCGTCATCACCGCCACCACCAGCTCTGGTCCAGATGATGCAACCCTGACTCCCCCGTCCAGCCCTTCCTCACTTTATTAACTGGCTGTGTGTCTTTTTCGATGCTAGGCAACATAAACATGGCTAAATTTAGCCCCGCAGCGTGTCTCAAACCTGCTCTGCAAAGCAGATCCTCGGTGAGTAAATGCAAGAGCAGTGGTGTGGTTTGGCTGACTTTAATAGAACAAATATTTTACACGAACACGTCCACCAACAGAATAAATAGGAGCTAAACAGCTTTAATACAGTGGATACATCTGCATCATAGTGCACTAAACACACAGAGTAGCATGCATGTCAGGAATCGGTCTATTTGTGACCTCAGCACTGCACGTCGCTCAGTTACGTCACCGTGTTGGGTTCAGACTCCACGATAGAGCGATGTCGGCCCCAACGCAGAGACGCGAAGCGCTGACGAACGTCATCAGATGGAAGATCTGATGGTTTATGACACACACAATGATCCCACAGTATGGATGAAGTGGGAAACACTCGGACGAGCCAGGCGGAGCTCTTTCTCTGAGGATCTCGTCTCCTCCACCTCCACAGAAGGAACTCCACCAAGTTTCACCTCCAAGAAGGCGCCACTAATGTAAAACAATTAAGGCGGGGACAGGTGAAGCCTGGAGGCGGATTCTTCCAGGTAGTGCATGCGTTTCATTATTATGAATGTGATATCGCAGGATTGGATGGGAATTGTTAGCACTTAATTTAGCGATAAAGGTCCAACTCGCCGTTACGACCATAACTCAAGAATTCCAATTACAGCAAAATCTGACATAAACGTCTTACAGGATAAATTGGCGAGGAGGTCGTTTTTCTTCACGTTGTTTGTATGGAGAACATCATGGAGTCCGGTTTGAGTTTGGGATAGCGATCTGCTCACGTCATTCATTAATCTCGTTAAGACTCCGCCCTGAGTCGCCTCGTGGGTTTTTAACGGGTTTTCAGATTCAGACGGAAACACAGATAAGTCGTCCTCGGCGGTCTGAGAGCTCTGCCGCGCACGCCACGGCACATGATTACATTTGTGTTGGTCCCTCGGTCCTCGTGTGCAGAGACTTTTATCAGGTTGTGAAACACAGCGAGCAGCGATGATTGTCATGTTTATGTTCGTGACATGTTAATGACCCAATGTGACGCAAAACCATCTAATCCGACGCTCCCTGTAGTCTGAACCCAACATCAGAGGGAAACACAGTCTCACCCAGAAACATCAAACCATGATGACATGTCCCGAAGGAATGCTCTGTGTATCCCGGGGAAACGTCAGAGGCCACAAATTAGACCGACGAGAGCTACAAACTCAGAGAAACGTATACGTTAGAGTACCTTTAAATGTCTTTTATAGCTTATTAGCAGCTTTAGTTAGATACTGTGCATCATAAATGAGTTTTAAGAAGTTGTCAACTAAACACTCATATTATCCAAAATCTTATTTTTTTGAAGCCAAACACTTAAAGGTTCATGTCACTAAAACAGCTGCAGGTACTTTCAGAATAAAAGCATCAGCCGTAATCCTAACGTGTCCTGTGTGGAAACTACAAACGTGCTAAGTTATGTCTTTGAGAAAATTGATGTTTTGGCAATAATTAGATCGAATCCATTTACCTGCTCCAACAATAAACCTGAGGGGCTTTGATTTTGTTACCCAGACCTCTGAACACCCACCGGGTCACCTGTCTGGGCTCAGGGCTCCTCTAATGGGCCCCCAGTGCAGGGTGGGTGTTTGGAGGTTCACATGTTTGTACTCCAGAACCTCGACGACAGATAAATCAGAGAAATCGGGCAGATTTGAGGAGCTGGGACCTGAAAATATTCTGAATTTCTGCTTGAAAAATTGGTTTATCAGCATATTTGTAAAATTAATGACGTGTTATTTATCTCTTTGTGTCAGCACTAAAGCAAGCTTTTCCTCATCCAACACCTCCAGCTGATGAAGGCGTCTCCATTAGTAATGTTTTGTCCGAGACGCGTCCTTCGCTCTGCTCGTCGTTCACATCTGCGGCTGTCCTCGCGTCAGCTGCAGGAGGAAACAGCACAGCGAGGTCTCTGCAGTTTGTAAAGCGTCTCAAATCCTGTTAGTTTGTGTTGTTATTCACTTCAGAGGTCTGAGCTCAGACCACGCAGTACCCGTGGCTCGCCATGAGGGCGGTCTGGCTCTCCCGTCGCTTGTCCTTTTTCTTCTTCTGTCGGACCTTCCAGCAGATGGCGCTGGCGCCCAGCAGCCCCAGCCCGACAGACAGCAGCACCAGTCCCAGCACCGTGATGGTGGACCCGTGGGAGTTGAAGGTGTAGGCCACCGCCGTCACCACAATGCCAGCGATGAGGACCACCACGCCGAACGGGATGGTGCAGCGGTAGCAGGACATCTCGGCGCCGCCCGTCGCCGCTGTAAGCTGGACTTCATTGACATGCGGGACGTGCGTTGTCACGACAACTCTACGATCCTTCCTGGGCTTGTCCCGGCTCAGCTTCTCGGCGGAGATGGACGGCGGCACCTTCATGGCGCTCCGGGGGACCCTGCCACCGCCACCTTTGCTGTGGAGGTCATCGGGCATTGTGATCTTGCTGGCGAGGAACAGGTGAGCCATCTTGATGCAGGTGTCAGGGATCAGCCAATCAGAGAACAGCTAGCTGTGAAGTCAGAAATAAGTTTTTGGTTACATCAAAGACATTAAAGCATCGTTTATGTCTGATATTGTTACACTTTGTTTTATTCCACAGCTGGTTTAAAACCATCAGCCAAGAAGATAAACAGCTGCTACACATCAACGCCTCCTTCCCTTCACGGTGACCTGACTTCAGCCTCTGACCATGTGTGCAGCACCAGGTTGGGATCACGCGGGTCGCTGGGTCAGAGCTCGAGTGGAAACGAGGCCAAACTAACGACTTTCACAGATTAAATGTTACAACGCGTCAGCGGCTCGTTGAGGCGCTGGCACACTTTGTGGCGACATCTGTCTCTCCGAGCGGAAGCGAGAGCCTCTGCTGTAAACGAAGCCTTAACGTGAGGCAGAGGGAGGGCAGCCTGAGAGTGGCCTGAAAGTGAAAGATCACAGGAAATGATGCAAGGCGTAACGAGGGCCCGGCCCCGCTGTAATCTCATTATTTTCACTCCTAATCAACGACTTTTTCTGCTGCAGCTCAGCTCGTTTTCATTAAGACGCGTTGGAGTGACTGTGAGAGATGCTCTGAGCAGAGCGGTGTCATTCAGACCTGCCATAGTCCAGAGAAGCAGACATCTCTACGGCTGCCACACCGAACAGCTCACACCAAATCACTGCAGAAATATGTGGAAATACTGGATCAGAGATAAAAGATCTCTAACTGAATCATTTTTGATTGGAAAGGGCGTGAGAGGACATGACAAAAAAATCATCTTAAAAATGTTCTGATATAGAACAACAACACCGAGTGTGTGAAAGAAGGCCGTCCTCACCAGCACTTAGAGGGTAAGTAGCCACGAGAGCTGCTAATGATGATTAACTGATTGATCCTCGTGGGTGAGAGCGTCTCTACAGAAGTAGACGTTTTGGTGGTTTGCTGGTCTGAATGGTTCAGGTGTGTTAACGCAACCTTTCCAGGAGTCACAGCAGATTCGGCCCTCTGCAGCGGTCCAATCAGAGTGCAGAGCTCAGACCGCTGCGCACGATCGAATGCCGCAAACCTGAAAGAGCTGAAGCTGTGACCGTCTGCTTCTCTGTTTGTGTGCAGTGACCTCACAGCAGCCAGGTTATTGGTCAGGTAATGTCACATGCAGAGGTCAGTTTGGTTTGTATGGAGCAGCTCACAACAACGGTCGCCTGGAGGTGCTCGTTACTGTAAGGTAAAGACACTGCCTGAGACTACATGAGCCTGAAGCTGTCACCTCCCACCTGTCAAACCTTTACACAGGTGCGTTACAGCCGCCTCTCCTCCTCCGTACAGGTGTGATGAAGGGGAAATGAACGTGTGAGTCTGTGGGGACTGACTCACTGCTGGAGCTGCAACACACAGACCGTCTGTGACTGTGTTTGAAAGCTGCTGCGCTGCAGAAATAACATTATTATTGATACAACAGCACACAGTGTGAAATGAAATCTGCTTCAAGAAAAATAAAATCCCAGAAGAAGCAGCTTTAAAAATGCAGACAGTCGTTCCTGCAGCCTGACTTCCACAGAGAGAGGACGAGGCTTTAACGTTCCTCCCTGAAATCAGGACTTTCCCGACATTCCAGCAGCCTGCGTGACTAAACAGTCCCGGCTGTTGCTGTGATTGTGTGGAGACGGGAAAGCTGGGAGCACTTACTGTGTCAGCGAGCAGCCGTCCATCCCTCAGAGCGCCGGTTTGAGTCTGAGCAGGTCGGGGTCTCCTCGGCGTGGAGCCTCCTCTGGCTCGCTGCTCTGCATCGTCCTCACTGCAGGAATAAACGGGGGGAACGTGGCTATCAATAGAAGAAGAGGTCCCCCACCACCGCCGCCACACCCACCCCTCCATACCACCTCCTACCCGAGGAGGAAGCAGAGGTTTAACTCTTTCCTTCCTTCAGCTGCTCTCCTGTCTGTCAGCTCTGCAGCATTGACACCACAGCTACTCCCACATTTGTCTTTAAAACACAGGCTAACATCTGGAATCTGAAAAAGCTGCTGGTTTTCTTTGCTCTGACTTGTTTGACTCTAAAAAGGCGTCACCTTCTTACACCTGTGACTGAAACACACCTGTGCAGAGCCTGGTCACGTTTGTCCAGCTACAGATGAGCCCCAAACGTGTCATGTGAAACGGCACTGCCAGGATCAAACGAGGGTTAAGACGTAGCTTCCAGGTCTGAAGAGGCAGTTGGAAAGTGTGACTAATAAATACAATACTCACCTAAAGTGAAAAATAATGCACGCATGATGAAAAAACCTGATGGTTACCATTACTTACTGGGACTGCAGACTCCTCCAGAGGACCTCCGCCCCGGAGTTAAAGCTCCTCCACATCGGCAGCGAGCTCGGGAGCCTCCGTGCTGCAGCTGCAAACTCGTGTTAACATCTGGGACCAATCAGCTGAACTTTGTTTACCGTCTGAACAGACTCACGTCCACGCTCGTCCGGACATGACCACAGGGCCTGAAAGGCTCAAACTCAGTCACGTATTCAACTTATTAACTAAAGGAATGCGACTTGCTTGCACGCCATATTTCTTCCGTATGTCACATAATCCTAAATGCTAATGTGGGTGAATCATCATCGTGGCGCAAAGCAAAGATAACGACCTAACATGGGTGCAGCGAGCTGTGGATGTTTCATTCAGTGCTAGTTTCACACTGATTGCATCTTATTTACAAGATGGTATCTTCATATTCAACAACATTTTTAATACAGCAATAATTTATTTTTTCACAGTGCTTAACAAATGGATGAGACTGCCTCCTGCAAGCTTTATGCCACAGCTGCACTAATAATACTTCTACATACTTGATTATTTATTAAAAATGTGAGATTGATGATGATGATTCTGACGTGTGCACCGTTTTACTTCATGTTCAGCTCATTCGCTGCAAGACGAAACCTAAATTATGTTAATAACGTGTTTTAAAGGAAACTGGAATTTTCCTTAAAATAAAGCATAAATTGAAATAAAGTCGAATTCCCACATCATAGCTCTGTGAGGCAGTAAGAAATCATATGTTTGGTTATCCGTGTACAGGTCTGAGAGTTTTTGGCACTGCTTTGCTGTTGTGCGTTTTCAGACACACTGAGGGAGCGACAGACCGCACCTGTGCAGGTTTATTTATTTTCCAAGTTAGTTAGCGGGTTACGTGATTGGCTGTCAGCAGGTGGTTGTGGTTCTGACCTCATGGAAGTCTGCAGGTCAACATCTGGAACAGCAAGCTCATGAGATGCAGGTGCAGCCCACATTAGGAGAAAGGAAAAGTTCAGATGCACTTGAGTCTGCTGCGTTCTGCTGACTGCAGGATAAAGTTTGTCTCCAACCAGGAGAGGAAGAGAGAACAGCTTTTTTAGGATTGCTGCAGCAGGACGGATGTCTGAGTGTGGACACGTGTGGCCTGTTCGGCTTTCATGTGATGCTACAGTTCAGACAAAAAGCAGCTCCTTATTTTTATTTGCAGGAATGTCAGCTTCTCCTCTGAGACGGCAGCGACTTCAGTCTGTGACCTGCTGAGAGCAGCTGGGAACATCTGGCCTTATTTTCAGCCCTTGAAAGACTTTTGCAAAGGCGTTTGCTGATGAGGGGTCACAGCAGGGCCTCAGCCCCCCGATGAGCCCTTTGAATCGGAACAGGGGGGCCTTGAGACCAAGAGAGGAGAACCCTGCCTGATGTGGGTCATTTCACAGCATCTCAGACTCCCACATGTGCAGTTTGGGTTCAGCATTTGTGCTGACTCACGGGTAAAGACGGGAGTGGAGATGAGGCTTTTGCCTGCCTGTGAAACTTCACCATGACAGATTTTTACAGTAAACTGCTTCGTAAATCTGACACAGGCACTTTCCTGCTTCTAGATCAGTTTTATGACCTGTGGACGAGAAGACGACTTAAAGTCTCAGCTTCAGCTCGTGTGGAAGTGATTTAAGTTCTCGTTTCCTGCTCAGATAAAGCAATCGGGGCGAAATGAAGTGTCTAATGAAGCCTCGGAGGTTGATTGATTTTTCTTCCTGACCTTTGGGACACTCGTCCAGGCACGGCGCCCGAGTGCTAAATCACTTCCTTCCCAGATCCGTTTCTGGGTCAGGGATGATGTGAGCTATTTGCTTTGGATCCGAGTCTCCGGAGACGTCCTCCCGTGCTTCCTCTGTACAACAGATGGCTGCAGGCCGTGCATGTAAAGTGGTGAGTTAGCAGCTATTGGAGCTCACAGCTCCGAGTTCGTGCTTTCCTTCCTGTGAATACAGGTGTGCTTTGTAATCCTACATGCTGATGTTGTTTGGCTCACAACAAAGTGGAAAAGTTGACTTTGCATTTTTGGACCTTCACAGCTCCCAGTTGCTAAAAAAAAACCCTTTTGACTAAAAGTGTGCAGTCACAGCAGCGGCCCCGCGAGGCCGGCCAAACTGCTGAAGCCTGGAAACAGGACGAAGAAAAAACTTGTGGAGTCTGAATTTTCCATGAAGGCATTTTGCACATGCAGGTGTGCAGAAGTAAACCAGAAGCTAACGCTAACCACTGAATGGCCTCAAAGCACTGAGGAGCAGGAACTTAATGGCATCCACAGGTTTTCTGATAATTCACTGGAGAAAACTTCAAAAAGTACTTGTTGGACTCAGTTTAAATGCTCACTGTGTGGTGAGCTCCTTCTTACCTGCGTTTGGTCCAGCCTGATGTCCTGCTGTCACCTGACAGTCACATAACCTCTCAGATAACTTTCTCCATCAGCAGGCTTCCAGAAGATGGCCAATCAGAACAAAGTGTGTTTGGAGGAGGGTAAAGAGACAGGAGCTCAAACAGCCTGTTTCAGTCAATAGGAGATGATGATTCTGATATCTGCAGCTCGTGGTCAGACGGCCTCCAGGCTCTTGTTTGGGCAGAGATCTGGAAGCTTTATCTAAATGAACTTTCCCTTCAGCGCTCATCAGGACAGTAAGATCAGGCTTCAAACTTTCCTTTTTGCTAAAGCATATAGTTAGGGCTGGACCAGGTGACCCTGAATCCTCCCTTAGTGATGCTGCAATAGACATAGGCTGCCGGGGATTCCCATGATGCACTGGGTGTTTCTTCTTCACTCACTGTGTTAACAGACCTCTCTGCATTGGATCATATCTGTTATTAACCTCTGTCTCTCTTCCACAGCATGTCTTTATCCTGTCTTCCTTCTCTCACCCCAACCAATCACAGCAGATGGCCCCGCCCCTCCCTGAGCCTGGTTCTGCCGGAGGTTTCTTCCTGTTAAAAGGGAGTTTTTCCTTCCCACTGTCACCAAAGTGCTGCTCATAGGGGGTCATATGATTGTTGGGTTGAATTTAACTGTCAGACTTTACAGCTGCAGAACTCAGAAAAACATGAAACGCCGTCACTGAAGGTCTTTTTATGTCCTCCATCGACCCCGACCTCCTCCTGCTGCCGGCTCAGTTCAGAAACGTGGATTCATTCAAAAAATGTTTCTGTTTTTTAGACATTTGGATTTTGTGGAGAAAACAGACAGTTTGTTCTGTTCAGACAAGCTTTATTACTGTTTGTTTTCTTATTTTTATTTTCAAATGTTTTTAAACATTCCCTTTAGTTTCAGTCTCCCGAGTGGGATTTCTAGTTTGAGCTTGTGGTAAATGTCAGAGGCAATATAATATATAAACAAAACTTTTAAAAAGCAGCGACTCTGAATAAGCTCATCAGGCAGTTTGTGATAATAAATTAAAAAATACCCAAACTGAGCATATTTCCTCTATGACTTTATTTTGTTTTCCATGTTAACAGAATTGTTACATAATAACCTGTTTGGACACAGAATGGAAACAAGGACAGAAAAAAACTTTCACACTTTCAAACATGACTTTCAGCTCGTTTCCACCAGAGAAGCAAACACGGAGCATCGATGTCGAAGAAGAAAGAGAGAGAGTGGGGAGTTCAGGAAGTGTGAGTGTCAGGACGATTGTTGTTTGGTATTATTAGGATCAGAGGAAGTCGAGGATGTTATTAGAGAGGGAAAGACATGAGCCAAATGGAGCAAGAGTGACAGGATGCGAACAGCTCGAGCAGATCAAATACAAAGAGGCGAGGAGGTCACGAGCACACGATGAGCAGTCGCTGTTCCAAAAAACCTGAAAAAGAAATTTCAAAATGTGAAACTCAAAAAAAGATGAAACTGACTGAGAGCCTCAGACGGTGAGTGGAGGAAGAGCACGTAGAGGCTCAGAGGAGAGAAAGTGTTCCCATAATTCACTGCTTTCATGCAGACTGGGCGTGTCAGCGGCCGGATGACCTCACCTCCTGATGCAGCCCTGGAGACACGACAGGAAGGGCCTCCATCCCCGCGGTCAGCGGGTCACAGAGAACACACCAAACGACGCGTTTTCATGACTCATCGTGAATCTGACCTCCTGCCACCTCAGGAAAGGTGAGGCTCACAGCCACGCCCACCAAAGTAAAACGTCAGGTAACGAGGCCGATCCCAGTAGACTTCCCAGCATGCACTATGACGGAAACTCGACCAAACCCCCAAACCGTCCAATCTGAGCTCCATGCTGACTGAATGTTGAGTGATGTAATGAAGGGCAGGTTGTAAATAACGAACCTGTTTAAGAGGATATCAGGATGCAGTGACGTGTTATTCACTCTTGTTTTGGCCGTTCTGATGGACGAGCAGCAGGTCACGTCCACCCAGAGGCCTCCTGCTCATTCTCAGGTGATCCTGACCTCACCTGTGAGTGAGTAATGCAAACACACACGAGGTACACGGCGAGAGCTGCACGTCTCTAAACCACTGACTGAGAGCGGCCTGCAGCCGTGCTGACATCTAGTGGTGCAATCAGGAACTACAGTGGAGTGCAGTGGCGCTCATGCGTCAGTTTATTCATGTCTGCCTCTAACATCAGTTTGGCTTTGAAATCAAAGCTCCGCTGCATGTTCGCTCCCACCTGTACTCTCTCAGGATTCTGCAGATGGTTTGAAAGATTGCATCGACCTCAGCCCTGGTTTTAGCTCCTGGAGTGTAACACAGGATATTTCATGGACACACACTCATGATGACGTCCACAAAAGTCAAAGGTCAGTTTTTCAGTCAGTTTTCACCACAGGGCAGCATTTTTAATTGAACTGTGACGTGTGGACAAGCTCACCGCACACATTTATGCACCCAGCCGAAATGAAGGACACTCTGATGCCGGTAATCGGGTTGAGGATGAGGCGGTTATGCAACTCTGGCTCATAACTGTAGAAAGAAGAACACAGACTAAAACCTCACAGTTTCCACGACGTAGAAACTAAAACCTTCCACAATCATTTCAGGACAGACTCCACAGTTTAGCGATCTCCTACATAGCATGCAACGAAACACAGGCTGCTGCAGACACACTGGGAGAGAAATATTGGAGAAAAACGACTCCAGGGCTCAGTGGGAGCTGGCCAGTTTAGAAGCGTTTACTATCCAGTCTGACTGAACTGTGCCCGGGATGATTCTGGGAACTTTCCCACTACGGTGTCTGCAAAAAATGGCATTAATTCTAATTTACTGACCATGCTGTCAGTGTTGGGAAGGTTACTTTTAAAATGGATTCCACTACAGATTACAGATTACAGATACATGCCCCAAAATGTATTTTGTAACGTATTCCATTGCGTTACTGAATGTGAGTAACGTATTCTGAATACTTTGGATTACTTAATATATTATCAAGCTTTTTACAACTACATGAATGTGATTTATTACTATTACTGAAGGTTACTCTCCACACCAACACCAACCAGATGTTTAAATCTTAATATAATGAGTAACAGTAGGTGGACATTAGGTAAGGCTGCACTTTTTGCAGCGATCTCGTATAGAAAACTATTCCTCGCGTATATAAAAACAGGTCTGCGGCTCTGAACCGTAGTAAAGGGACCTCTGGCTAATACGTCGGGTTCGTGTCGGGCTCGTAGCTGAAAACTAGCTTTACTTTGTTGTCTGGGTCAACTTCTGCAATCTGGTAGAAGGTTCCGCATCTTCCGGGCAAGGACAGAGAGACTCAAGAGGAGCTTCTATCCCCAAGCCATCCGTGCCCTAAACACACACACCCGCCCTCTCACATCATCTATAATTGACTGAGTCAGGACTCTTCCAGACACTAAACCAAGGCACAATGTACATTTCAATTCCTTTAATTTTAAATATGTTTATATTGTCTATCCTGTAAAATAGTCAGATGTCTATTCATATTAATGTACAGAATTCACCTGCTTGCTGCTACTACTGCACATTCACCCAGTGTATATACTATATATATATATATATATATATATATATATATATATAATGTTCTTGCTCTACACCCCCCCCCCCCCCCCCCCCCATTTTTGCACATGTCGAGGAGCGTGTCAGGCTACATTTCACTGTGTGTTATACTTGTATAACTATGCATGTGACAAATAAAGAACCTTGAACCTTGAACCAAAGTAACTGAATACCACCTTTTTAAACAGTAACTGCCCATATGGAAAAGAAATAGTAAAAACTTATATGTGATTACTCATGAAAGTGGCCACTTTCTGATTACTTTCATACATTGTTTTAGTAAGTATCCAAAACATACAAGTTTCATTATATAATTTTTCAAGGGATCTTATATCTGTTTTCACTCTTATATGCTTTTCATACAGGTTTCACACAAGACAGACACAAATTTTATAAGATTTATATATGTCTTTTCCATTTGGGTGTAACAGAATACAGTTACTCATATTTTGTATTTTGAATACGTAACGCTGGTACATGTGCTCCGTTACTCCCCAGCACTGCATGCTGTCTACATCTTTTCTTCACAAGTGCTTCAAAGTATCCGTGACTGCACATTTCACATCATGTGTTGAACCACTTTAAAGTTCTTTAAAGCATCGTCACGGGGACCGAAGAAAATGGGATTCATATTCAACAAAATTTGAAAGCAAGTGCCATCAGTCAGCATCTGTCTCAGATCATCTAGCACATAGGTGTCAAACTCTGGCCCGCGGGCCAAATTTGGCCCGCAACCTAATTACATTTGGCCCGCGAAGCCATACCAAATGACTATCAGAGCTGGCCTACTGGTATTATACAGCTAATATATATATTGTTTAGCATTAAGCTTTGCTTGTTCCATATTCAGTTTTTCAGCAAAACGTGTTCGAGTCCATAAGAAAAGATTCATTCTCATATCTGGAGGAAGATTTTTTTTTAAATAAATATTAATGTTAGCCCGCGACTTTGTTCCAGATTTGAATTTTGGCCCACTGTGTATTTGAGTTTGACACCCCTGATCTAGCACAGAGTAGCGTTGACTGACACGTGATGTGCTCAAAGTTGGGCTTCAAACCTGCATCCCTGTTTGGGTCTAGCCTCTACTCAGAGTCCTTATCTCCTGACCTGCACTGCCCTTTGTGGACCTTCTGCAGTTCTGCTAAATCCACTGGAAAGGTCTGGCAGTAGGCTACAATGTTCTGGATCTTAAAGTTGAGGAAGTGCACGGGAAAGCCAAACTTCTGCAGTTTGCGGACAAACTTCCTGGCCGCCAGGCGCGACTCCTCCACACTTATTAAAAGAAAGAGGAAGCAAGGAGATGGTTGGAAACCCACCGTGCTGCACCATAGTCTGAGGAGATGTGAATCCAGACAAACCTCTTGGTTCCCAGGCAGATGATTTTCCCAGTTCGGAAGATGGTCGCTGTTGCTTTTGGCTCCCGGATCCTAGCGATGATCCCTGTGAAATACTGAAAAACAGCAAGAATGAAAACCAGTGCCGGGCTTATTATGTCTTCACGTAGATCACGCGTTCAGGTCTCTGCACCTGTGGTTTGTACTGCACGTTCCACATCCTGCGAGCAATGAACTTCAGGTCCAAACAGCAGCCCAGGTCCACTGTGGAGATGACGTTACTGCACGCAAACACATAAAAACACAAGAGTCACAGCTGCGTGTTCAAGCCGCAGAGCCGTCACTGGACAGAAGCAGACTGTGATCTCTGCGGTGATACCATATCACTGGGGCGAGATTCGACGACTTCTCCTTCAGTGTCTCAGGGTCCTCCGGGGTCCCGGGTTTAACAGGAAGGGCCTTCAGTTCAGACGAGGAGGACGCACACGTGGGCTTAGCTTCTGCTGAGGAATTCTGGGAGCTGCTGTCTCGTGACTGCGTGCCGGCGATCCCGCTCTCTGCAGTCCGATCCTCCTTCTTACAGATCCTGTCTGAGGCACGAACAAGAGCAGCAGAGCTGAAAGTACCACAAACTGCAGTTCCTCTGACGTCCACTCGAGGCTCCAAAACCAACTGTCACTGAGTGCTAATTAGCAGTTATGGATTAACAGTATATGGATGCAGCTCGGTCACTGCTCAGCGCTCCACCCAGTCATGATCGCACCGTGTGCAGAGTGTTGTCGGCTCTGTTGTCGTACCTGCATCGTCACAGGTGACCGTGTTCAGTGTCAGGAGCTCATCAGGCAATAACTTGAAAAACAGCTCCTCCTCGCCGACCTCCTCGCTGACATCCTCTGTCCTCCTGGGGTTCTGCAGCAAGAAGAGAATCTACCTATGTGCTAACGTGGTGCTACATGTTTCTGCTCTGTGTGGTGTCCAGAAATGAACAAGCTCAGTGTCGATAACTCCAGGTCCAACCTTCACATCCTGAAATCAGTCCAACTCAAAAATGGTCTGAATTCCTCTCCAGCGAAACGACTGGTCACTGTTCACCGTGGTGTCAGGTTAAAGTTTAACACCCAGCTGTTAGTAGTTAGCAGGTTAGCTGGCTAGTTTCAGTATATAGTCTGTGACGACTGCAGCACATCATCATCTAAAGATACACTTTGGCGTGACCTTAACAGGCTTGTGTCTGGATTCAATCACTTCTGTGAAGACGAGTGGACCAGAGTTGAAATTTTCTCCACGTTTGATTTTCAGGTCTGAAATGCGGCAGTTTACCGGTTTGATTTTTAAACCAGCAGCTGAAAAAATGAAAACTCACGTTAGCGATGAACTCATCGAAGTATCGCTCCAACGCAGACTCGTCCATGATGCAGGAGGAAGCCTCAGCGATCAAGCCCAGTAATAACAGCGAGCCAATAATAAACGTACTGTCAGAGGTTTAGTGTGAAGTTGATTGTTTACATCCAAAAAGATTCAGACAGGAGTCTGTTGCTAGGAGACGAAGATGCTCAAACATGACAGTGAATGATTTTATGTGTTCTTCCAAAAAAATAATTTAAATGAGAATCAAGAGAAAGTGATAAAAACAAATGCTTCACTGCTTTGAGCCACGCCCCCTGCAGGTGGACAGGGTTGCGTTCAGGGTGGAACCCACTGAAAGCATCCCATCGGAAATGCAAAACCTGCTTATTTCAGCTCTCTGCTAGAGTGGCTTTGCACCAACCCCAGTTCTTAATAATCCCCTTCTCTTATTCTGGGCCTCGGTGTCATCACCACCACTGTTCACCCACTGCCTAAAGAGGGACGCTGTTAGCTCCTCCCCCTGAGCCAATACACTCAAAGCAGGTTTGTTCCTGGGTTTTCTTTTACAAAAGCTGCTGCATGCTTCAGGTGGGGTTTCCCATCAGCGAGGCCAGATATGGACATCCCCTCTCTATGACATCATACAGACCCACGAGGGGAACAAACTGTGATAAACTGAGTGTTGAGCAGCCTGAGCGTTGGGCTCAGCGTGAGCAAACGCTCAGCATTACAAACTCAGGCATGTGACAGGGAGAGGGGGGGCGAGTACTCGAGTATCTCGACCTGTAGAGGCTGTTTGTTTAAATTGGGGATGATTACAGCAAACATTCAGCCTCCTTCCTGCCCGCTCTTATCTCCTCACACCCTCCCACCCACTCCACCTTTCCTTCATTCCTTCTTTGTCAGTTATTTCTTCACTTTTTGTTCCTCCCACAGATTCAGTGTGTGTGCCGTTTCCTTTATTGTTTCCTTCTCCTTCATTACCTTTTATCATCATTCAGGTTTTATTTATTTTCTCCCTTTTTTGTACCTCCATCCACCCTTACAGTTTTCCTCTTGTCCCTCTTTCCTTTCTTTCGTGGGGTTTAATGCCTTCATACTCCACGTTCTTATTCCTTTTCTACTTATCATTCATTTTCTTCCATTTCCTCGTGACCTTCCTTATTTCCTTCTTTAACTTAGTTTGGATTTCCCCCACATGTCCTTTCTCATCTCTTTCCTCCTTTAATCCCTTTTTTCTCCTTTCTTCAATCCTTCCTCTTTCCCTTTTTACTTGCATCCCATCATTTGTGGCTTAACTGCTTCCTTTTCTTTCCTTCCTTCTTTTTGACTCATTTCTGTCCTTGCCCATACATTTTGTCTCACATCTTTGTTTCCTTCACTTCATAGCCCCCCCTCCTCACGTCTGTCTGTTATTCCATTTCATTCTTTCTTTTAAATTTGTCCTTCCTTCCTTTCCTTTCAATTCGTTTCTGCCTTCCTTGAACTCATCCTACTTCCTCTCCTTGTTTCTTTACAAATCTTTCCTTCCCTGCTTGTTCCTTTCAGTTAATGTTGTCTTTTTCTTTGATCTGGTACTTTTCCCCGCATTCCTCTTTTTTTAAATTTTGTTTTGTCCTTCCATCCATCCTTGTTTCTTCTCCCTCATTCCTTTATTCCTCCCTTCTTTGCTCTTTGTGATTTCTTCCCTTTGATAACTTCTTCCATGTTTTGTTTTGCTTTCCCCTTCATCTTCTTCCTTTAATTTACTCCCTGCTGTGGTCTCAGTTCCTCTTTCCTCCGTCCTTAACTTCATCCTTCGGTCCTCCTTTATCCCCTCCTCCTCCTGTCTGTCCCTCCTCCAGCTGAAGTAAACAGATGAACCGGGAGATACTGAATCTCTCCCTGGGCCCCTCTTCCTCACTCCTCCCAGTTAATTGGGCTCTGGCTGTCTGAGTGGCAGTCGCAGCAGTATTGAGGCCCGGCCGTGCTCCAGATGTGCGCAGAGTTGACCGCAGTGAAATGTGAGCCGCTCCGGCCTGGCTGCCTGTATTTTGGGATGTTTTACACGGGGCAGGACAAAGACACGTTTCCAGGCGGGATCCCGGCCTGAGCAGATGTTCCTGTGCTGGGAGCCGAAGAGGACGAAGGAGAGGAAGAAGAAGAGGAGGACCCGCGCGCAGCAGAGCGAGGACAGAGACGGTAGAGTTTGCGCGAACATCGGCCTGTTTGGGCAGCGTTTGCTGACAGGAAGTCGGCGTTAATCACTCCCGCCGGTGCTTCCTGCTCGCGCCGCTGATCAGCCACGTGTGGTCGCGCAGCTGCGCCGTGTTTGACGCACGCGAGCGCACGTTCACAGACAGTTACCGGGAAACTTCGGATAACTCCTCAAATTCAAGTAATTACTAAAAAAGGCAGCGAGGGGTCGCAGTAATGGTTGAGCCCTCAGGTTTCCCTGGCAACGTTAACAGCAACCAAGATTAGCAAAGCAGGACTACAAGCTGACAAGTTGTAGTCCTGTAAGCGTAGGCTGAGACCACCGAGAGTAAACGTGACTAAAAGTCTTCAGATTAGATGAAAATTCACCGGAAACGTTTCTTCTTTCTAAACAGACTTTAAATTAGCCTGTTTAGAAATTAGACTTTAAATTAGCCTGTTTTACACATACAGTGGTACCATTGGTTGCCATGACAACATGGCTGGCTCTCCATTAACTAGTTTTTCCACTATGCTAGCTAACAGCATGAACAAAGCATTACAAGCTGAACCAAATTGTCCCCTTGTGGGACAATTAAAGGATTATTCTATTCTAATGTTAGCTAATATCATCTGACTGCCATGCAGTGTGACTGTTACCACCACTTACCAGCTAACCAACTAACTGGTTTGACCCGTAAGATACCGTCAACCAAAGTAACAAGCAGCATTACTAATTAAACAGCTAATTTATAAGATGAAACCTGCTAATTCAACTTAGAACTCCACATTCTGGATATTGTAATTCTGCAATAACTAATTAATGAAGACGAGTTTCTTAACAGTAGTTCACCAGCTAACACAATTACCAAAGTAGTGTTATGAGATCGACAGACCACGTGACTTTCGCGCGTTGCATTGTGGGTACGAGTGGCAACAAAATCAAAACACTGCATCAAGCGCCAGCATTTCCAGCACCGGTAACCATTAACTCTGTGGTTTAATCCCCACTTGCATTTTATTTGCCCCAAAAACAGTTCTGTACAAAACGACGGAGAACTCGGCAGCTCCGCACGAAGACAGACGTGACGAAGAGTCAAAGAAAGTACGAGGAAGAAATCAAAGGAGTGAAAGGGTCAGACCCACACGAGCACAGAGTGGAGTAAGGACGTCAGCGTGCTGCACAACTTTCATCACATTTATTATTATATGGTCCTAAGTGAGAGCGCACACACTCACAACATGTTTGGTAGCATCAGATCCTGCAACAAGCCCAGCTCCAGTTTACTTTGGTGGTTTGGACGACTCCATCTCACAGCTGCTGTTACAGGCCAACGCATCTATGTGTCGTTTCAGGTTGTAGTGTTACACAACATTTTCAGATCCAATAGAAATAAAATAAGTGTTTGGTAATTCATTCAATTCATTGTCTTTATTTATTACTGGCATCATTGTTTCATTCTGTTACAGAATCTCACAGCAAAGAGGCAACATTGTAGAAATCCATCAGCTTTATTAGCTGCTTCGCTGAAAAACAAATCAACAATGCAAAAACAAAACATCAAACAACAAACTGAGACAGTATCACTTGCTTCATACAACACTTGGGCGCATATATGCAGACGTGGCTGTTTTGATCTCGCTCTCTCTTCACCAATCAGATCTGGCTGTGGTAGCAGCTTGAAACCCCGGCTGATAGAGGGGCCCAGTCTGGATCGCATCCCAGCATTTTGTAGGCTGCTTTTCCTACAAAGAACAACAAACATTAGCCCGCAAAGCCACAGTGAACAAAACAGCAAAGCAACGAATTCAATTCAAATTAAGACTTATTTGTAACCTACATCACCAATTATGATAAATGGCGTAATAACTACAACAGCAGACTGACCTCTGTGGGAATGCTTGGAGCAGACTGACCTGTGAGCTGCAGCGTTCTGGGACGTTATATTTGCTCTTCGAACGGCTGCAATCCAGGCCGTCCGTCGCCTCTTTGTTACTTCGGAAACTCGGTTTGAACGATTTTTCTTCCACGACGGAATCCGATAACAACGATCTCTTTACCGTCGGCTTCCCGTGGCTGTCATGCGACCGGCTGTTGCAGCTAATAACACAACAGCTTCTTGCCATTTTTTGTTTCTTTTTATCGCTGTGTGACTGTTTTCACGTGAAAGCCTGCGTGCGCTAGTACCGCTTACCACTCGTACCCACAATCCTTTGCGGGTTTGACGTCACATTTTCGATCTCATGACCACCTAACAAGCCAATGCTACAAGCTTCCGTTTAAGTAACATTTCTTTATTAGCAGAGTGAATTTGTAGGATTGTTAACAGGGACAGTAAGTTAAACAAATGTCTGTTAACATTTCTTTAACCAGGTGAGACTTTCGTACAGCGTGACCTTGTAGAGAGTGCAGGCCTACATGCAGTCACAAAAACCACTACCTGGCTAACAGGCTGGTAGGTAATGATGTCAGGCAGGACTAACGCACACAAACGGGCTAACCTGCAGAAACTAAGCCTTGGAAGCTGCATACAGAAGTCTTAGTGGGAAACACCAGGTACACAGAGAGCTGCTGCACACCTGTGTGAAGGTTGTTGTTGTTTTAACTCCCCCTCTTTGATGTCCCGCAGATATGGCCGAAGATGTCCGTGGATTCTGATAACTCCTGTGTTTTGCTGTCATCACGTGACTCCCGGACTTCCTGCATCTTTCAAACCGCTGATGAGAAAGATGACATCCCAGGAGTGGGAGAGGAAAGGTGAGCCAAATTCTCAGGGGCTGATTGGTTTTCATTAACCTGTTTATCCTTTGCTGTGGTGTCGATTCCTTTGTAACTCCACCTCCTTCCTCCCACAGCGTCCTGGAGATGCTGAGCTACTCCAAGTTCTCCGACCTGGAGACATGGCTGTGCATGCCGTCCTCACTGCTGCTTTCCAGGCCTCTGGACTCCACCCACACCTCCTCGGGCTCTTCCTCCAACTCGTACTCCTCACGTGCGTCCCTCCACTCCGCCAACTCGCTCCCGGCTTCCTCCTCTTCGTCGCTGGCTTCAAACTCCCGCCGCTCCACCTGCAGCGAGCCGGGAGAAATCGACAGGTAACCCCAGCTCACCTGTTTATGCTTTTCATTGGGTTTATTTCGAGGCCGTTTCCATGAAGTTTGCTGATTTCAGGGTTTTTTGGATAACGGTGGAGCGCTGTGGCACAGAGGAACCAATCAGGCCCTTTGGTGCTTTGAATGAAACTTTAAAGAGATCCTTTGAGGGAAAATGTTCTGCCATTCAACCTTCTCACTGTCCGTCTATAAACAGGATCATGCTGCGTGTTTGAGCTGATCTTTGGAGTTTTGAAGCAGCTGCTGGGTCCAAACAAAAGACAGAAGTTTATTGTCGTGTGTTCGAAGTGTCAGGATTAACTTTAGAGAGCCTCGGGCGGGTCTGTCAGAGGAAATGTACAGCTAATGTGTGGAAGTGGGGTCATTATGAGTGTTTGCAGCAGCTGGAGGCTCTTCAGACGAACTATAGGAGCAGGTTGCCGAGTGGAAGGTCCTCCCTGTCACGCTCACAGATCCGTTTCCAGCCAGGTCCTGCTGTCTGAGCTTCGTTGGTTTCTTTGCAGGAAACACTCAGTGCAGTGTCAGATCCACAGACTCCAGTTTCTGTCAGGGCTCTCTGACAGATTTCACCGTCCTCAAAGAACACAGCTGCTCCCCATCACAGTTTCCCACTTCCTGCACAGTGACATGTGTTTCCTGAATCTCGTGCACGGTTTCTAAATGGTCCAAAACATGTTTAGAAGACTGATTCTAAGCAGGCGTCTGTGGACGGGATGGCTGCAGGTTCGATCCCTGTCTCGTTCCTCAGACTGTGACTGTGAGCTAGAGAGCAGCTCGGTGTAGACAAAGCCCCTGTGGATGAGTCCATGTCTCATTCCCTCCAAGCCTGATGACAGGAAGAGCTCCTCCTTATGGTGTGTCCGTGGACAGGACGTTAACGACTGCTGTTGCTGGTAGCGTGACAGTGATGTGGTTGTTGTACTGCTGGCTGGAGAACAGAGAACATCTACAGACATCACCTTTCACTGACTCATGCTCTGTTCACTCAGCTGTTTCACGTGTGCAGAACTCAGAGCGCGCTCTGTACAGATCTGGACCCACGCTGATGCAGAGCAGGCTCAGAAACGCTCGACTCTCCGTTCTCCTCACCCAGCCTTTGTCCCCCTGCGCGCACACACACAGGTAAGGTAACACCCCTGCTGGGCAGTGAACACCTGACAGGAGCTTTTCCTTCAGCGCTGTTTCCGGCTGTGGCCGTCCGGTGAAGGGCGCAGTGCTCTGCAGCGATCTGCTGAAGCGCGTGTCCTCGGATGCTGAGCTGGGCTCGGCTGCTGGATCTTTTCCTGCGGAGGAAGAAGAAGGGACGGCATCTGATCCGAGCATCACGGTGCAGCTGCTGTCTCCGAGGACAGGTACCAGCTGGTTTGTGGTGGTTACCTGTCCGTCCCGCACGTCTCAGGGTCGCGTTCAGCGCTCAAACGATTGCTGTTTGAAGCTCTCGCAGTCTGCTCACACTGCTCCCTGATCCCTGCAGGGAAGCTGGATTTCTGATGTGACCAGAGCTCAGTGCGGTGCTCTGACTAACACCGGCATGTTCCTGTGTTCGTCTAATGGGAAATACATTAAACTTCTTCCAGGTTTTTACACGATTTGCAGCGTTGGTGTGGCAGGGATGCCGTGTGGATACTTTATTCCCAAAGTGTTGATGAAAACAGGATATTTCGTCACAGTATTCCTGAATAAAGTGTTTCCAGTTGCTTCAACAGCTAGAGGAGGAGTTCTCCGTGTCGTGTTTATTTTGTGCTGACTTTTCTCTCCTCGGATCCCTGCAGGTCGTCAGAAAGAGACTCCGCCTTCCTCACGCCCACTCTGACGAAGGAGGCGACCTGTCTGTCCACACCCCTCCTCCCCATCCTCTCCTCCACCCCTGCACCTCCTCCCGCTGCTGCCGCTTCACGGTCCAGCTATGGCACTCACGCAGGAGACTCCGCCTCCCACAGTGGCGTCAGCATCAGGAAGCGGCGGCGTCTCGCTGCCAGTCCTGGAGGACTCCACTGGACCTCTTCAGGTAACAACAGCCAGTGTGTGTGTGTGTGAGAAACTCATTCCTGCCTGGAGTAAACATGCTCCTCTGAACGTCTACATGGACACAGACAGTGAGATTAGGTCAAAGGTCAGATCTGACTCGTCTGACTTTCTAAGAGGGCATTAAACTGAAGCATCGCTCGCTCGGTTGCCTAGGTAACGTTCTAATCAGCAGTATGCTTTAACATTTAAAGCTGAGAAGAGATTGATCAGGTAGCGTTTGGGACGAGATCAGAAACGAGTCCATCAGAGGGGCAGCTCATGTGCACAGAAGGAGGGGGTGGAGGATGAAGGTGGAGCCACCAGGCAGGAGGAGGAGAGGAAGAGCTCAGAGGAGGATACTGGTATAGGAGGAGGCTGAAAGAAGGAGTGGGTCTCTGGTCGCGGCATCGCTGTCCGTCACTTCCTGTGTAGACGTGCTTTATGGCATCGCCAACCCCAGAAGCTTTTAATTGGCCAAAATATAAAGTAGCTAAATGCAGGCAGCTCAACAGGCTGAAACACCTGGGTAACAACAAACAGGTGAGACCAGCCAGTGAGGACGAGACGGGGGAAGTAAACACATCACGACACAAATGACTACCAAAATAAAACAGGAAGTGAGAAGTAATAAGAAAATGAGGAAGTGCAGACGTGTTAATAAACATCGAGGGGAAAAACTCGACTTTAATACAAAATCGAGACTAAAAAAGTACACGAAGAAGAAAATGAGCCAAGTATGTAAACAGTGAGTCAAACAGGAAGTTGTTTATAGGTGAAATCAGCAGTGAGACGTCTGTGTTGGCGCTGACGGAGGCTGACGGAGGCTGAGCCCCTCTGCCCTGTGGTCATCGTCGAGCAGCCACGTCAGGAGTCTGTGTCTTGTTTCTCCCACACCCACAGAGACAGGTCTGTCGTGGGTGGAGGTTGTAGCTGCCGGCAGACTGGACGTGGGGTTGGAGCGGAGCTGTGGGCGTGCCGTCGAGTCAGGAATGTCTCTAATGGCTCCGAGCGGCGGTTTTGTTTACCGGGCTCCACTTCCTGTGTGTTGCTCTGCTCTCTTTAGCTCCACCCTTCTGGAGAATGATAACGAGCTTCCTGTTGAGCAGATTACGGCACAGCATCCATCAGGTGTTTGATCTCTGGCGCGCTTTCCTCAGACTGCAGGGTTAAGCTGCTTCTCGGCTTCACGTCGCAGGTTTTCCGTCTTTTCTGATCTGTCCTGCTGATTCCTCGCACTCAGTTATTCCACGCCCGCCCAGGCTGCGGCGCCTCGTTTGGATAAAAACTTCAGTGTGAGATAAACATGGTGTCTGAGGTGGTGTAGCTGCTGCTGGTTCTGGGTGGAGTTAATGAGCTGATGCAGAGATAAAGCCTGAGGTGGAGGTGGTTCGTTAGAGTTTCACAGCGGTCCACGAAGGGGCGTGGCTAAATCTCTGAACCAGTTTTACCATCAGTGACACCACAGCTGTGCTTTAGGACTCCGCCCCATCTCCTGTTCTTAGGTGTTCATCTTTTATGTATGTAACTTTGTAATTTTAACATGTTGTCGCCTCTTGGCCAGGACTCCCTTGAAAAAGAGGTTTTTAATCTCAATGGGACCTTTCCTGGTAAAATAAAGGTTAATAAATAATAAATAAATAAAGGGCAAAGGTTACTGGCTTTTTTACACCGACCTGCTTCACAAACAGGAAGTCCTGAGCTGGTTATCCTTTATCCTGATATCCTGTTTACAGCGCCCCCCAGAGGCTCAGTGAGCAGACCAGCTGCTTCTTAAAATCAGGTAAACCCTGAAACTCCCAGGTGACCTCAGTGAAGGAACCTTCAAAATAAGATGTTCAGAGAAAAAATGCAACACCAACAAAAGTTTGAGACAAAAGTTTTCCAGCAAAAAAGCTTTTATTTGAAGCAGAAATGAGAGAACAGGATCCTCAGAGCCTCCATCCTGAAACAGGAAGCTGAGGATGCTGCAGATCTTTGCCGTCCTTCAGCACACCTGAGACACATAGGAGGAAGTGAAAACACCGATTGTCTCCTCATGGTCAAAATCAATCTTTATTAAGACCCGCACAGAAAGAGCGACAGCAGCTCGTGGCCGCTGTAAACATTAAAAGATGACACAAGCAGGAGCGGCTCGTGTTACTGACTCTGGGAAGCAAACTTCAACAGGAAGTTGCAGTGAGTGTCTCACTTTTATGGGCTCAAAATGTGGTCATAAATATTTTGTACTTGTAAAAAAGATTTGTGCTTGTAAAAAAGATTTGTGTGTGGACTTAGCCCAAAAAACCCCTGCAAGTTACAACTACGAATTTTGACCCTATTTTTCTTCCTTTAAGCTGATTGGTGAATGTCATGTCAATCACAAATTAAACAATCCAATCAGAGAACAGATGGGTTTGGCTGTCGGAGGAGCGCTTTTTTGAACTGCAGGTCCTTGAAGGGTAATCGCTATATAAAGATCCGATAGCAGCTAGGTCCCCTAACTTTCAGTAGCTGTTGAAAGGATAAAGTTGTGCTATATCAGTGGTTAGAAATAACATTATTACTTTAGGATTAGTTTAACACAACGTCAGGGCTGACCCGGGACCATTGCTGTGAGTCACAGTGCGCAGCATAAAAGTCCTTTCACATCGGACGCAGGATGTGCTGCTAATGCTAACTGCTAACTAAAAGCAAAGGATCCAGAATGTGTTGCAGGCTGCTGAGCTCTGTGGGTTTTTGCAGCAGCTCTACCTGTACTAGATGCACCTGCTCCTTGTCGTTTCTATCTCTGACTTTATGTGAACTACAAGAGTTTGTTTTTTTGCTAGTTCTTCAAATTTTCAATAAAAACATGTATGCTAATTCATAACGAAGAAAGCTTTGGGGTTTTTTTTGTGGTTTTTTTTTTTTTTTTTTGTGTCCCGTTTGGATCTTTAGCATCAGAATTGTTGTCTTAAGGCCAAGAAAGATGCCAAGCGGATTTATTTTACCAAGTGGATCATCATGGCCTTGCCATATTGGTCCATTTGATTGACCTTTATTATAATTATGAATTTATTTTATTTTCAGTTGCTACAAACGGGACAGACATGACTGGGGGATAGGACAGGGAGAAAGAATGAAAGAAAGAGAGGGAGAGAAAGAAAACCAAAGGGGAGAAGAAACGGTGAGAAGGAGGGGAAGAAAGAAAAACAACAAAAAAACAAACAAACACCTGGATCACCTGTATGGAGAAAAAAAACAGAAGAGAAAGCAAACAACAAAGAGCAACATAATAAAAAAAACGGCACCATCACAATAAACTAGCTAGCAGTAGATATCAGTAGATACTAAATAATAAACGATATTGTGCAGCACGCAAGATAGACAGCGCACAATGTGCTTTGAGGCAGCAGCCAAGAAAGCTGTAGTCCGCGTCTGTGAATACCCGTGTGTACACCTGTGTGCATACCTGTGTGGATCAGCATGCTTGCATTCCAAAGGTTTCTCCATGTAACAATCGGCTAGAGGGTGTGGGGGGGCCACAGCCCCGTCCTCCACGGTATGAATCAGGTATGGAGGAGATCAAAACTCCAGAAGAAAGCTTTGTCATTTCCAAAACACTGCCCCCCCCCCCCCCTGCGTCCGCAGCGCTGGTGAAAAGGCTGTGGAAGTCCCTGTATTAAACACGTAGACCTGTGACACAAAAATCACCAAACTCGGACGACCACAGACTGTTTTCCTTCGTGGTGATGAAGGAAAACGCTGGGTTGGCATGTAGAAGGGCATTTATTCCCTTCAAAGACCTGCAGTTCAAAAAAAGCGCCCCCCGACAGCCAAACCCATCTGTTCTCTGATTGGATTGTTTAATTTGTGATTGACATGACATTCACCAATCAGATGAAAGGAAGAAAAATAGGGTCAAAATTCGTAGTTGTAACTTGCAGGGGGTTTTTGGACTTCCTGCAGTCTGTGTCTGGGTGTAGGTGTGCTGTGTGTCCAGCAGAGGGAGCTGTGAGTCCAGCTGAGTGAGGAAGGGCACCTGTGCTGATCAGCTGAGCTTCACACAGACTTTATTCATAAATGATTCAAAGTGTGTCGTGAGCAGAGATGGGCAGTAACGCGTTACTTGTAACGCGTTACTGTAATCTGATTACTTTTTTCAAGTAACGAGTAAAGTAAGGGATTACTATTGCAAAATCGGTAATTAGATTACCGTTACTTTCCCGTAGGAACGCTGCGTTACTGCGTTACTAAAACCGTGATTTTTTTTGCGAGAATGTCTCATGACAGTGACGTAAGCAAGTGCGACGTTGGTGACAGCAGCTGTGTGCAGATCAACAATGGATAATATATCGAGTGCGGGAGAGAGTATGAGCGTGCAGCGTTTAAAGTGTGGAAGTACTGACCTTACTTTGAGTTTGATTCCATAAAAAGTGACAAAAACATTAGCGTCCATCGTGCGTGGGAAGAAAACTTCTTTTTACAGCGAAAAAAACCCCTAAACTTCCGAGCAAGCACCGAGTAGCTACGACGTGATGGGAAACTCACAGAGACACTCGCGCGGATTCTTCAACTGACCGCAGCACACCTACACCAGGGTAACCCTCCGCATACCCTGCTCCTGCTTTACAGGTGAAAATAGAGCAAAAGGACCGCTGAGTCTTTGACTTTATTTATTTTCTGCTGTGTTTTACTTGCATCTGTTTGAAAGAGTGAGTGAAAACACAAAAAATATTTTATTTTATGTGCTGGAATGTGCAGAAAATAGGTTTAAATGTTAAACTAATTTATTCAAGTCAGAGAATGTTGCATATAATTAAATGTTTTGCTTGATGCATAAAGTTAAAAGATTAAAACTGATAAAACAAGTTAAAAAAAGAGACTTTTCCATTTGATTACATTTTGTATGATGGATTATGTAGAAAAAGTAGAATTGGGCTGAAAGATCTATCACTTTATCACCTCTTCAGGTTGTAAATCGTGTTTTTAAAAAGTAACTAAGTAACTAAGTAACTAAGTAATTAATTACTTTTGAAAATAAGTAATCAGTAAAGTAACGGGATTACTTTTTGGGGGGAGTAATCAGTAATTAGTTACTGATTACTTTTTTCAAGTAACTTGACCAACACTGGTCGTGAGCGCTGTGCTTTCATGTTTCCTGTCTTCAGGATCATCCACACACCTGCGTGCTTCCACGCCCACATTCTTCCTTATAAGGAGAGTTTACCTCCTGGATGGTGGAAGATGGTGAAGCTGTTCTACAGTCACACAGTCATGATGAAGGAGCAGGTGACCGCTCTGTGTTTGGCCTCCTCACACGGAGCAGCAGCGAGCACCCTGTGAGGCGGTGCACGGCGAGAGGGATGGCCTTTGGTGGCCACTCGCCATCACTGTGACCAGCGCGTGTTGCCTTCACTGTTTGATGGTTTGTGGGACTTTCTGTGTGGCGCTCGCAGGGCCGGTTCGCTTCGTTGTTGTTGTTCGTCTGATGTCCTGCGCCCACAGTGAGTTTGTGGTCAGGAGGGCGTCTTGGCGTGGTGGCATGGCGATGACACAGAGCTGAGGACGCAGAATAAGCCTTCAAACCTTCCTCCCGTTCATGAACCAGGCGGATTCAAACCTCTCCTGGTGAATGAAATCGATTGGCTGCACTCGGTGTTCGTCTGTGAGCGCTCGCAGGCGAGCTGAATGGATTTCCTCCTCATCAAACATTTATCGTGCTGCCTGGTTTGGTGCCTTACCTCCAGCGTTAACCTGACCCTCAGGAACACGGCCCACGGCGAGGCTCACGTTTCATCGCACGCACCTGTGGAAGCAAACAGGCTGGAGCACGATGTCCTCAAACACGCGCCCCTCCGTCTGCGGTCGTGTTTTTGAGCACCAGGAAACGCAAAGCAATAACTCAGAGTAAACTGCAGCTGAAATACATAAAGTCTGATTTATTTATTCAAAGAAATCAACTTCAGGTAAAAAGTAACCTGGATAAATACCAGTCATGTTTCACGTTTCACTTAGTTAGCTGTAACGTTTCACAGGAAGTGATGTAACAAAGCTCCACGGAGAGTTTACATCTGAGAAAATGAAAGTGGGCACGTAGCGGTGTCAGCTTTGGTCTGTGCTGCAAGCCGCCTTGTCACCCACCTCCTCCTCTTTTCTCTCGAGCTCGTGCTGATGTTCAGCCAGATGTTGATTATAAAGTTTGAGTGTGTGAACGGCTGCTGATGAAATTATCCACGTTCTCATAACGACGTGTGTGTGCAGCTGTGGGTGTGTGTGTGTTTACATCAGCTGTGGATCTGCACGTGCTCAGTGAGCGCCGTTTTGTCTCTGGTTAAAAAGGTTGACGTGGAGATTTGAATGTGAGCCACAAGCTGCCGACGCCCTCGGCCTCCTCATGTAGTTTTAATGCAGCAGCTCAGGTGGTCAGCTTACACCTGACCCACTCTCACACACACACACACACACACACACACACACACACTGTGGGTGAGTGGGAACACGACACCGCCCCCCTGACGCAGCAGGGCTCTGGTTTCTCTGCAGGCTCTGTTCAGCGGGACTTGTGGTCACCTGATCCGTCCCCGGGGTCGAGGAGGAGTGGAGGAGGAGGAGCAGGTGCGAGGAGTCTTCCCCTGGGGGAGGCGGCCCGAGTTTCCCTGCCGTGGGCCACAGACCGGGCGCTGCTGAGAAAGACGATTTCGGTGGACGACCGTCTGCTGCAGCCGGTGGGCGGCGAGCAGCGACACCTGAGGCTGCTGAGCCGGCTGGAGAGAGGCCGGAAGAAACTCCGCAGCATCCACGTAAGTCTGGATTTCCTCTTATCTGATTACGTTTACTAAAGCTGACCTCTGACCCCAGCTTCCATCATCAGAACAGGACAGGAAGTGCTTTCACACCTTCTCCCAGGTGCTGTTTGTGGGAAACGCAGCTGACTGTTTCCCGATGAACAGCTTTTATCTTTGTAGCTGCTCTCGTGGTCACCGCTGTGCTCGGAGCGTTTGTGTGTTTTTGTTGTGTGTCAGACTCTCAGCGGCGCCGCCTCGACCAGCCTCGTGCCGCGGTGAGTCAGCGTGCCTCACGTTTGACACAGCTTCAACAGGGAAACCTTTGCCAGCAGTGAGAAAAACCGCGACGCTTCGCTGTCCCCGCCCACTGTGTCCACCTCGGACACAGTGGGCGGTAGGTCAGAGGTCACGAGCGTGGCTATGGCGTCTGTTTTGGTCACCTCCAGCAGCTCTAATTAGTCAGACGGTGGGAGGGAGCGGATTTTCCCACCGCTGCTGTGATGTCACAGGAAAGAGGAAGATGGATTGGTTGCTTTGTAAAAGACTGGGCGGGCTTTAGAGGAGTGGGTCATTGTTGCATCGATGACGGAGGACATGCCGATCCGCCCGAGCAGAGGTGCGATCGATACTGACGTCAGGATCGTTCAGTCAGGATGAGTTTATGATGCGAAGACAAAAGAAAGACGAGGAGAGAAAACGTGAAACACAGGACCAGTCTATTTCCTGAACATAGCAGCGATGCTTCGCACTCTGGAGCCTCTGGTGGGCGTTAGAGGAACTGCAGGAGAAACATCATGAGCTGAAATCATGAAACACACACATCAGGAAACAAGAGGAAAAGGATCCGCCTCCATCATCGTCACCATCATCAACGTGAGCGTCCAGACTCGCTCTGGGAGCCGCGCTGGGGATGGATCCATTGATAGATCATTTTGAGCTTTTCTTTAATCTCAGGACTAATTCTGATGTTAGGTCGGTTTCGTCACCTCAGTGTGGCCTAAACAGCCTTAAAGGCAGAAACATAAAGACGTCCTCGTGTTTGAGCTTCAGCTGACGAGGTTTGTTACTCTGTCGCTGAAACGCTGTCCTGCATTCGTCTCCGCTCGCTCTCTCTTTTTCTCTCTCAGCCAACAAACTGTTTCGTGTTTTTGTCCAATCAGCAGCCAGATTAGTGATAACTCTGACTGACGGAGCGATGTCTCGCTGTGAGCGGAGCAGCTGGCGTTTCCTCCTCCGTCCGCTCCGTCGTGTCTGCGTCAGCGTCCGGCTGACGGCACAGAAACATCCCGGTGACTCAGCAGCGCTCCCGTCATAAACCCGGGGAAACGGCGCCTTTGTTTGCGCGCGGGGCGGGGACGCCTCCCCACCTCCACCTGCACCATAAACACATCCCGCTCCAGCGTTCAGCCGTTAAACGGCAGCTTTCTGGGAATCGTGACCCCGACAGCGCGACGCTGTGATGTCACTCCAAAGTCTGTTTGTTCCGGCTCAGCGGCTTTTACAGGAACACCGCGTTACTTTAAAACTTAGAACATTTTCTAGAGAAAATCAAAGATTCTGACATTAAATCAGAGTTTCAGGTAAAAAAAGACTAAAAGGCAAAATTTTAGAAAACACAAACTAAAAAAGTCAAAATGATTATTTAAAAATCAAGTTGAAATTCTTAATTTATAAAAACATTGAAAAATTAATTTCAGTTGGTTTTGTTTTAGTCCCAGTTTTGATAAAAATGTATAATTATTAACATTAAAACAGAATACTTTGACTCAAAATTTAAATAACTGAATTCTCATGTAACACAAACTCATCACGGGCTGCGATGAGCTTCCATACATCCGTGTTTCCCGCCTCTGTGTGAGCTTCATGTCACGTTCTGTTTTAACCATCAGTAGTAACAGGCCTCTCCTCCTGAGCACCAGCAGGGGGCGCCCTCCTCATCCGCTGGGCCTGTTTAATGTGACTGCAGCTGCTGCAGGAAGCGATGATTCACCCTGCTGAGTACGCAGGGCAGGTACTCAGACCCCCCATCGTACCTGAGCCCCAGGAGGAAGATTTCCCAGACGAGCCATCTAAATCCTGAGTTTTAGCGACACCTAATTCGTCGACTCTCATTCCAGGTCCCCACCCCTCAGACCAGTTAATGAACACCTGCCTGCTCTAAACTCCTCCCCCTGCTTCCTGCTCCTTCATGACTCTAACATGAACATCATCAGGAAACAGTTCAGCTGGCTCGTTTCCTCACAGACTTCAGAGGAGTCGCCCCCTGCTGGGCGTTAGAGGGAGCACAGGTTGAAGGTACTCGCTGTGCCTCGGTTTTTCTTCTTGGTTATGTTAAACAGTGTGGATGATGTCACAGCAAACAGCCCCGTTTACTGTCACCGAACAATCGTGATGATGTCGGGCGAGCTCGGTGGGGTTTGGTGATCCTTCAGCTGTGAGTTACTTTTTAAAAACTCATTATTTGTTACCTGTGAAACTGAATAAATGACACAAATGATTGAACTGGTGGATGTTTTGGGGTAAAGAGCGGCGGATTGGAGCAGCATCTGCTGGTCGCTGCACGCAGCAGGCTGTGGTCAGCTGATCCAAGGTAAAACAGTGATGGACGACCCTCATTCGCGGAGAGATTTCCTGTGTATGGATTCATTTATCTGATTGTTTTGAGTGAGCAACCGCCAAGTTTAAACAGCCAATCAGCAGAGGGTTGGTGCTTTTGCCCCACTGTAGGGAACTTTTAGGGAACAGTAACTTCATTAAAGTGTTTGCAGGACTTTTATTTGTGTGACACGTTCAGTCAGCAGCAGCGCGTTCGGCATCCTCGACTCCGCGATGGGGTGATGTGGGCTGAGGCGTGCACACAGGCGGGCTCTGTGCACGCCTCCTGTTTACTCTGACATTTTTCTGTGGCCCGCTCGGCGTCTTTGTACACAAACACTCACACAGTGCTGTATTGAGCGTCCGTGCTCCCGCGGGACTAATCATATCAGCTGCTGCTCCGCTCCAAATCCTCCATGAATCACCTACCGCAAAATCTTAGCTCCGTAAATTCAGCCTGACGTCTTATTACTGCTGATCCTTAAACAAACAGGCTGCGGAGCGCTGGAGTGCTGCCTTCCCCTCATGACAGCGCCGCATTAACCCGCTGCATGCTGAGGCTGCGCGCAAACCACAGCTTCACTCCTCACCATTAATGTAACCACATCCCCCAGTACACCTCCCAGTACGTGTACACCTGTGGTGATGATGATGAGGGTCCAGAGAAATGCTCTGCAGTCGTCAGGCATGACCCAAAACATTAAAGTCGATGAGACTTTGGCTCTGTGACGCTCCGACTTCAAACATAAGAAGAAGAAATTCAAATTATTTATAAACCAAATCACAGCAGTCGCCTCGAAGTGCTTTATGTCGTAAGGTCGACCCTACAATACTACATACAACAATCATATGACCCCCTATGAGCAGCACTTTGGCGACAGTGGGAAGGAAAAACTCCCTTTTAACAGGAAGAAACCTCCAGCAGAACCAGGCTAAGAGAGGGGCGGGGCCATCTGCGATTGGTTGGGGTGAGAGAAGGAAGACAGGATAAGCAGGTATGATTCAGTGCAGAGAGGTCTATTAACACATAGGAAGTGAAGAAGAAGCACCCAGTGCATCATGGGAATCCCCCAGCAGTTTTCTGCTGATCAGCTGATTGAGCTCATGACGTCACCTCGGCGGCGCTCTGTGGCGAGACGGTTCACACGTTTAAAGATTTACTTTTGTGGAAAACCTCAGAGGTTCATGGATGTAGTGAAGGACGTGCAGAGGGCTGCTGGGACAGGAGGAGGTGGAGCAGATGGTCCAGTGTGGCGCCCCCTAAAGGAAGCAGCTAGAAGACGAAGAAAAGGATTCTGCAATTGTTTACAGTCTAAATACATTAATTAATAACAGTTTAATTACAGTGTAGTTATTCATTCACTTGTACCTTTAAACTTTGCACCTTTACATTGTAACAAAGTGTAAACATAAATGTTGCTGTGTGGTTACATCGTGACTGACGTACACCGGTGTAATTAACACTATAAACAACATGTATTATAATGTAATATGATCAAATGTAGTTTAATTAAAAATGTAATAAATAGGTATTTTTTAAATATAGCGTAGTTACAGTTATAAATACTTTTAAGTATAAAGTTTAATAATTACTAACATACTGAAAAAATTATCTTCAAGTGTAATTATTTTAATTACATTGCAGTGTGTTAGTATCTGCTATATGTGTAATAAATCCATTCAGGTCATGTTACACAGTGTGATGAAGTACAATAGTGTAGTTACATTAGTGTTGTGGAATTACATTTCAAGCATAAAAAAGTCAGGTTGGAAGAGGTCAAAGGTCGTCCTGAGAGGCCTCACTGCTCGCTGTGGCATCCGTGTCTCGTGTTGGACACAGAACATGTCACAACATTAAAGTAAAAGTGGACTTCATGACACGTTCCTCACTGTTTGCTGGGAGTGGGACAGCGTGCAGGCAGCGCGCAGTGGGAGGTCGTGCTGGTGGTGGTAGATAGTTTTGATGATTGTTCACTAACTTTGGATCAATGACCTCACAGCTCACGCTGCTGAACTCTGACCTTTCTTCACACTGGCTGTGGTGGAGCTCATAAAGTTTAAAGTGTGGGTCTGATGGCGCCGCCTCTCTGTGAGCAGCAGCTTGCGGCTGAATCTCACCTGATTGCCGGACCGCCGTGCTGCATGACATGTGTGACCACGGCAGTCAGCCTGTCAGTCACCCAGCGGGTGGGCCCTGCCAGGAGGGGGGCCTCAGCCTCCCCCGTCTGCGGGCTCCCCGCCCGGCCATGAATGCCGGCATTGGAGGGCTAATTAGCCCGAGGAGAGGCCAACAGGCCGGCTACACAGAAAGCCTTGTTCACATTAGAAAAGAGAAGCAGGAGCGGGAGGGGCTCGGCCGTCTGCAGTCAGCGCCGTCCACCCGCCGCGTGGCGAGCGTACAGGAGAACAGGAGGTTAGTTCAAATTAGCGGTGACGCTTAACAGGCAGGCTGAGTCAGTGAGGTCCCTTCAGGTCTGATCACTGCAGATCGAGCTGGGTATCGATACAGATGTTCAGCATCAGCCCAGAGAGGCTCTCCTCCTGCGCTTACACTCAGAGTGAGGTAGATGAGGCCTCACAGCTGATAAAGTACTGTAAAGATAAAAGCATGTGAGCGTTATCAGTGACAGATGCAAGCAGCTCTTTTTGTCTGCTGAAGTCAAACTCTCCAAGAAGCAGACTCAGCTGTTTTTAAGACTGTTTCTATCATGCAGCAAAAAAACAGACTGCAGCTAAAAGATAGCCTTCATGATGTCATCCACTCCACTGCTAATAATGCAGGCTGACTGCTGCTCCCTGGTGGACGTTAGCGGAACTCCTGAAACGCGCCCTCTGCAGGCAGAGATGGTAAATGGCCTGTATTTATATAGCGCTTTACTAGTCCCTAAGGACCCCAAAGCGCTTTACATATCCAGTCATCCACCCATCCACACACACTGGTGATGGCAGCTACATGTAGCCACAGCCACCCTGGGGCGCACTGACAGAGGCGAGGCTGCCGGACACTGGCGCCACCGGGCCCTCTGACCACCACCAGTAGGCAACGGGTGAAGTGTCTTGCCCAAGGACACAATGGCCAAGATTGTCTGACCCAGGGCTCGAACCAGCAACCTTCCGATTACAAGGCGAACTCCCAACTCTTGAGCCACGATCGCCCGACAGAGAGAGCAGAGAGAGCAGCTGCATAACCTTAACCTTTTATTTTCATGTCGCCACTATGAAAAAGAAAGTGTGGCAATTAAAGTGCTGCTCCATCTTGTGGTTGAAACTGGTGTTACATGAAAGTTTAGCACAACGTTTTGTCTTTAACACAAACACAGAAGATTTGAGTGTTTTTAAACGGTCCGGTCTCCGTGAAGCTTCATGTTTCTGACGCACTGAGCTGAACAGGAAGACGAACTCTGCTTTCACAGACAGAGAAAAACAAAAGAAGGTAAAATTATAAGTGAACACCAGCAAAAAGGTCAGAGCTGGCGGCATTAATTGAAAGTAAAGTCTGGGCTGCGTCCCTCACCCCCAACTCTTTGCGCTACAACTTCCTGTGACATTAAAGCGCGAACAAAGACGGGCCGGCTGGGCGTGTTGACATTCAGAGAAATACCAGCAGAGTGAAGGAGGAAGTGATGAAGGCTCGAGGTCTGAGACCCTCCGCCTCTTTGTTCTCTGAGCACCTCTGCCAGGATCTGAAGGGCTTTAAAGGCACACACCTGGACAGGAACCTTTCTTCACCTTTCCACAGGGACACCATCACTCTACCCCAGCCAATCAGAGGCCGACTTTGAGAGGCTCTGCTAAACCGTGCTGATGCTTGTAACGACACACCTGACCTCCTCAGAAATCTGATCCTGAAAAAGAACGTATTCATATTGTGCTGCTCTGCACATTAATTAGGTCATCCATGATTATTGATCGTGCAGGTGCACGTGTCCTGAGCTTTGTGTCAATGAGGCCGTCCTCTGACAGGAAGTCCTCACAGGAAATGGGCCGATTCAGAGAAAAGGAGGTGAAGGTGACCAATTAAACTCAGAGGCCGGTGAAGTCTGTGGCGAACGCCGACACGAACAAAGAGATGAAGCTGCTGGCCTGCTTTTGTTCAGACTTCAGAGTCGCGCTCGCCGCTGCATCGCCAAAGTCCTTCAGCTGACTCGAAACAGCCGGAGTCAGCTTAGACCTCGGGTTTGTTTCGGCGATCACACCGGAAACACTCAGCAAGTCTTTCTTCTGCCTGTGACTCTCAGCGATGACCTCGTCTTACAGGCGGCGAGAACAAAGCCTCCAGGACGCCCTCGTCGAATCGGAGGAAGAGCGTCTGAAGTAATGAGCACCTTTCTGCAGGAACGAGGCGTGCCGAGAAATCACAGACAGTGATGGACGCTTTCAGAGCAGCACTGAACCCGATGAAGGGCGGGTCACGCCCATTACCCCGACACGCCACTGCCGAGCCGCTCATGGGCGTGAACTCGCTGTCAGGAAATACCTGAAAGAGCTTCAGATGCTGTTTTTTCTCAGAGCTGCTGGTTTCACGAAACACGAAGTAGCTGTTAGTGTGAATATTGAGCGGCCAGGTTTAAGGTTTATTCCTGCAGGTGGGGGTTTAGAGGATGGGTGGGGGTTTAGAGGATGGGTGGGGGTTGGGTTCATGCTGGCACAGAGAAGTGCAGGAACATTAAACACTGTTAAAAGCACCCCCTCTCCAACAGTTCTGCACCGCTGTTCTGTGTAGTTCTGAGGACGGAGCGTCGGTCTGACTGAACTGAGGAGAAAAATACGACTTTCAGCGTGTCGGGGGTGGAGCCCCGCCGGGCGCCGCATTGTTTGAGCATCTTCAGGCCTTCCAGCGTCTCAGAGAGCCGAAGCACTGTGTACAGATAGCAATTTTCCCTCGCAGCGTCCTCTCCGGTCGTCAAGGCAACTGAATACTTTCACCCTGAATCAAACCGACCACCTCCTCCTCCTCCTCCTCCTCCTCCTGCATCCAGCATCCTTCATGCATGGAAAGACTCAGCAAACACTGTTTATTTCCCCCAGAGGGGAGCAGGCAGGGACTGCTGATGTTTAAACAGGTGACACCGGTGATTACACAGCAACTCAGAAGCACCTCAGATTTATTTTATGCTCACGTCTAAGCGCATCTGACGCGACGTGACACGTGACCGAGTGTTTAAAAGTTTTTACAACATCACGAATATAAGAAAGCACCAAAACCTGCAGTTCCTCTGGTGTCCTGCAGAGGCGCTATGCGCTACGCAGCAATAAAGAAATGACTGACGCTGTGGGTCAAACGTTTATGCGTGCTTGACGTATTACCTTCTTTGTTGTGATTACTCAAAAAAGTAATCTATTACACAGAATACACAGAACTTTAAAGTAATGCAGTATGTTACTTCATTACTCCTGAGAAAAGGTCATTTGCTGTACTCGTGAAGTTGCTTTGATGTTACTCTGTAATAGGGCTGAACGATTATGGAAAATAATCTAATTGCGATTTTTTGCCCCAATATTGCGATTGCGATGCGATATGCGATTATTTTTTAAGGTCTTTGTCTTCTGTATTATTAAACAAAGACAAGCAATACATCATATAGTATGGCCAATACTATATTACATTAATTTTAAACTGTTCTTTCCTGGAAGACAGACCTCTGTTATGATGACATGAGGTGATGCATGAATTGATGACTGACATTTTTATTTAACTTCTTCAATCACAACAGTATATTTGAACATACACAATAGTTTATTTTTAGCTTACAAACATCTGAGCATAAAGTGCTGACAAGGAACCCTGGTGTAAACATTAAAATGAAAGTCAGTACAATGTGCAGATTGCAGAAATATACATAAACAAAATCAGTGGCTTTACCACACTCAGTTTTTCGACATCTGTGAACTACTAGACAGTCATTCAATTAAAAAATAATATTAAATAAATAAAACTAATAAATAAAAAATACACACATCTTACTGATCTCTGCAGTCAGTAACATTACACATAAAGTGCAAACATAATAGCAATTGTATAAACACACACACAAACACGCCTTTAAAATTTAAAGGCGTGAAATTGGACGGTCTAGTTCTGATTAGCGTCACCGCTGTCTCGGTGGAGTTTAATAAACTCGGCCGTCTGCTTCTTGCTATCTAAAATATAACCAGACACTGGTGTAAATTCTCGACCGTCTCACACGTCTGTTTAATAAGTTTTCTGTTTGACGTTTAGTCAGCTGTGTGAAAACCAAGGAGGAACCCACCCGGGGGATTAATAAAGTTTTATTTTATCTAATCTAATAACTTTAATCTCAGCCAAACCGATTTACTCACGAACAAACAAAACACTGAAAAAAGCCCAACAATAACATTTTTAGGTTGTCTAAGTGACTTATATATTACGTTTAACCCGAGCAGCGAAACTCCGCGGTGATCTGAAAATGATGTGCCGGGAGTTGTGCCGTTCTCGGCCGCATCAGTAACCCTCGAGCTCCCGGCTAGCTGTCGAGCTGGTGGGTAGCAGACGCCTCTGAAAACGTCGAAGCACTTTTGCAAATATGCGATATCTTGATAAACCGAGCAGATATTTGATGTTTACACAACTACTTTCTCGCCTGAAAATATGTTAAAAGTTTATTTTGTGACCCTGAAAGATTAGTATGAGTAATTTTAAAACTTAGTAGCGGCCGCCATTGCTGGAAACTGGAGTTTGGCTGGGCCGCGCTATGAATTCTGGGATATGGTAGTAATTTGGACAGCCTTCGGCACGTCGCTGTGACGTAATCGGTCTACAAATGCGGCCTCAGGAGGATGCAGCCCATGAATTTGGACATGTCCAGAGTATAATCGCAGCCTTTGCGGTTAGAAAATTGCACTTGATCATGTCGCGATATTATCGCAAATGCGATATATCGTTCAGCCCTACTCTGTAATATAGCTCGAACACGCTGTCTCATAATCACCATTTAATATAAACCTGAGGCTCCACGCCAACACGACTCCCTGACGAGTAGGGATGGGTATCGAAACCCGGTTCTTGTTGAGAACCGGTTCCCACTGTTTCATTTCCTTGGAATCGTTTGCCATGTTTGCAAACGATTCCCTTATCGATTCCAGTCGCCCCGAATGACGTCACTACGTTGCGGAGCGTCATTTACCTGGCAGGAAACATGGCGCCTAAGCGGCTCAAACGCTCAAAAGTTTGGTTATATTTTACGAGAACGGATGACAACAGGGCAACTTGCAATACTTGCAAAGTAGATACTTCATTTACGGGAGGAAACACTACGAATATGCAAAAGCATTTGCTCACAAACACGCGATAACCTTAAATGAATGTCATGTTTTTAATTCGCTCCAGACTCGTGAATCTCAACCCAGCAGCAGCGGTAACGTTTGCATGTCCTCTCCCGTTAATGCGGCAGGTAAACAATCAACTAACAGTGCATATTATGTTAGCGCGATCTGCCTTATTACAAAACCTGCCATTACTGTGCATTTAGTGACCATGATGAGACAGAGTCTGGCTCAGATGCTGGCAGTTCTCGCTGCAGTCTACCGGTAGCGTCTCCTTTCAGGCCAGGATAGACGAACGTCACCGAGCAGTGACTCAGTTTGTGGTCAAAGGCTTGCACCCGTTTGCCACAGCAGATGATTTTCAGTAAGTGAATGTGTTTAATTGTAGGGACATTACTGTTGTGTAATTGCTACAGAATAATTTATGTTATACTTTGTTATTGCTACAGAAGAATATTTATTTTATTATTTTACATTTACAATTTTTTTTCCCGGGGACCCTGTGATACCCCATTGAAGAGCCGCAGGCTGGATCTCTTAAGATCTCACTGTTGGGTTTGTAAGGCCATGTTACTCCTAAATTTCTACCTTGTTCAAAGAGAAGATATAAAACAAAGTTCTAAGCTAATCGACCTTAGTGTTCTCCTTTTTAAAAAGAATCGATAAAGAATCGAATCGTTAAACGGAATCGAAAATGGAATCGGAATCGTGAAAATCTTATCGATACCCATCCCTACTGATGAGGACACACGTCTCTCAGATCTATGTCTTAGTAACTCAAAGCAAACATGAAAACCAGCACAGAAACTCGATCGTCACGGTGATTCTGCTTTAAAAATTCTGCCTCATCATCTGCTTGTTCCTGTTTTTTAGTTCAGGCTCCGGCCGCGGGGGTCGCCATTCGCTCTGCTCACTCTGGGTTCTTGGCTAGCTTAGCGTTAGCATGCTGTATGTGCAAGTTGCAAAGAAGCGAAGTGTTAGCAGCACAATGCTCGTGTTTCTGTCCTAGATGCAGCTTGAACTTTACCAAAAATGTGCTTATATGCTCCAGACTGCGTCGCCATTTCCTCTGACACGTGAACTGAAATCAGCTGATTAGCTGATAAGCAGGATCAATAGGCAGACTAACGATTCCCATCCCTGGGCGTGGCCTGTGGCTTCACCTGAACTGGCCCTCTGGTTTGCAGTTGTGCTGTTGGAGCCTTGCGAAGCATTTTAATGACATCATCTGACCAATAATGCCGACCTGGAGGCTTCGAAGCGTGTAGAAACGTTTGAAACGACCTCTGGTGGGTGTGGTAAGTAATGCACCGGCGTTGTCGTCCTGAGTGGGGTAACCTGGCTGCTCCTAACCATGAGAATGGAGCCTCCTGCTTAAGGCTGTAAGCGTAACATGTTTCCAACCGACATTCGTCAGTCCAACGATCGACGATGGGCGCCGACTTTTTGAATTCATACATTTTGTTTGGAGGGAATATTTTAGCTCCTTTTCTTGTTTCAGTATTAATACAACTACTTTTTGGATTATTCATTTATTTATTTATTGCACCAAATCACACAAAAGACTTAACTTTACATTAGAGACTTTTTTTAATGTTGGCTGGAAGATTTTTAGCTTATTTGTTGTTAGGTGGAGTGTGTAACACAGATCAACACGATTACAGTGGAAACAGAAGCCAGCTCCTCTTCGTTTCCCTCCCTCCATTGTGGTTTGCTATTTAAATAAAATGTCTGTTTCCTCCTCACATCCTCTGCACCGTGTTAGTCCTTTCATAT
>NC_141351.1:27216013-27221013 GCF_057382095.1 Aulonocara sp. 'chitande type north' Nkhata Bay | reverse complement strand
GAAAGACTCTCAGCTTTTCTGACTGAATGATGAACACGAGCTTCAGTTTGTTGCACATTAGGATTTAACCAGCAGTAATTATAACCTGGATCATTTCTGTTATTTAGAAACTGAACCAACAGAGTGTTGAAGTTGAAACATTGGCGAGCTTTAAATCGTCCATGCAGAACAGAGCTGTGCAGAATAGAGCTGTGCCTTAGTCACATCCAGCAGCAGGTGGCTCCCTGCTTAGGCTCAGGTGTTTGTGAAGGATAACACGTCCTCACATCGGCGCTCCTCCTTCCTCTTCTCATCACAGCTGTTCTAAAAACTCCGATGGACTTGTCCTCTCTGAAACCTCCACCTGACTCGAGGCTCATTAACTGTGATGGTGTTCAGCACCTCAGAGGTATGTTTGATATGAATGAAGGAAGCTTTTAATCACCTGAAACTTCCATCAAACCACGAGAGAAGAAAGCAGTGAAAGCTGAAAACGCTGGAGCACATGTTGTCCTTTGAGCGCTACATTTCCAGTGTCCTTGAACACAACACAGCCCTGTGACACTGGCTCCATCAAACATTACTCACTGCTGACTTCCTGCTTTGCACTTCTTTGACTCATTCCTGGCGCTGACGCGCTTTTCTGACACGTTAACAGGGACAGAGCTTCGAGTCCAGCAGCTCCTGGACCAGCTCTACACCAGCTCTGCAGCCACTTCACAGCATTTACTTCCAGATTCACTCTGTTTTTCTGCTCTGAACACTGTTGCATTGCTTCATTTCTCCGTCCTTCTGTCATGTCAGGCTTAAATCATGGATACTTAGACTAAACTGGACTTTAGAGGAACGTTGCAAACAGCAGGGGCGCTTTTCCCCTTTCAAAGCCCATACAAGCTAATCTTTAAAAACAGGCACATGCTGGGTGACTAACTGCAGCAGGCAGCCATTACATTAAAACACCTTCCTGATGCTGGAAGAGGCCAGTCGAGGTTTCCCTGCAGAACATCACCCAGAGCGCCACACCAGCCCGAACAGATTGTTCGGGCCGGTGTGGCGCTCTGGGTGATAGTGATAGTGGGTGATAGTGCATCCTGCCGCCGTCCCCACAACAGATAAGTGACCACCTGAGTCTGACTCCTTGCTGTCAGAGCAGCAGCTACTCCCCGCCTCAGTCAGGCCATCGGTTCTCCTTCTGTGGACCACGTCTGGTTATTTCTAACCGCTGCACACCTGATCTGACCCATCGCGTCCTCGCGCTGCCGCTTTGTCTTGTATCAAGTCATCGAATTCTCTCGTGATGCTTCGCTTGTTGTTTCACAGGATGTTTATAGTAAATTAGAACGTGCTCATTTAAATCCAGTCCGTGCTGTAAACTGTGAAGCTGGATTTTGGTGAAAGGCGGAGTCATGACAGAGTGAGGTGCAGCGGGGAGGGAGGTGTTTCTCCTCAGGTTGCTTTCAGCTCACATCAGCCGATGGTGGATTTAAAGGTCACCGACAAACGAGGTCAGACTTAAACTGATTGAACTTTTGCTGCAGAGGTAAAATTGAAGCAGACCCTGCGGTGGCTCAAACTGAATCAGCGTGGGAAGTCTGTGGCACGCCGCCGCCGCTGCGAGCGGAGGCCGTCCATCAGCGAGGGATAACAGTCGTCGTGTGACGCCCGGGAAGCCACTAACGCACCATTTCTGTGACTGATGCGAGTCATTTCCTCGCTGACACACGCTCTCCGAGGAGAACTCCCACGCACTCATAAACTACGACACACACACGGCGCGCACTATTAAAGTTACGTCTCCTCGTGCTATACTGCAGAATCGTGACTCGACATCCTGTCAGCGACGAATCATTACGAGACAACATCGGCGCCTCGACCAATCACACGCGCAGACAGGAGGGTTTGTTCGGAGACGTCCTCCTCACACCTCGACTGGTTTTCCAGTGAGCAGCAGTGTTTCACTAAGTCACTGTTTGTGCTGCAGAGGGCTGTTAAACAGTAATGACCTGTGAGCGGCTCAGAGGCTTTTAGCGCTGCTTCAGTTCAGCCTGACAGGAGTGCAGAGGAGGAGAGCAACACATCACATTTACTTCAAACAACAACGCAACGGCTCAGGCACGACAACCGCATCCAAACAGCACCTAACAACAAACACAACTACAACCAACCCCTAATCAAGCACCAACCACAGTAAGCCACAGCCAGCACCGACAGCGACCGCCAGACAAACCAACAGTCTTCAGTTCAATTCAGTTTTATTTATACATCAAATCACAACAGTGGTCACCTCAAGACGCTTTATATTGTAAGGTAGACCCTACAATAATACAGACAACAATCACATGACCCCCTGTGAGCAGCACTTTGGTGACAGTGGGAAGGAAAAACTCCCTTTTAACAGGAAGAAACCTCCGGCAGAACCAGGCTCAGGGAGGGGCGGGGCCATCTGCTGCGACCTGTATCCAGAACAGCACGCCACCAACAACCTTCCAATAATGATCTTTGGAACAGTGAAACAGTGCACTGTGATCCAACAGTGTGTATCCAGTAAACATCCAGGACTTCCTGTTTCAGTGTTTGTGGACAGATGTGGAAAAATGAAACACCTTCAGATGACAGCTGATGGTGCCCAGACTCTTCACCTTTATGAAGAGGCCTGGTTTGACGTGATTGGTCAGTACCTAAGTCCCGTTACAGGAACTGAAGCAGCATTCGTGCTCCCACACTGTGCAGCAGAGGCTGTGAGCAAACATACTCCAGCATCGTTTTCCTTGCACCCATCGGACAGACAGGAGCAGCTTCACTGATCTTCTCCAAAAGAGGATGTTGAGAAACCATCCGTCACGCTGCGATGTGTTTTGGGTGTTGTGATGTGGAGGTGTGAAACCTGGCTGTGTCTGCTTCACAGCCGGAGTTCGTCCCGAATGTTGCTGCAGTTATTTTTCAGAGAACAGGATGTTCGTTTCCTTCACTCACATAAATACTTTGAAGTAGTGAAAGCTGTAGGCGTTCAGTGATGCTCAGGATGTTTTCACTATTTTCTGCTGTGGAAATGTTCCTGCTGGGAGTCATGGTGAGATTAATCTGATTACTGGTTGTGAGTGAAGCGAGGTTTGTTTTGTCCCTGTAGGCAGAACTCTGGGCCCAGAGGGTAAGAGATCGAGGTCGTGGTTCTCAGACGGGAAATGTTGGACCGTTTACTCCAGGCTGCAGATCTCTGCCCGAAGGAGGCGGAGGCGGAGGCGGATCTTTGCGTGTTTGCTGCTTTGCAGAAAGTCAAAGCAGAGAGGCGTGTGTGCAAATATTCAGATGAGGTGATGTGCATGCCTGCGTGGTGCAAACTGAACCTGCAGGAGCCTCCATTGTTTCTCCCTCCGTCTCTCCCTCACCTGTTGCGCTTGAATGGGAACCATGGAAACAGAGCGCTGCTGTGGCAGCTCTGAGCCAATGAGCAGCAGCCGCAGCTCGTCTCCGCGGCACATTAATTGTTTTCTGTGTTTATGATGTCAAACCGGATTGTTTGTTGGCTGCTGCAGGCTGCGGATGCACAGTAACGTCTCGCAGAGCTCGCTCTGCTGCATCGCTCTGCTGCATCGCTCTGCTGCATCGCTCGCACCTGCGACCGTCCTTCATCATAAACAAACACGCCGCCGTCTGCTTTGGCCTCGGCTCGCAGGAGCTCACGTATGGATTCATTCGCAGCTCAAAATAGTTCCAATAATCATGCTTTCATTTGCAGGGAAAGCAGCGACCTTCAGGCTGAGGCCTGCAGAGAAAATGAATCAAAACTGAAAAAAAGGTCTTTAAAGCTTCGTTCTGTGCTGAGCTGAATGTTGTAAACAAACACAGAAACTCTGTGAAGCACGATTCATCTCCATGTTTGATGTTTATCTGCTGTGAACTCAGATAAACGTCCCGTTTACGCTGCTGGCGCTCCTCCACCGCACACCCACCTGCAGGTGGATTCAGAACGCTACAACGGGACAGGAAGTGAGGTTAAGCCCCGCCTCACCTCTGGAATCATGTCTGACTGCAGCGGTTAGAACCTGTGATGGTCGCCAGTCGGGGGGCTGCGCTTGGACTCAGAGAACTGAAGTTACAGTCAGTAACCCCGATCTCGTGCTGTCGCCCACAGCTGCTGTTTCCACAGGGACACATTTCAGCAGCGCACCCCTCATTCACACTTCTATCTACAATTATCCACAATACTTCAGCTGATGGTCACACGGAAACATCTGCACGGACGATTGGTCTGAACGCCACCTCAGACTTCAGTCCTGCTCGTTCTTTAATAATTTATTTTTATTCTATTTTATTTAATTCGACTGTATTTTAAGGAGCTTTTAAAGCTTTAAAGACGGTATTATTGTATTTCATTACAAAGCTTTATTCTACTTGTTTTCTACTCAGTTTAGCTTTTCCAGCTTCATCAGCCTCACATCTGTCTGCTCTCCTCCTCAGTCTGGGAATCTTAAAGCTCTGAAACCCTCAGACAGTCCTGAGTTCCTGAGCTGAGGGCGTTCCAGAAGAAAAGTTGGAAAACCGGGATTTGTTTTCCGGCTGTGAGTGCGGCTCGCAGCGAGTCACAAATACAGCAGATGGATTTTAGACGTTTACAGCTGCGTTTGATTTTTGTGCCGTCGTCTCGACCGACCGGCACGAGGCTTCATAACTTTATAACAACCTGTCGGAGCTGCTGGGTTGTTATCAGCTCAGTGACTGTTCATGTTGCTGAGAGCAGGAGCGGCGCTGTGGAGAAGAGTGTGACTTCAGGCATTTCTGTGGGTCGAGGCGTTTGAGGTGCTGTGCAGAAGGACAATGATGAGCTTCAGATCAGGAGAAATGGTCCTTTACAGGAAGATCAAACCGCCACACGCTAATCGTCAGCTGTGATGTGACCTCATAGGCAGGCAGAGCAAACATGAGCCGACTGTAAACCGCGGCGACAGCCTCTGATTTCACTCAGTGACCTTTGACCCTCAGCCCATTGGAGCGTCCGCGCTGTGTTTTGTGCCAACTGCTCC
>NC_141351.1:27188513-27211013 GCF_057382095.1 Aulonocara sp. 'chitande type north' Nkhata Bay | reverse complement strand
TTTTGGAATGCCAGGAAATCAACCAGCTGACCTGAACAGTGGGGAATGGTGTAAGCAAGTAAATAATAGAGCTGCTCATAATAAATGTTCAGGGAATCTCTTTGTTTCATGTCTGAAAGTAAACATTATTTTCTGTCAGCAGATTTCCAATATCAGTCAGGCCCCATTAGAAAGGCTCAGCATAAACACAGCCCACAGCTCTGTTCAGTTGCAAACTTTGAGCCTGAATATAATTTAAACAGGTGAGTTATAAAAACATCCTCCCCTCTGCATTTGTTTTGAAGGAGGAAACATTTTGTCGTTTTACAAACAAGAATATAAGTGAAAGGTAAATAAAAAGTAGAGGATCAGTAACAGAGCCCTGTGGAGCTCCATGACCTTTAAAAACACGCTCCGTGACGACCTCTCTGGTTTCTGTTAGTCTGCTGGGTGGATACTGGATACCAGTCACAGCAGATGGCCCCGCCCCTCCCTGAGCCTGGTGCTGCCGGAGGTTTCTTCCTGTTAAAAGGGAGTTTTTCCTTCCCGCTGTCGCCAAGGTGCTGCTCATAGGGGGTCATATGATTGTTGTCTGTATGTATTATTGTAGGGTCGACCTTACAATATAAAGCACCGTGAGGCGACTGTGGTTGTGACTTTGCGCTGTATAAATAGATTGAATTGAATTGTATCCACAGAAATCCTGTGTGGGGTTTAAAACGCTCCAATGCTCATTATGTCCTGTTTTTTGAACAGCTGCTTTCAGCACATTACTTACTGTAAGCAGCTAATTCAGCTGCACATCCATTCTTAACCCCAAAGGAGGTTTGTTTCTTCTCCTGGTGTTGAAGCAGCTCCATGTCACACTACGCTGTCACTCGCTCTGTTAGTAATACATAACTAAAGTGAGTCTCCCCCCTACAGGGGGTACGAAGGGGGAGACCAGAACGGGCTGTAAATGTGTGAGTCTGCTTTAGTGAGAAATGGTACCAGACCGAGCTGTCCACAGGAGAGCATGGTGACACTGGGTTTGTTAGGATGGGCGCTTGTTTGTATCATCTGCTCCTGAATGATTTCTGTGCTTCCCACATCCTGATGAAAGTTGTTGCTCTAAATGCCGCCACACTGAATCGTGTTAAATATGTGATGTTTGCCTCTGCTTTCCCCACAGTTTAGCGTTCAGCTCTTCATGTTTTAGAGGTTTGAAAATTAGATGTATTTTTTAATCCAGTCTCCCTTCCTTTGTGTTCGAGGCTGCAGGATTAAATCATGAGTCATTTTGCTAACAGCAGGTTTTTATGGCGAATTCATTAGCGGACTGATTACCTGCTATTCTAAACGACCGTCCTCGCCATCCTGCGAGCAAATTAAGCTCTGGTTTCAGACACAGAGCCGCCGAAGCCCATTTTCCCTCTGATGTGATGATTGTGACACACACGGTGCGGAGTAAGTGAGCCAATCAGCCACAGCGTGGCGGCTCAGCGAGGTCTTACTGGACTGAGGCCACGATGGTTGGGCAAAGCGGCAGCTTTCATTGGGTACCAGCCGGGGGCGCCTCGCTGCAGGTGTGAAGAAGAAGAGTCAGGCAGTAATAAGAGAAAAGCTTGTGACGAGGCGACGCTGAGCTTAAATATGCATCAAACGGCGGACAGAGCGAGCTGACGTCACAGAATCATTATGATGATAACGACTGGAAAAGTGTTACAGCAAACATCTGGAGCAGCTGGAGGCGTCACATCATGCAGCTCTGTCAGACTCATGCACATGGGCTGAGTGGGGGTGTTACTTTCTGCTTCATCTTTTACATCATTTACTATCCAGCCACTTCATTAGGTACACCTGCTCAAACAATAATCAGCCAATCACAAGGCAGCATCAGTCTCTGAATCAGGGACTCTGAACACAGCACAACTGGGATTTTCCCACCAACCACCTCTGAGTCTACAAAGAAAAGTTCCAGGGAGCAGCAGCACGGTCAGAGGTCACTCCTGTCGGTGAGAACAGGAAGCTGAGCCTACGATTCACACAGACTCACAAACCCGGACACCGGAAGGTGGAGAAACACTTCCTGGTCCGATGAGCGTCGGCTGGTGGACATTGGTGGCACGGGTCCATCCTGCCCGTGTCAGCGGTTGCTGCTGACCAGGTCCGTCGACCACAGTGTCTCCAGCAGGAGCTCATCTCTGCTTTATGGAGACGAGTCCACTGCCCTCAGACGGCCTCCACAGTCACGGGTCCAACAGCTCTGGGAGGTGGAGGAACGGGACTGTCCTCATGGATGCAGCTGACAAATCTGCAGCTGATGTCGCGATGATGTCATGTAACCATGGACCAAAAGGAATGTTTCCAGTACTGTGTTGAATCTGTGAGTTAAAGCAGCTCTGAATGTTTCCTGTTTAAAAAATGTTGTTGTTGTTTTGCGTGCAGAGAGCAAAGTGATGCAAAAGAAAAAAAGGCAAAAGCACAAACAGGTAAACGCCGAGTTTCTGGGCCTGAGCGGAGCCTGCTGCTCAACCCTGACAGGACTCAACGTGCTTCTCTTTTCCATTCAGGCTGAGCAGCGAGAGCAGCTTTTTCTTCTTTAGTTCCCTGCAGGAGCCGTTTGACAGTCTCCTCGTTTCAGTGACATGTTGAACTTATCCCGGCGTAATGCGGAGAGCGAGCGAGGGCCGGAGGCGACGGGAAGCCGTTTAGCTGCCTGATCAAAAACTGAATGGATTTTTTTGACAATGCGACGGCTGAAGGGGTTTCAAGCAGAGCAGGACCACTGACAGGTTGAAACTTTATACATGCTGCAGCCTTTTATAAAGGCTGAATATTCATTATCTTTAATCAAGTTTGACTCTTTATGCTTCCTGACCAGCTCCACGACAAGCTCACACCAGCTCCTCCTGGCTCATTTGTGGGAAATATAATTTGACAGTTTTCTGGTCAAAGATGGAGATTCGAGTAACAGACAGTTATTTTAATGAATTGAATCATGTTTGAGACTTAATGGAAGAGTCTGTGGATTATTTTCACCTGAGATAAACAAACGTGTTTATTGCCTCAAAGGAGCTTGCAAAGAAAAGCGTCTGGACTTCTTTAAGTTGCTTGAAGACGTTTCACCTCTCATCCGAGAAGCTTCTTCAGTTCTAAGGTCAAATGGTGGAGAGTCCCAGATATAAACCTAGTGCGAGTTTCCCCCCACAGAGGGACAAAACGCCAAAACACAGACTTAACAATGTGGTGTATGCTGTACAGTGCAGCGAGGAATGCTCAGACCTCTACATTGGAGAGACCAAACAGCCACTTCACAAGCGCATGGCACAACACAGAAGAGCCACCTCCACAGGACAAGACTCAGCAGTCCATCTGCATCTTAAGGATAAAGGACACTCTTTGAGGATGCCAATGTTCACATTTTGGACAGAGAGGACAGATGGTTTGAAAGAGGAGTGAAAGAAGCATCTATGTCCACTGTGAGCGACCATCTTTGAACAGAGGCGGGGTTTACGACACCAACTCTCTGCCATCTATAATCCAGTTTTGAGATCCTTCCCAGACGCCTTAACGCCCACTCACATCCTGGGCCATCTGACCTCAGGAATTCGCATGATAAGGTGGGGCCAGGTTTCACAATGAACTCACCCGAAACTCTGGCTGATTGGGACCCACACCCAGTTTCCCACCTTGGCTCATGTGATTAGAGGATCATCAGGGGTCCTTTTGTCCCTCTGTGGGGGGATACTCCCACTAGGTTTATATCTGGGACTCTCCACCATTTGACCTTAGAACTGAAGAAGCTTCTTGGATGAGAGGTGAAACGTCTTCAAGTAACTTAAAGAAGTCCAGACGCTTTTCTTTGCAAGCTCCTTTGACTACGATGACCTGGATGACTGAGAACCTTCACAGACATGTTTATTGCCTCGACTTTTGCCGCGTGCTGTAAAACTGTGGACGTCCTCAGAGGTTCTGATTGGTGGTTTTGGCAGCTGCTTTAGGATCTAGTCTGTCAGCATTACTGATGTAAAGGATCCTCCAGCGACTGTGATGGTAACGGGTCCAGAGTAAGCAGTGGTTGCTCAGCATAACTCTGGTTCTATGAGGATGCCAAAGCTGTAATTAACATTTGATGACACATGTGATCCCTGTTTGTCTGTATCCGATGCTTTATCCCAACAGCTAACGTCGATCTTTGCATTTCCATCCCAGCAGACGCCTCCCGGGTGTTATGACGCAGCAGATGCAGAACCTACAGTTGTCCCAGACCAGGAAGTGCCCCGGCGGGCCGGCCTCCCCCAATGCCGCCAAGCGCCTCTACAGGAACCTGTCGGAGAAGCTGCGAGGAAGCACCTCCTCCTTCGAAGATGCCTACTTCTTTGGCAAGACGGATCGGCTCCGTAAAGCCTCGGTGAGTTCAGGCGCGCCTCGGTCACTGCATCACTTTACTTAGTTAACACGGCAGGTTTGTTTTAACTGCAGCACAGACGCTGGACATGAATCCTGCGGGGTTTGAACACAAAGAGCCGCACGAGGCCGATGTTACTCTGACAGTTCATCGCTCAAAAATCCATTTAAGCTAATGGTAAATGGTAAATGGCCTGTATTTGTATAGTGCTTTACACAGTCATCCACACATTCACACACTGGTGATGGCAGCTACATTGTAGCTACAGCCACCCTGGGGCGCACTGACTAATGCGTCCTCTTAGTCAGCCTCCAGCTTTAATTTGTGTCCTAATTAGCAGAAACTCATCCAGTCTTCATCAATGCAGCAAACAGGAAGTCTCTTTACGTCTTGGGATGAGTGTGAAAGTCAGCAGTGAAACTATCCTGTCACCGCATGGCTGAGTCTGTTTGCAGACGTGCTTTACGCTCACACAGCAAACAAGCTTCACATTTCAGCAGCTGGAAACTGTTTTCTGACTAAAAACACTAACATACGGCACAAAAACATGAATAAAGGTGTTTTAATCATCATTAATGTGTTCAGTTTTATTTACATAGCACCGAATTACAGGTAGCACAGGTGTCACAGCGCTGTTACGCTACAGTAACACAGAGAGCGTGCAGGCACTGATGTTCAGGTATTCGCTCAGATCGAGTCTTTAAAAAACTCCTGTATCCTGATCATGAAGCTGTGATAAACTCTCCACATGTTCATGTGATGCTTTTTTCTTGTGCTAATGTTGCCGTGGCGATGGCTGGCCTGACGGGGGAAACCCCGTCTCTGACAGAAGGATCGAGAAACGCGCTTCGCTAATTCTGTTACCGGCGATGTCGTCAGAGCCTCTGCTCTCGACTGTCGCGTCTTTCATCTGATCTCAGACCAGCATCGTAAAGACAGACTGTTCGTCACTCCACGGCTGCAGAGTTCGGTGAACTGAGAACGTGGAGTTACGTGCCTCACTCGAGGACACTGTGGACGCCGTCTTTGGTTTGTAGCAACACGCCATCTTTTCTCAGGCTCGTCTCTGTCTGCTGCCATCGTCGCCGCCTTCCTGCTGCCCTGCGAAACATTTGGTTGCGGCGACTCATCATGTGTGACAAGTGTTACATGTCATGTTGCACGCGCACTCTCTCTGCCAGCCTGCTGACATTTACAAACCAGCCACAGCAGCAGACATGAAACAAAGAGGCAGACGGGGGAGGAAACAAAAGCCTCCAAGCACAGCGAGTACGAGTCGATCTGCAGAACTCTGCTCACGTTTAGGCTCACAGTCCAAATCTCCACCATCCAAAGGTCCCCGTGTTCATTCTGCAGGAGCCCAAACTCACAAAGACCTGCAGCAGATGGAGGGAGACAAATCCACAAAACACACACCAGGGTAAGGTTCTCCAAAACAAAGATAATAACCAACCCCAACAAAGTCCAAAAACCATCCAATGGGAGTCCAGTGTCCACAGAACAGCTGTGGCGAGTTCTCAAGGACGTCCCAAATCTGAGCTGTAAATTAGTATCAGCTGAACCAGTCGAGATAGTAAACCATACCAAACAAGTTCAAACCCATCTCTGGTGTAAACACAACACCAGGTTCAGAGTAACAAGTAGAAACAAACAAAACCGTCTGAATCCAGGATGACGGAAGCTCGTTCCCAAACTGCTGTGCAAGGGCTGCACCTGAAACTGTCTTTAGTTCTTAGAAGTTGAACCTCTGCTGCAGATTGTTCAGAGTCGTTCGGCAGCAGGAAAGCAAACCTCCAGGACTACATGAGACACTTTCAGTCCACACAACAAGTGTTTCACGATCGTGATCTAGTTTAAAACCACAACCATTGATCTTAATCCTAAAGACACCGACACGGACTGAAAAACTGTGACTGGTCCACCAGGCGAGTGTCCAGGAAACACATCCAAACCCAGTCACAGGTGACTGAATCCAGTCAAAGAGAGGTGGAAACATCACTAACAGAACTGAAGTGAGCCCAAACCGACACTGGTGATGTCGCCACTTCAAAACCTCAAAGCTGTTTCTAAATCCAGAAGCCTGATCCAACTTTGAACCAGGGCCCACGTCGCGTCTGATGGTCTGCAGCTCCACCTGCACCACCCGGCTCTGTGTTCTGTTAAAGGCTTTGTGGTTTCAGGAGGCATATCTCAGCGCGGCGCCGCCCTCAGCAATAACAGCCACGCAGCGGCCTGCAGGATGTTTCTCTGTTCACACGCTTTGTGATAAACCTGAAAGCAGCCGCCACGCTGTGGATGGTCGCTGCCGCCCTCTGTCAGCCTGACAAAGAACAAAAAGTTTCCGCTCGCTGCCGTCACGTCTACAGAGACAAGCGAAGGAGGAGCCGTTTCCAGCCTGAGCAGAGAAACACTTTGTTCCCGTTTCATCAGCTTCCTCCTCGCTGCTTCTTTACTCTGTGAGGAGGAAACATTCAAAAAGTCGTTTCCAACACTCGGGTTTGACATGTGGTCTCTCTCTCATTCAGGTTAAACTGAAACATCGAGAAACGTAGTGCAAATACACTGAATACAACTTTGGTTATGCCACAATTATAAATAGATTACTGTGTAATTACAATACATTAGTGTAACTATCGTATAATTAGTGTAATATAAAGTGTAGTGATAATAAATGAAAAACACAAACATCTTAGTACAGAGTTGCAATAAATAATTATAGTGTAATTATAAATATTGTATTTACATTATTTGTAATTAAATACAGTGAAATATTCTGTTTATATAAATATTATTATTACATTTTTATAATTACATTGTGACGTTAATAAATTAGTTTAATACAGTTTATGAAGAATTAGTTTAACTTTAGTTAAACATGAGAGCATGAGGCTGGGTCTGTAATTTCACTGCAGTTACATTGTAACTGACATACTGTAGTGTAATTACACTGCAGTATGATGAGTGTAATATGACGATGTGATTATAATATATGGCAAATACAGTATATTTATAATAATAATTACAGGAATGTTTAACTATAAAACCCATAAATAAGTAAAGTTTTAATATTCTGGCGTGATTGTTTTAAATTACAGTGCATTTATAAATGAACGGACTAATTAATCATTAGTTACAGTCATTCATGTTACATTATATTACAGTATTTTTTATGTCTACCAGTCTTATAATGAAATAAAGTGTGATTACTGTTGAGTACAAAGTATAAAGTACAAGTATGTAAAATTCTGAAGTATTTAAAGTAAAGTTTGAAGTTTGGTCAGTAAAGAAACATTTTTCCCTGAATAATAAAATTCTTCTTTTGCTGTTTACAAAAGATTAAATTAAAATAATAACAAAATAATCCAGTTCAGTGTGACTAAGTATGATAATAATACATGATAACTGCTCTATTTTAGTTTCTGCTGGTCAGTTTTTGACAGCTCGTCAGAATCCAGACTTTTCATTGCTGGTTGAATCCTGTCACCGATGGCAGATCTCAGGTCGCCACGGTTTCACTCGCTGTTTGTGAGCTCAGTGAGAACAGGCGGCTCGTTTCAGAGACGCTGAGCCGACGCTCGAGCGAGTCAGCAGACTACGTCCACACGTACCCGGGTATTTTAGAAAACGCAGATTTTTCTATGCGTTTGCACCTTCTGTCCACACGTAAACGGCGTTTTCGGTCACTGAAAACGGAGATTTCTAAAAACGCCTGCCAGGGTGGATATTTTCGAAAACTCTGGTTTTGCATTTACGTGTGGACGAGGAAAACTCAGCGTCAAAGGTGCGCGCTTTTTTTGAGGTCACACTGTGCGCCACGTTATTGTTTCGGTGAATGAATTTCTACAATACTGTTACTGTTAATTCTACTCTCTGCAGTGTTTAAATGCTTACATACACACACAGTTACTGTCCCTCCACACATACGACTCGGTTCTGCTTCTATGCCCCAGCTTTGTTTACTTTTTCCCACCGAGGCTTCTAGACTTCTGATTGGCCAACATTTCTACACGGTTAAGAATATATCGCCACCTGTTGCTTTGGCGTGTTCCTAGCAGCATTTTCCTTCATTTCTGCCTTTACGTGTGGACGGGGTTATTTTTGAAAATGAAAACGGAGATTTTCCGTTTTCAAAAATACCCGTGTACGTGTGGACGCAGCCTCAGAATCAGCAGATTAAAGAGTGAAAGTGACTCAAATCATCTCATCTCCACGTCAGCAAAAAGGTCGTTTTCAGCTGCTTCCTCTTTGAATAAAGTGTCATGTGACCTGAGCTCACCGACAGACTCACAGTCACACACACACAGTGTCTCGGCACAAACGTGGAGAGATCAGGAATCCTGAGGACGGCTCGTCTCACTGACGAAACTCCTGCACGCCTGTTCCCATGGTAACCACATGATCGTGCACACATGTCATACGTGTCCGTTTCACGCGGTGATGTCCCCGCGGCGCCTGAAAGGATGCTGCACGTGAGGTCTGAGGGGGATGAAGCAGCGCGGTGGGAGACGTACAGATGATCCGAGCAGCGGCGTTTTTTAAACTCGTGACACGTGGAAACTGAGAAATGTTATCTGTTCTTTAAAGATGTCAAACAGCTGCTGGAACATCTGGCGGCTGCTTAATGACATGATTGGTGTAAAGCGAGCGCCCAGAGAGCTCGGTGTTTCAGACACTGTGGGCTCATGAACCATCAGGAAGCTCCGACTGTGGATCAGGAAACGCTGCCGTTCGATGGTTGTTGTTTAGCTTCCTGTTGTTTTGCTTGTTTTGGCTCCAGGTTTGTATGATCTTCACCTTTGGTTTGTGTCATAAAGTCACGTGACCACGTGTCCAGACTGGTAAAATGCTGGTTCTCACTTTCAGACGATGCAGGGCAGCGACTGCATCTTCGAGGCGGTGGAGCAGCAGGACCTGGACGCCGTGCAGATCCTTCTGTACCAGTGTTCGGCCGAGGAGCTGGACCTGAACACTCCCAACAGCCAGGGCCTGACGCCGCTCGACATCGCCATCATGACCAACAACACGCCCATCGCCAAGCTGCTGCTGAAAGCCGGCGGCAAGGAGAGCCCGCACTGTGAGTACGCCACATCAGGCAGGTTCGGCCCTGAAGCCAGACCGCAGCACACACAGCGTCCGAGTGTTGGTCTTTAAACGTGTCAGACTTCATGTTGTAAATCTGTGTCACAACCACCTGAAACGAAATCCGTCCCGCCGGGCCGTCACTTCGTGTCGAGTGCTGTGCTTCATCTGTGCGAGCACTCCAAGCGACGAGGCCAATTACAGCTCCACGAGCCGGGAGACTCCTCGGTCTTACCTCCGCGTCTTTATCAGCTGTCACGTCTGATGGAGTGTGCCCGCTTGACCTTTCAGTCTGACAGAAACCTCATTTACAGGCGAGCCGTCGTCCCGTCAACGCGGCTTGTCAGGAGGTCGCTCGGGTCAGATGTGGGCGTTTTGGGTTTTCGTGGCGTGCGACGCAGAAAACAGACGTTTGTGCCACTAAAAGAGTCGAGACCTGAAGCACGTCCTCCTGCAGCGGCGTTCACTCAACAACTCAGACGTGAAAAAGCCAACAGAGGCTTTCAGAAGACTGACGGAGTGTCGGTCGGCTCTTCCTGGTGAAACACTTCCAGAAACTCTTCACATAAAGAAATCGTTTATGCATAAACAGAAAGTACCAAAGAAACGGCTCCATCGTGCTGCTGATCGTTGTTACTGTTAGCAGCCTGTGGCCCCATCAGTAATCACCGCTAATTGGTTAATAACTGATTTGTAAACCAGCTGCTGGCAGATGTGTCGTTGGGTTGTTCTGTGGTTCAGAGCGCCGGGATCAGCGATTAAGCTTTAATTAAACCACAGCGACCTTTAGCAGCGCGCTACATAAAACATGATCGTTGCAGCTCTCAGGAGCTGCGGGTCGACAACAACCTGCAGGTCTGAAGAACAGCCCAGCTCTGTATGAGGTGCCGTAAGGGACATTATTACTGAAACGCTCACACACACTACTGAAATTTTACCTCTCACACACACTACTGAAACGCTCTCACACACACTACTGAAACGCTCTCACACACACTACTGAAACACTCTCACACACACTACTGAAACGCTCTCACACACACTACTGAAACGCTCTCACACACACTACTGAAACGCTCTCACACACACTACTGAAACGCTCTCACACACACTACTGAAACGCTCTCACACACACTACTGAAACGCTCTCACACACACTACTGAAACGCTCTCACACACACTACTGAAACGCTCTCACACACACTACTGAAACGCTCTCACACACACTACTGAAATTTTACCTCTCACACACACTACTGAAACGCTCTCACACACACAACTGAAACACTCTCACACACACAACTGAAACGCTCTCACACACACTACTGAAACGCTCTCACACACACTACTGAAACGCTCTCACACACACTACTGAAATTTTACCTCTCACACACACTACTGAAACGCTCTCACACACACTACTGAAACGCTCTCACACACACTACTGAAACGCTCTCACACACACAACTGAAACGCTCTCACACACACACAACTGAAACGCTCTCACACACACACTACTGAAATTTTACCTCTCACACACACAACTGAAACGCTCTCACACACACTACTGAAACGCTCTCACACACACTACTGAAACGCTCTCACACACACTACTGAAACGCTCTCACACACACTACTGAAACGCTCTCACACACACTACTGAAACGCTCTCACACACACTACTGAAACGCTCTCACACACACTACTGAAATGCTCTCACACACACTACTGAAACGCTCTCACACACACTACTGAAACGCTCTCACACACACTACTGAAACGCTCTCACACACACTACTGAAATTTTAGCTCTCACACACACTACTGAAACGCTCTCACACACACTACTGAAACGCTCTCACACACACTACTGAAACGCTCTCACACACACTACTGAAACGCTCTCACACACACTACTGAAACGCTCTCACACACACTACTGAAACGCTCTCACACACACTAATGAAAACCAAGAGGATTTCAATTGAACAGGAAGGCATTTTAGCTGCACAGGAAGGTGAGGAAAAACAAATAACACATTAATGCACAGCTAACACCGCGGTGACATCTACAACAGTCTGTTAGAGGTATAATTGAAAAATCTTTTGCCTTCATCAGTGACTATCCAAACATTGTTGTAGGATAGCAGCCTATTGCAACAAGTCGGGGCATCCTGGCTATGCTAGCTGCCCGTATAATCTGGAAAGACTGTGTCTGACAGTACCTCATCTACAATGAAATTACATCAGATCCTTGTCATTTTTTACATACTTTCTTTGTTTTTTGAGGTGAGAACCAATGAAGAAGATGTTGAAAGATTTTTTACTTGTGCTCTGCAATGTATTGGGGCGCTCCAAAATGAAAATTCGGACAATATCAGACAAGAGCGGCTTTATAGAGAGCTAGATGATCATACACGAACTCTATCAGAATTTCTTGCTGCTGTATCTCGATATGATCCCAATAATAGGGTTGCCTCCAACCTACTACAATCCTTGTATAGATGCTTTTGCAGCTTGCTACATGAATATGATGCTAGACAGAGATCTACTTATGTGACCCACAGATTGTTACCCCCAACCACCTTGAGTGGTCATCCAGGTCGGCCACGATACACTATATCTGCTGAACAGATTTCTCACTTTGTTTCCATTGGTATGATATGGCAGAGAATTGCATCATGCTTTGGAATAAGTCGAAGAACCCTGTACAGACACAGACAAACTTTGGGAGTTGAGCCATTAAGCTATGTGGATATTTCAAATCAAGAACTGAATGGCCTTGTGACGGATATCCTACAGAACACTCCAAATGCAGGGGAAGTATACATTCTTGGAAGTCTGAGATCTCGTGGCTTAAGAGTTCAACGTTGGAGGGTCAGACAAAGTCTACAGGAAGTGGATCCTATTGGACGTGCATTTAGACGTCGTCATGCGATAAGGCGAAGGATCTATAGTGTTCAGGCCCCCAACCACTTATGGTAAGTTCACTGGTTTGAAACAAATGATCAGGCCTTGTGTTTAAAAGTATTAACACAATACATCAAAATTAATGGTCCTTCATTCAAAACATTACTGAAGTTAATCTATATGATCAGCATAAGATAATAATAATAAAAAAATAACAATAACCAAAAAAACTGAAATTGATATAAGTATGTTAAATATTTGGGGGATTCATAGTACATCAATTTAGATGTTGTCTAATGTATATACTGTTGAGTTGTTTAATCCTTTATTTCACATCACAATTTTAATCTCTAACATCAATTGTGCCAGGTAAACGTAGTGTGGAAAAAGACATTTTATGCCACTGTGTGTATGTGTGTGCACGTGTGTGTGTGTGTGTGAGAGAGAGAGAGGTGTGCTGTTGTTGAAGTAAATGTAAAAAATGAAACCTCTAGTTTTTGTTTAAGTACAGAGTCAGGAATTCACTACTAAATAATATGAACAAACATATGGAACTGTAGTAATGCTTTCTGATCTCTCAACAGGCATTTTGACGGCAACCACAAGTTGATTAGATGGCGCTTGGTCCTGCATGGCTGTGTTGATGGCTTCAGCCGAACTATCATATACTTACGTTGCTTATCCAATAACAGAGCCTCAAGTGTCTTGTCATTATTTTTGGAAGGAATACAAAACTTTGGTTTGCCCTTAAGGGTCAGGTGTGATCATGGTATGGAAAATATACAGGTTGCTCGTTTTATGTTACAGAGAAGAGGAGTAGGCAGTGTTATTACAGGTGTTTCAGTACATAACCAAAGAATTGAAAGACTGTGGGCAGAACTCAACAGAGTTGTATCAAGACACTTTATAAATATCTTTAACTTTATGGAAGAACAGGGTATGTTGGATTCACTGAATGAGCTACATCTTTTTTGTCTGCATTATGTTTATTTGCCAAGGATTGAAAGAGCATTAACAGAATTTGTCAATCAGTGGAACAACCATGGTCTCTCTACACAAGGAGGACAGACCCCTCTTCAGCTGTGGCATACAGGTGTCACAAACAATGTGGGAATCCTGTCGTTTATAAATGACATTTTTCATGTTGATAACTATTATGGCGTTGATGAAGAAGAGCCATTACCAGAACTTCAAACAAACAGAAACTGACACAGGCAGAAGAATAAACAGACACAAAGACAACCAAATCAAAAACCGATGGACATACACATGAAATGAGTAAAGTGACACAAATTTTGTATATTCAAACTCAACAATCTAAATTAACTTCTGACGTGCTGTTAAACAATTGGTATCTACCTGTATGAATCCTGAAGAACAATCACTTCTTGTCAAATTGATGTCTTAAAACATCAATTTGACTGAGGCAGGTAAATTTGGAAATATTAAAACCTTAACAAGTTAATACTCAATACTCACTTTGAATCAAAAGAGAGACCAATACAAAAGAGAAACACGCAAACTCCTCCAGCATAATGTGTTCATACCCTGCCAAAACCGTAAGTGTTACCTAATGCAAAATCAAACTTCTCCTTGAACAGCTGGTATGAAACATGCAGTGGCAGCCTAATGCAGTTAACACACGTGTTGGCAAGAGGGAAAATTGGTGTAGAAGAGAAGTCACCGTCTCCTCTATGAATGAACTCAATCGAGGGTGCTGGGGAAAAGCCAATAGGTGGCACCGCAGTTGCTCCAGTTGCAAAGGCCAATATCTTCTGTAATTTGGAAGGTCCTTCTTCTTCTGCATAAAACAGAGAAGGAAAAAAGTGTTAAAAGGTTATTTCATTTGGCCAACATAAATTGTCAGTGAGTACAAATCTAAAGCAAGAATCTTAATGACTGTTATTGCAATGACTATAGAGCATGCTTTTCATCTTTCAATAGTCTCAAAGAACTATGTAAAAATGTTACTACAACCAAGAGGGTAATGTGGTGTTATTGTTATATGAGTATGTTATTTAAAATAAAGATTTCAGAAAAGCTAACCTATAAATCGTTACATCTATTTATTGTGCACTAAAGTGACAATTACCTTCTGCATCTTGGAGATAGTCTCTCCAGAAGGTAACAACCGTCTCCTCAGCAGCTCTTCTGTTGCTTCCTTCTGGAGATAGATGAATGTTGAAAAGATCATCCACCTGGTCAGCAGTCCGCATATGTGGCTCATAGCAGAACAGAGGGCGAAAACTGTCTGGATGCCTCCTCATTTTCTCGAGAACCCCAAGAGTTTTCAGACCTTCACAAAATCTGGATAAACAGCACAAAGAAATTTTATTCAATAATTCTGCAATTTCATGCTTCTAAGTTAATTGTATATTATCAATTTGGCACAATCAGTTATACTAGGTTATTAACTGGCCATTTTGATTAATAGGTAAGATTTTTATCACATTTTAATTAATCTGAAAAACACAGAATACCAAAATACCTTTGAAATGGACCTTGAACCCTGTGGATGACCTGAAACATGACAATATCATGTACCAGCAGATCCCTGTCTCTTAGTGAACGCATAGGCCTCAGGCATCCTGCATTGGCCAAGTAATCAAGCAGAGGTTCTTTTGACTTTTCAAGGTCCTCAAGGGTTGTACTTTGAGATATCTAGCATCACAAAGAGCAGAGGAAGGGCTTGTTATGGAAGTTACTCAGTAGTCTTATAACCTATTAGAAGGAACCCAGCCACCAGTGGTCTACACAATCACAATATGCCCGCGCGTACATTGAAAGTCAAATGACTACACATATTTTTTTAATATGTTTACAATGTGCTTAAAAAAATGAGAAAATATACTCTTTCGTCTACCCTTATCTACTGAATCTTAGTTTAATATAGCAGCAAAATATAAAAACTTAGCATTCAGCAATGGCCAGACTGATCCGGATAAACATTCCCTGCAAAAGAAAACTGGAACACAAACTATTTTCAATTCACTATAAGATTTATAAAATAAACATATAGAGACCTTTCGGACTTTTTCAAAGAGTTCCAGGTCAGCTATGTCTTCCAGGGCTGGATTTGCTGAATTTCCAACCAGAAGGGAAAATTAAGAACATACTTAAGATGGCGGCGCGCACAGACGCAGCGGCCCGGAGCTCCTACACTTTTGCACTTTTGGTGGTACTGTGTATTATTTCACACAGTCTGGGGTTACTTCAATACAACAGAGATGATCTACTACAACTAAGCCGTGGAGATCTTCAACTAACATCCGAGTATCTCATCCCCCCGGAGATCGTTAAGCAACCCCCGGGGCTACCCGCAACAGCAAGCCGCAGGAGGAGACGTTGCGATCGGAGGCAGAAGAGAGGCAAGCGGGGAGGCCTGTGGGCACGGCTAAAGACTAGTCCGTTTAAACCACCACTCCCGATCATATTCCTCTCCAACGCCCGTTCAATCCGTTACAAACTGGATGAAATACGACTGCAGATCGCCACTCGACGGACTTTTAATAACTGTTCGTGCATGATTTTCACTGAAACCTGGCTGGACAGCGCCATTCCCGATGCGGCTATCGATCTAGCAGGCCGCACCGCCTATCGAGCCGACAGGTCTGCGGACTCGGGTAAGAAGACTGGCGGGGGGCTGTGCATCTATATTAACAACCTTTGGTGCACGAACGTCACGGTAACGGAAAGACTGTGCAGTACAGAGGTAGAACTGTTGGTGTTAAAGTGCCGTCCATTCTATCTCCCTCGGGAATTTTCTGCCGTTTACATCTGCGCTGTTTACATTCCACCAGATGCTAATGCTAAGCTAGCGTTAGCACAATTGAGCAGCAGCATCAATAACAGCCTGGTAGCACACCCGGACAGTGTCTTTATTGCGGCTGGGGATTTTAACCACGCGGACCTGAAATCTGTACTTCACAATTTCCACCGTAATGTGAAGTGTGCTACCAGAGGAGATAGAACGTTGGACCAGGTGTACACCAACATGGCGAATGCGTACAGAGCCCAGGCTTATCCCCACCTGGGTCTGTCAGACCATCTCTCCCTTCTGCTACACCCAATATACACACAAAAGATCAAGAGCACTGGGATTACAACCAAAACCGTGAGAACATGGCCGCAGGATGCTATTCCGATGCTTCAGGACTGTTTCCACTGCACAGACTGGGATGTATTCAAGGTGCAGGACACTGACAATCGTGTCGCATTGGACAGTTACACCTCCACTGTCTTGGACTACATCTGTTTCTGTGTGGACAATGTAACAACTTGGAAACGACTCCGTGTGTTCCCTAATAATCCACCCTGGATGACACACGGAGTTCAACAACTTATTCGAACAAGGAACAACGCTTTCAAATCCGGGGACCAGGAGGCATACAGTGCTGCCAGGGCCAACCTGAGAAGAGGCATCAAGACTGCCAAGCAGCAGCACAGGAGGCGTATCGAGGCCAGGTTTGAGAACAACACAAACCCAAGGTAGGTCTGGGAGGGCATCAGGGCTATCACGGACTACAAAAGAAGAACACCATCACCCTCAGCCGACAGTTCTACTCTGGCTGAGGATCTAAATCTCTTTTATGCCCGTTTTGATAGGGAGAACACCGACCCTGTCCTGTCCCCTCTCCCCTCAACCGACCCTGCTCCGGTCCTGAGCACTCATGAGCTGAGGCGTGTGTTCCGGAGCATTAACACCAGGAAGGCGGCCGGGCCGGATGGAGTGCTGGGCCGGGTGCTAAAAGACTGTGCTGCGGACCTGGCGGACGTCTTCACCTCTATATATAACACCTCGTTGTCCTGTTCACTGGTACCATCCTGTTTCAAAGCAGCAACCATCGTTCCCATCCCAAAACAGTCAAATGTCACATGTCTGAACGATTTCAGACCTGTGGCACTCACCCCCATTCCCGCCAAATGCCTGGAGAGACTGGTCATTAAACACATCAGAGCTGCTTTTCCACCATCCCTGGACTCGCACCAGTTTGCATACAGGGAGAACCGGTCAACCGAGGATGCGATCGCCACAGTGCTGCACACATTACTGAAGCACTTGGAACACAGGAACACCTATGCACGGCTCCTCTTTGTAGACTACAGCTCGGCTTTTAATACCATCCGGCCATACAAACTCCGTCCCAAACTCCACCAACTGGGACTTAACTCCTCTCTGTGCAACTGGATTGTGGACTTCCTCACTAACCGTAGACAGAGTGTCAGAGTGGGTAAGAACACCTCTTCCACCCTTGTGGTCAACACCGGTGCCCCTCAGGGGTGTGTTCTGAGCCCTCTGCTATACACTCTCTTCACCCATGACTGTATTTCCTCCTGCGCGTCCAATCTCATTGTTAAGTTTGCAGATGACACCACAGTGCTCGGACTTATATCCAACAATGATGAGACAAACTATAGGACAGAGGTGCAACAACTAGAGTCATGGTGCCACGACAATAACTTGGTCTTAAACACCAAAAAGACCAAGGAGATCATTGTAGATTTCCGGAAGAGGGGCCATAACAACCATCTGCCTCTCTTCATTGGCAGTGAGGCGGTGGAGAGGGTGAGCAGTTTTAAATTCTTGGGGGTAACTGTGACCGAGGACCTGTCCTGGGGCAACCATATCACCTCAGTTGTACGGAAGGCCCAACAGCGCCTCTACTACCTGAGGAGACTGCGGAGCGCACACATTCCCAGATCTCTGATGTTGAACTTCTACAACTGTGCCATCAGCAGCGTTCTGACGTATGGATTTCTAGTGTGGTTCCCCAGCTGCACCAAGGCCGATCAGCAAGCACTCCAGCGGGTGGTGAAAGAAGCTGGCAGAATTATTGGAACAAGTCTGCCAGAGATCAGTAATATCTTCCCCACTCGCTGTCTGAGGAGGGTGCACAGTATCCTGCGGGACCAACATCACCCTGCGCGCCACCTTTTCCATCTGCTGCCCTCAGGGAGAAGGTACAGGTCTATACAGGCCAGAACATCCAGACTGGCCAACAGCCTGTATCCACAGGCTGTGAGGCTCCTGAACTCTCTGCCCCCCTCTCACGGACAATAACCATATCCAACTTCTTAATAGCAATGAACTGGTCTGCATTGGTGCATCATATCTTTATTCTCTTCCCCCTCCTGCCCCCCCCCCCTCTTTCTTAAATAGATAACTATCATATCTGATATCATATCTCACAGTACAATAATATTGAATGGGTTGCATTGTTGTATTTTGTCATGTTTCTCAGGTCTTTGTCTGAATTTCTACGAACATTATTGCTAAGGATTGTCTTATTGCATTGGAGTCACACTGGGTTAAATATGTACACTTGGGTTTTAAGGGGTATTTATTATTTTCTTCTTTTTTTTGGGTTGTATGGAAGCCCCAAACGCAATTTCATTGTTCTTGACAATGACAATAAATAAATAAATACTAAAAAAATACTAAAATACTAAAATACTGTTGGTGACAGAAAGTTAGGTGGTGGACCACCATGTACCAAGCTCACTGCAATGGCTCTCCCAGAGATGTAGTACCAGTCCCCTCTGAGAGCTGCAAAGCAACAGAATAAAAGGAAAAGCAAAATTGTCAGTAATGTTGCCTGTAAAAATAAATATCAGTTAAACAGTTCCCACTATTAATCTTAGAAAAATAGGTAATTACCAGTACTGTCAAGAGCCAAGTTCTTGCAGTTTTCTTTCCCCTCAAACATGGCTGACCTGGCAATGGTGTCCATCAATAGTCTCAAGAATTCCCTCCTTGGCCCACCTAAATCAACCCCTTCCTCATTTTTCCCCATATCATCTGAGAATTTCACACAGATCATCAAGTTGGGATCATAAGATAGCCTTTGAAAACCACGCAAGGCTCCCTCCCACACAGCAGAGCGATTTATATTAAATTTGCACTGCTGTTTTGTGCTAATTTTGCTTGATAGTTCCAGCAGTATCTCTTGAACAGGGACTTTTTCTGCACTAAAAAAATAAAATAAAACAGAAAATAAAATATATCAGCCATGTAGTCATGTTACAGAATTTGAGAATATGTGTCACACTGATCATAGAGAGTTAAAGCTTTAAAGGTTTATATTGATTTGACAATTCTGGAAAGCCCAAATTATGTCTCAAACTCAAATTCTGTATGTTTGCTACTCACATCTGATTCTCCAAGCTCGCAATTATAGCTTGATTTAAATCCTCATCATCTGAAGAATCGCCAGAAAGCGATGCCACGAGAGTTAAATATGAAGAATAATCTTCATCATTAACACTCATGGCAGGGATGTCTTCACTTCTTGCATTGAAATCTCTGCTGTGACTGCTTGTGCTAGGTTTGTCATCACTTCTTGCCATGTAGCCTTCATCACAAATGCTGTTCCCATCACTTCCTTGCTTTGCCCGTTGCCTTTTACCAACACTCCTTCGAATACAGTTGGTCCCAGTATCATCTTCTTCATCACTGCTAGTGCCAGGGTTATCACCTTTAACATGACTTCTTAACCTTGTAGTGACTTGGCTGCTCATGTCTTGTTGGATTTTTGAACTATCAACTTCAAAACAATCATTGTCACTGTCCTTATCAGTTGCACAACTGCTTAATGCTGATTTGGAGCTGATGTGGGAAGGATCTTTGTCTTCATCTGATTCACTCTTCAACAGAAAAAGACCAAAAACATATATCAAAAGCAAGTAATTATAGCTTATCTTAAAAAGATTAAAATAAGAAATATCCATATTGATTGCTCCCAAACACTTGTTTTAAATAAATATATTCTATTTTGCTAGAAGCCCAATTGTTGACATGTTTTTTCCCAAATCATGATTACTTTTCATTCTTTTAGTAACTTACTAAAAGTGTCCTTGATGGCCTTACATAGAGGGCTTTGGTTTTAAAAACCTTTAGGATCAGCATCCCATTCAGCTCCTGACCAACTTGGAGCTTTGGAGACACCAGCTTATTGCCACAAGCCATTAGAAACTCGAGGCTACAAAAAATAAATAGGGACAACAGCAATTGCTAATTAGTTAAACATTTTAAGTATTAGTTAAATATTTTATTATATATTGTTCTGTTTGTGTGTATGCTTTTATGACTTAAATTCTACTGGTATAGTCATATGTTTTTATAATGATGAATAATATTTTAAACTTCTTTACTTTGGTATATTATCTTTAAGTACAAGTCATTACATGAATACACACAGTAACAATAAACAATAGTATTTTACCTGACATCCTCTGGAATGCGTTCACCAAAGCTTTCCTTGATGTGTTTCACGACAGTTTGGTTGTCCCAGGTCTTCTGGAATTCAAAAGCACTGAGGATGTGCCCATGTTTGTGTAACCATAATTTTGAACCTTGTTTGCACACTACTCCCCATGATGGAGTTGGAAGTAGTATAACATCTTTGTTGAAATGGTCATGCTGCTGGGCCATAGCTCTGAAATATAAATATTAGATACCATAAACAACAGCAAGTGATAACTAATAATACTGAGATGCAGACAGCAGAACACTATCCAAACCCCTACACAGAATGCTTTCATAGACAAAATTGTTGTAGTTAGGCAAACATAAGGGTTAATTTTGTATACTTTTTTTTATACTTTTCCGAGAATACGCGCTTCTTTTGTGGTTCGGACTCCTTCTGACATTTCTTTGGAGGTGGAGGAAAACCAAAGTAATTGCTTAAAGGAGCGTCTTCGACATCTTTAAGAGTTCTAAACAAATGTCTGTCCTCCTCCAGAAAATCCTATGTACGCAAACACGCGTTGCAACTTCTTATCTTGTGCGTGTCTTTTATTTTGACAGCGAATGCGCACCTGCGGACCACTTATGTGCAGCCCTGGTTATTTAGCTCGTCATTGCAGCCACAGAAATTCTTTTGTCCATGAAACCATAAAGCTGCACTTTCTTTTTGCCTTATAGTCTGATTTGTCATAACTTTTCCGTTTTGTGGTAAGCTTTTCTTTGGCTGTCACTTCTTCACCCTGACCTGTCTTATTTGGCTCAGCAGAACTAAAATATATATCCTGCTGCTTTTACACACACACACACACATAACGCTCAGCGATTCTCTGCGCGATCAACCTCTCACATGTTTAAGCTGCGGGAGATTTCACTTGTCATGTTTGCATAGTAAGCTAACGATTGATAAGACGATGTCAGAGGAATTGGTGCACAAATTATCATCACTCACAGATCAGTGCTGTCGCTCTCTATACACAGTTGCATAACACATAATTGCAAAGTGAAAGCAAAAAACCAGCGCAAATTCAAACGCGATTTCAATATGTCACATATTGACAGTGGCTCACCGATGCCAATGACATAATTACCCAGCTACATTTCCGAAAGAATGCAAAAGCATTGACATATATTTTTCCTTCCTACGATAGCCCGACGGGCAGGGCAGAGATAGATTTTGGTAGCCTGGAAAAATCGCTAGCCCCAGGACATCGGGCTAGCGATTTTGCGAGCCCTGCAGTATATTATTAAATATCAGACTATTACATATGGCCCCATTTCAGGCAAGTGAATACAAACTCATTAAACTTTGTAACTACCTTTTTCTTCTGGTGCCTGATGTCCAGCTGCCGAAGCATTGCCGAGTTTGATAACGTGGTGCAGGTGCACATTCTCTCCTGACTGTAGATGTCGCTGGCATGGGCAAGCTGCTACGTTGACGTGAGGGAAAGACGGATGTTAAGTGACTATCCAGTCCGTCCACACTGGTACTTGCAACAGGTTGCTGCCCCACGACTGTGGCATTTGACAAAGTTCTGATGGTCTCTGCTGAGGATAATATACTGTTGAGTAATGCGGCTGCTTCACTTAGGCTACTAGCAGGTTGCTGAGTAGACATCTGTGTAGTGGTTTGAAGTGTACCACTTTTTCCTTCACTTTCCTGGTCTGGACACAACTTCCTGTTCATCTAAAACCCCTTCCTGTTCAACTGAAACGCCTTCCTGTTCAACTGAAACGCCTTCCTGTTCAACTGAAATGCCTTCCTGTTCAACTGAAACGCCTTGGATTTTCAGTAGTGTGTGTGAGAGCGTTTCAGTTGTGTGTGTGAGAGCGTTTCAGTAGTGTGTGTGAGAGCGTTTCAGTAGTGTGTGTGAGAGCATTTCAGTTGTGTGTGTGAGAGC
>NC_141351.1:27018513-27183513 GCF_057382095.1 Aulonocara sp. 'chitande type north' Nkhata Bay | reverse complement strand
GGATCTTTAGCATCAGAATTGTTGTCTTAAGGCCAAGAAAGATGCCAAGCGGATTTATTTTACCAAGTGGATCATCGTGGCCTTGCCATATTGGTCCATTTGATTGACCTTTATTATAATTATGAATTTATTTTATTTTCAGTTGCTACAAACGGGACAGACATGACTGGGGGATAGGACAGGGAGAAAGAATGAAAGAAAGAGAGGGAGAGAAAGAAAACCAAAGGGGAGAAGAGACGGTGAGAAGGGGGGGAAGAAAGAAAAACAAAAAAAACCAAACAAAACACCTGGATCACCTGTATGGAGAAAAAAAACAGAAGAGAAAGCAAACAACAAAGAGCAACATAGTAAAAAAACGGCACCATCACAATAAACTAGCTAGCAGTAGATATCAGTAGATACTAAATAATAAACGATATTGTGCAGCACGCAAGATAGACAGCGCACAATGTGCTTTGAGGCAGCAGCCAAGAAAGCTGTAGTCCGCGTCTGTGAATACCCGTGTGTACACCTGTGTGCATACCTGTGTGGATCAGCATGCTTGCATTCCAAAGGTTTCTCCATGTAACAATCTGCTAGAGGGTGTGGGGGGCCACAGCCCCGTCCTCCAGGGCATGAAGCAGGTATGGAGGAGGTCAAAACTCCAGACATCCAGAGGCCCCCAGAACACAAGAGACCAAGGAAGACCAACAGAGGGGCAGCCGCGCCACTGTCCCAGAAAGAGCTGAGGAGAGTCCCAGATGAGGGCTCACTCAGCAGCCGCGCTCCGCCAGGGGGGTTGCAGTGACGCGCCCGTGAGCTCCGCCGGCAGCCAGCTGTGCCTGAGTGACCGAGCCCCAGGCCGAGAGGCCGGGGGCACCCCACCTCCGAAGTGGCCCGAGCGAGCCCCAGGCTCCAGGCCCCGATAAGCGGCTGCCAAGGAGTGAGCCGGTGTGTACCTGGACGCCCACCCCCAGACACAAAGAACCACCAACGCACTGACACCTGAGGGAGTCCGCCACCGGCAGGGGAAGTGGTGGTGGGGGGAGATAGGCCTCCAAACCTTGGAGGGCCTGAGATGTCCCCAGAGAGGTGGCGCCTGATACCCAACCTGACATATAGACACAGACATACAGGCACACACAGACACAAACATCCATTCCCACCCTCATGCTCTCATATGCACTCACTCCACACTCAACCAACGTGGAGACAGACATAAAGAAACGCTGTACACACGATCACACTCCCCAAGCGTACTCTACAAACCGGGTCTAGGTACCCTTGCCCCTGGAGGGGGGAACTGCACCCAGACCCAGGTGGTGTTACCCTTTTCCCTGCGGTGGGGAGGGGCAGACCGCCCCGACTCCGCAGCAGCAGGGAGGCCCCACACTTCAGACCGCAGTCGGACGGCCAACTCCTCCTCCTAGCCCCCCCGCTCTAGCAGGTCGCAGAGAACGGGGGTGAGAGAAGACTCCAAACCTCCCTCCACCCGCTCATTGTAGTGTTGATGCATGTGTGTTCTAAGGTGCAATTAAAACCCAGGAGGGCATGGAGCTACCTGCCAGAGAGCAGCAGGTAAGCGCATGGTCCCTCCTGCTAGCCCTCAATGTCTACGTGTATTTAACATTGAGAGGTGGGCAATGACGCCAGGGGTGAGGTGTACACCCTGATGGTACTTTGGACTCCGTGTATCGTGCCCACCCCCAAGATCCTATATGTATGTGTAATGAGAGTGTGAGTAATGTGAATGTCTAAGTTGTGGGATAAAATTGAGGCAGAGGCAGCCAGAAGGGGACGGGGGGGGGGGGGTGGCCTCCTCTGCACCCTGGTGACACACCCCTACTCCAAGGTCCTGCATGTGTGGGTGGTTGTGGTGGAGCGGGAAGAGGGAAGCAGCTGGAGATGGGGAGGGAAGGAAGGGGGGGGCAAGTGACCCCTCCCTGGGGCCAGCTCCCCCGCTGACCCCAGTAGGCACCCCCATACTCCGCGACCCACCAGGGAAAGGGGGCCCAGGCCCATCCAGACCGGGGCCCAGCGCAGCAGCGCCCCCCGGCCCCACAGAGCCCAGGACAGTCCACCCAACCCCACCACAGAGAAAACTGCACCCACCCCACCATCCACTCATCTTCCAGACTACATAAGACAATAAACACCCAGGCTGAGATCTTCCTCCACCTCTCCTGTATCTCCCCCTCCTGCAGAGAGTTCCTGAGGAGAGGAAAGCTCCTGCAAGATGTGACAATCTCCCCCACCAGTTGAAGAGCCCCCCAGGTGGCTCGACGCACCGGCGGCACCCTGCGCCAGGGATGGGCCCCCATGCACCCACCCGCCCACAACCCCGGCAACACACAAACCAGGACCCAAGGCCCCGAGGTCCGGCCAGGGCCCCAGCCCAGAGACGGAGTGCCCCCAGAACCTCACGCCCATCCCGGACCCACCCAGGGGCAGACAGGCTGGGTCAGTAACCCACGTCCGTCAGCACAGACCCTCCCCTAGCCCCGCTGCACGCAGCCACGAGGAAACAGTCACCCGAGAGCCAAAAGAGCCCCCAACCGGACATGACCGCTACCCCGGGTTGAGCCCCCCAAGGAAGATGCCTCCAGGGAACCCCCCGACGCCCTAAGCCTGTCCCTACCCCCACACCAATCACAACAGTGAAGGCGGGACCAAACTATGACCCCCCACCCCCACTAGGTGATGGAGCTGATCAAAGGAGCCCAGAGCAATTGATCTGATGTGGTGGCAGAGGCTGTATCAAGACTAATGTAATCTAATAGATAATTTCTATATTGGTTAGAATTAAGATTATTTTTATTTTTCCAGTTCATGAGGACTGTTTTCTTGGCTATGCATAGGGCAGTGAAAACCATATGGGCGATATTCTTTTCTGTAGTGACATTATCTAAGCTGCCACATCCTCTTCATGCATGTTGTCTTACTCCAAGATGTATAGGCTCAAAAGCCTACTACCAATTAAGCATATTAGATAATGTGCATCTCTGTAATGAGAAGGGGTGTGGTCTAATGACATCAACACCCTATATCAGGTGTGCATAATTATTAGGCAACGTCCTTTGCTTTGGCAAAATGGGTCAAAAGAAGGACTTGACAGGCTCAGAAAAGTCAAAAATAGTGAGATATCTTGCAGAGGGATGCAGCAGTCTCAAAATTGCAAAGCTTCTGAAGCGTGATCATCGAACAATCAAGCGTTTCATTCAAAATAGTCAACAGGGTCGCAAGAAGCGTGTGGAAAAACCAAGGCACCAAATAACTGCCCATGAACTGAGAAAAGTCAAGCGTGCAGCTGCCAAGATGCCACTTGCCACCAGTTTGGCCATATTTCAGAGCTGCAACATCACTGGAGTGCCCAAAAGCACAAGGTGTGCAATACTCAGAGACATGGCCAAGGTAAGAAAGGCTGAAAGACGACCACCACTGAACAAGACACACAAGCTGAAACGTCAAGACTGGGCCAAGAAACATCTCAAGACTGGTTTTTCTAAGGTTTTATGGACTGATGAAATGAGAGTGAGTCTTGATGGGCCAGATGGATGGGCCCGTGGCTGGATTGGTAAAGGGCAGAGAGCTCCAGTCCGACTCAGACGCCAGCAAGGTGGAGGTGGAGTACTGGTTTGGGCTGGTATCATCAAAGATGAGCTTGTGGGGCCTTTTCGGGTTGAGGATGGAGTCAAGCTCAACTCCCAGTCCTACTGCCAGTTTCTGGAAGACACCTTCTTCAAGCAGTGGTACAGGAAGAAGTCTGCATCCTTCAAGAAAAACATGATTTTCATGCAGGACAATGCTCCATCACACGCGTCCAAGTACTCCACAGCGTGGCTGGCAAGAAAGGGTATAAAAGAAGAAAAACTAATGACATGGCCACCTTGTTCACCTGATCTGAACCCCATTGAGAACCTGTGGTCCATCATCAAATGTGAGATTTACAAGGAGGGAAAACAGTACACCTCTCTGAACAGTGTCTGGGAGGCTGTGGTTGCTGCTGCACGCAATGTTGATGGTGAACAGATCAAAACACTGACAGAATCCATGGATGGCAGGCTTTTGAGTGTCCTTGCAAAGAAAGGTGGCTATATTGGTCGCTGATTTGTTTTTGTTTTGTTTTTGAATGTCAGAAATGTATATTTGTGAATGTGGAGATGTTATATTGGTGTCACTGGTAAAAATAAATAATTGAAATGGGTATATATTTGTTTTTTGTTAAGTTGCCTAATAATTATGCACAGTAATAGTCACCTGCACACACAGATATCCCCCTAAAATAGCTCAAACTAAAAACAAACTAAAAACTACTTCCAAAAACATTCAGCTTTGATATTAATGAGTTTTTGGGTTCATTGAGAACATGGTTGTTGTTCAATAATAAAATTATTCCTCAAAAATACAACTTGCCTAATAATTCTGCACTCCCTGTAGATGTCTCTGAGGGGGGTCAGTGAGGTGCCGATTGCCCGCTCTGCTGCCCTCACCACCCGCTGCAGTTTCCTCTTGTCCTCCGTGGTGCAGCAGTTGGACCAGAGTGTGCAGCAGGAGGTCAGAAGGCTCGATGGTGGAGCGGTAAAAGTTTACTAGCAGACTCTGGGGTAACTGGGCCTGATGCAGTTTCCTGAGGAAGTACAGCCATTGTTGTGCTTTCCCTACCTGGTGGGAGATGTTTGTGGACCAGGTGAGGTCGGCCGAGATGTGGACTCCGAGGAAAGCTTTCTACCCTTTCTGCCTCCTCCATCAATGTAGAGGGTGGAGTGCTCAGATCGCTTTGTTCTCCTGAAGTCGATTACCATCTCCTTGGTCTCGGCTGTGTTCAGATGCTGAACCTCCTCTCTGTAGCTGAATCATCGCTGTTGTCGATCAGTCCTATGACGGTGCTGTCATCAGCAAATTTTATAAAGGCGTTACTGGTGTGGATTGGTGAACAGCTATGGGAGAAAAGTGAGTATAAGAGGGGACTGAGGACACACCCCTGTGGGACGCCCACATTCAGAATGAGGGTGGAGGTGTGCTCTCCCATTCTGATGTTCTGGGGTCTGTTGCTCAGGAAGTCCAGTATCCAGCTGCACAGTGAGCTGCTGAGTCATGAGTTGCTTAGTTTATTAACCAGTCTGTGGGGTTGAACTGTGTTGAAGGCAGAGCTGGTCCACAAACAGCATTCTCACACAGGGGTTACTACTGCCCAGGTGAGGGCTTTGTGAAGAGCTGTAAGTATGGCGTCCTCTGTCCACCTGTTTGCCCTGAATGTAAACTGGTGTGGATCGAGGTCTGCAGGGATGGCAGCTTTAATGTGCGACATGATGAGCTGCTCAAAACATTTGGTAATTATGGCTGTTAAAGCACGTGGACGATGGTCATTCAAGCAGCTCACCGTGTTCTTGGGCCCTGGAACGATGGTCGCTGCTCACAGGCAGGATGGTACGACAGACTGTAGCAGTGAGAGGTTGAAGATGGTGGTGAAGACCTTTGCCACTCTACACCGTCAGGACCAGGAGATTAGACCGCTCATCATCAGCGAGCATTGTTGGCACTAAAAACACAGTTCGTGGTGTTTTTAACCAAAGCGTCTTAAGAAGTAAGTCATGACTCTTTGTTGCTCTGCTGCTGAAGGTCAGCGTTTTCTACAGTTTGTTTACTGGAGTCTGTGAGATTGTTCTAGAAAACCTCTCATATATTTACAGGAACAGAGGACATGATCTACATCACAGTGATCTACTCTCGCAGATTTAAACACAGGATTTAAACACGAATGTTTCAGTTTGCAGGTTTTATAGCAAGTGTAGCGTCATCCTGCTGAAGAACATGACATTCCTGGGTTTTCTGGTTACCATCGGTAGTAACTGGTTTGTTATAGCTACTAGTGACAGAACCAGTAACTCAGTGAAGTGAGAGAGTTGTCAGCATAGAAGCTGACGTTAACGTGTTGTGTTAACGTGCTGCAAGAAATGTTAAACAGCAGATGTCCCAGCATGGAGCCCTGTGGTGCACCACTGTTCATACACACAGAACAAACTCACACTCCTTGTTATTGTTGTGCTCTGTTCCACTTTAATTGATCTCAATGTAGGGATGCACCGATACTGGTATCGGGTATCGGGACCGATACTGTAAAATGTGTGTGTACTCATACTCGTAAAAGTTAACAGATACCATGAACCGATACTAACTTATTTCGTTAATCAGAGGGTGGCATGTCATTTCTGTTGTAGTTTTTTAGATTGGCCACTAAGGGGACATCCCGCGCTAAACAGGCACAGGGTTAGGCGAGTGAGACTGGCGGCTCCAGATAAAAAAGAGAAACTGGAGGCTGCTGTAGCTAGGCTAAACAAAATGTCAGCAGTGTGGACCGGAACAGCCAACTTTAACTCAGGTTTTGGAAAAGTGATGAAAAATGTCAAGAGAAAATCCACGGGCAGTTAAAACAACAGAGGCTCTGACTCATTTTATCGCTCTGGATGACCAGCCAATGCCAGTCGTGGAAAACATAGGATTGCACTGTCTTCTCAGCGTACTCGAGTCACAATATGAAATTCCCAGCCGCCCACACATCAGGGAGATAATGGTGCCAAAACTTTCTGAAGAGGTAAAGACAGCAGTGTGTGCGCGATGTCAGTCCTCGGTTTAACGTCACAGTGGACTGATGATCCACGGGCAGATGAGGAGTTCGTCAGTGCCAAATACTTTCGTTATTTTGTTTGTTTGTTTGTTTACAATATGGACACTCTGCAATAATTTAAAAGTTTATTTTATTCTCAAACCTAATTTGTATTTATTTTATTCCAAACAGAAGTGTTTATTTATTATTCTGAAAGCTCGAGACAGTGCCAATAGTTCAGTGATATTTAAATTACAATGTGGAGACTCTGCAATAATTTAACAGAAGTGCTTATTTTTCACTTGAAATTTTTTTGTGGTCATTTTTATTAAGATTTTATTTTTTATCGGCAGAGAATAAAATAAAACCTGTCTTTCAATTCATTGCATTTGTGTGTGTGTGTGTGTGTGTGTGTGTGTGTGTGTGTGTGTGTGTGTGTGTGTGTGTGGTAGAAGTATCGGTTTTTGTACTCTGTATCGGCAAGTACTCAGATCCAAGTATCGGTATCGTATTTGAAAAAATTGGTATCGTTGCATCTCTATCTCAATGTTAAACAGCCACAAACTCATTCAGCTGTTGTGGTGTCGCTCATCAGTTTTGGACTCTGCGTATCGAATCATTGACTTTGTTGCAGAGTCATTGCTGTCAGACATCTTTGAAGTCCGTTTGTGGCTCGTGGGCTGTAGTGTGAATACTCGTGGGCTTTCACGTGGACACTGATGATGGACGTTACACTCTGACAGCTGGACTTCATGCTCTTTGCTCTCATCAGCCTGTCCTATCAGAGTGTGAAGCACAGTTTCAGGAGCTGAAAGCGTCACATAATTCTGTGCTCAGGTCTTGAAGCGTAAATCATCCTCGGCTTTATTTTTTGGATGAGCTGGTTTGTTGTGCAGACTTCAGAACATGTCGACAGCAGCTGAAATCTCTCCTCACGGCTCATTTTTACTCGCTTTCATAACATCTCTGCATGCAGCAGGTTAGACTGAGACACACAGTGAGTGTGTGTGTGTGTGAGGGTGTTCTTGTTTGCTGCTGATTGCTTGTTTATGCTGCTGTCACGGTCCGTGACTGAGAACTGGACGGCAGCGAGTGGCGTCGCAGTAAAGCGGCGGTGTTTGGGCGGGCTGGCAGCTCGCGGAGCGTTTCACCGTGACAAACGTGGAGGAACACACACAGAGCTGTGCTGGTGATGAATGCGCCCGTCAGACTTCATACCACTGCTCTGCTGCCACTCTTCACTCGGGCGGAGGGGAAACATCAGTCAGAGCATGAAAAAGAAATGTTTCCATCCTCAGAGGCTCCACAGTCCACACATGACGCTCGTCTTCTAAAAACATGCCAGTCGTTGTTTCTGATGATGATGATGCTGATGCATCCTCGGGCTCCTCTGTGGGCTCTAGAACTAGATCCTGGACTTTACAGCTCAAACCCAACTGGTTTCATTAGGACCTGATTTTCACTGGTTTTATAACTGTGCAAAAATCTTGAGCCACCCCTCATTTCTGTGTATTTTGCTTCCAAGGAGACAGACTCGCGAGCAGCAGATCTGAAGCTTTCTTTCACAGTTGTTTGTGAAGGTTCTCAGTCATCCAGCTCATCGTAGTCTAAGGAGCTCGGACAGAAAAGCGTCTCATCCTAAGATCTCAGAGGTTTTCTTCAGACGTTGCTGCTTTTCCTCTCGTGTTCAGTGTTTCATTTTCAGAAGAATGCTTTTGTTTGTTAAGCCTCTGAACTCTGACCTATGAATCATTTGTGCAAAATGTGGCTCAAGACTTTTGCACAGCCCGTTGAAAACCCCGCCCTGTGATGGACTCTCCAGTTGCTTCCCCAGAGCTTTGTTTCATCGTCAGCTCCATCAGCTGAAGTTATTTTTATACGACTGATTTCGTCCTTGGTGCTAAATAAGAGGCAGCTGAAACACACGGCATGTAGCCGCTCACACACCGAAGCACAAACATGCAGCACAGATGCTTTAATAACAGACCTGACGATCGATCAGAGAAAGTTTTCTTTCCTTTCTCCCGTCTTTCTGCCGCCCTGCACCTTTGGTCCCTCTGCGCTCGCTCAGAACACGTTTCCGTGTTTGGTTTTCTCTGCTGCATCTCCTTTTGTCTGCCTCTGAAGACGAGTGAGCCGTGGCCTTGACAGAGACGAACTCCAACTCCTCCACAAGCTGCTTTTCTTCCACTAACAGGAGACACGACGCCACATTCAGCCCACCGAGCGAGAAAGCCAAACACGCTCGTCTGAGCTTTAATCAAACGCTCGCAGATCATTCAGCAGTTAGTGCGACACTGGCTGTGAACTGTGACAATGGGTGCAGCGGGTGGAGGTTTGTGTGAAGCACAGGTAAAATGTGAAGAAGCAGAAAGCTCCTCCTGCAGTTTGCTGTCTGTAACCAGCTGCTGTGTTTCTCCTGCAGTCGTGAGCGTGGAGAGTCGCGAGGCTCACCTGAACTCTCTGGTGCTGGAGGCGGAGCGGCGGGCGGTCGACCTGGCGGCTCAGGCTCAGAGGGACGGCCTCTCGCTGGAGGCCTGCCACAAAGACAAACAGCTGAGGGCGTGGGAGTGGAGGTGCAAGCTGTACAAACGCATGAGGACGGGCTTCCAGCACGCACGTGAGTCCGCACGCCGCCCTCCTTAGTGTGTATTTCCTGCCGTCGCTTCCTGTGTGTGTGGCAGCTCAGACAGCCTGATGGGGACACGCGTGACCTTTGCAGCAGATTCGGAGCGCAGTACACGTTCAGCTGGAGGTGTTCCTGTCAACATTAGAGCTGCTACACCCAGAGCTCAGAGGGGGCGGGATTTACACAACCAGCTATAAAACAGAAAGGTTGCGATCGAGACGTGAACGACGTGCGCGGTGAACTCACGGTCTCATTAGAGCAACGTCAGGGTGATTCGACTGAGGTCCTTCTGCAGGCTTCACACAGCGACTAATCACACCTGCTGAAGACGTCAGGGAGGAAACAGGAAGTCAATCACATGTTGCCATAGTTACCTGGAAAACAGTCAGAGCCACGGTCCACACACACACGTTTCACCCTCCTCTCTGTGCCCCTGCTCAGGTGCCCCGGAGGCCCCGTCCATGGTTCGACTGAGCGTGAGCAGTAGCAGCACTCTGACCGTCACCTTCCAGGAACCGCAGTGTCTCAACTCCACTGTGGTGACCAAGTACAGAGGTGAACACACATGTGCATGCACGCACACAGGCCTGGTCCTGTCTGAGAGACTAAAAGGTCAAAGGTGAGGCCATCATTTAGGTTTCGATGTTCGAGGTGAAGCTTCGACTGAAGACTTCATGTTGGGTCTGCAAAACCACATTTAAAACGATAAATTAACAAGGTTGTTCTGCGTTAATTTACAGGTTTACTTCACGGTTAAACTCTAAAGCTTCTGGATTTAAACCCCAGATTTATTCTCAGATGATGCCTCAGGTTGTCGTGGTTACACGGAGGAACAGGAAGTGGTGCTCAGAGGCAGGGATGAGGAGGCTAACGTTGCGTCTGTCGATGTGTTCGCAGTGGAATGGAGCTGCCTGAAGGACTTCTCGCTGCTCGCCGGAGAGATGGTGTTGGATAACCTGCAGAGCCTCAAGTGCACCATCAGCAGCCTCACCACGGTAACAAGAGCATCCCTCCTCCGCACATCCACCTGTCTGCCGCTGGCTTTAGTTCACAGTTTCAGAAAAAGGATTGAATAGAGTTTCTGTCACGACGAAGCTGCTGTCGCTCAGGTCGGTCTGTCGTTTGCACGTTTGTCCGCTCGCTGTGATGCATGTGTTCGTTTGCAGCAGGCGCGTGATTTCGGACCTCGGTGATGTCATTGCGCGGTCCCTGCGTTGTGCGTTGGCTGATCGGCGTCTGTGATGCAGACTTGTTTTCGCTGTGCTGCACACACCGAACCACAGCTGCTGTTTGCCATTTAGATCAGCGAGCGGCTTTCACAAACTTCCACGGCGGCCCTGAACTAGAGAGCAGGCTGAAAGGGCCGGAGACGCTGCGAGGGTGAATAATGAGCCGGCGAGGCTCTTGGGCCTCGAACGTCACAGCTCTCATTTACATACTGAATTCATCGAGTCGGGGCCGAGCCGCACGAGGAGCTCGGAGGCCTTTAAGTACTCAGCTGTCCTGGAAGGATTAGACCTGCAGGGCACACACATGGGGGGGCCACGGGGGGCCTGTTTGTGTAGGTGGAAGAAAGCCTGAAGCTGCGAGGAGCTGTGACCGGAACACAGCACAGGTGCAGGTGGTGTTTTTGTAGCCAGGGAGCAAAGTGAAGGTAGGGAGCTAATGATAGCTGATAATATCTCAGCACATGGCGTTAAAAACATTTAATTAGACAGACACAGCAGCGACAGCAGGACGTTTGAATTCCTGGGAAAAAAGATTTTTAACGTTTATTGGTGGGCACAAACGTCGGCCTGGTGGTCTGTGCACGTAGAGACCAGTCTCACAGGCCTGCACACCCAGGAAATATATGTTCCTCTGCTGGTTGCTAGCATGAAACTGGCTGCAAAGAGGTATGACAACCTCTGAGGGGTGGGGCCTGCTGAGGGTGGGGCCTGCTGAGGGTGGGGCCGAGTTTAAAGAAACCTGAGTGATATTGGGTTAAAGTCATTAGTTTGATGTAACGGAGGCTCCGTCGTTCGGTTTCAGGGATCGAGGCCGCTGTCGGTGAAAAAGCTGCACCCTGCTCTGATTGGATGAGGTCAGCTGATTCAGTGCGAGCCTGAAAGTAAACGTGTTGTTCGTGTTGCTCAGGTGGAGTCGACTGTTTTCTGTGGAGACGTTCTGATGTTTCCAGCGTGGAGACGTGTCCTCGTTACGTTGGCTGAAGGCGAGCAGTCGGCTGTTGATGATGATGATGGCAGTGCTGGTTTTTTCTGCAGACCTCCTCTGAGCTGCTGTCTGTGTGGATGAACAGAAGGGGGCGGAGCACACAGGCTCGAGGGGCTCCAATTAAAACCCAAATTGAACCAAGCAGCAGAGTGACATTTGAAAGGAAACTTTCCTCAAATGTTAAAGCACTTATGCTTTCACGAACTTTTACAGCAGCAAAGGTTTATTTCCACAAAGTGTCCTGATGATATAAAACAGTAAAAAGAAACCTCTTCAAACCTTTAGAAAACTTTTTCAGACGTGCACGTCGGAAATGTTCCAGCTTTAAATGCATGAATAAGCAGACAAATGAGTTGGTGAAAAAGCTGTGCAGACGCTTTCACAGCACTCAGTGGGAGTCATCACATTAACCGACATCTGAGGGATAAAAAGCCAGAAACAGCTCAGTCCCGTCCTGACACATTAATAACAGGAGGCAGGATAAAAAGACAAAAGTATGTGGACACACTGCTGCAGTTCCAACAGTGGAAGTGTACACATACTTTTGTTGATGCAGTTATTTTCACCAGAAGTGATTTCTTTCCTCCAAACTCGCCTCTTCACTCTAACAGATGGGTTTCTACTTTTCAGGGTCGGCTCTACTACGTTCGAGTGTCGGCTTATAACATGAAGGGCTGGGGTCCGCCCGCCTCCTCCCTCCCTCCATCTGCTGCTCCATCCAGTAAGTTCTCTCCATATTTTTCCATTAACCTCACCATCTCAGCAGCTCGCAGCTTCTCTGTGACTCTGGAGTTTAACCTCTTTGTGCAGCAGCTGTTTCAGCCTGGTTTTATATTCCTCTGCTGAATAATGCATCATGTAAATGTTACAGAGCCACTGTTACAGGCCTGCAGAGAGCAGATTGACTTGGTGGGGTAAATTGGTTTGTTGCAGTTGCAGAAAAACCACAAACGAGCGAGTGAAACACAAGCTGACGACAGGCGAGGTCGTGCCGCATGTTCTCGGGTTGGATATGACGCTCAGGTGGAGGGCATGTTTCATGTGAGGCTGCAGATATTTCGCCACCTGTGGGTTTAGAATGACTTCTAGCTCCTCCCACAAACAACAGTAACAGATTACTTTCTCCAGGGAGTAACTAGATGCTGATATACGTGTAGGAGGCTAGCTTTGGTTTCCTTCTAGACCAGTTAAAGGTGAGATCGGTTGAAACTGATAAACTACTCACTCGCTCATTTGTTACATTTTTGGAGAGTTTGTGACTGGATGAGCTTAAAGACGTGAGATTCAAAATCCCAACGATGGAAGAACAAGGAGATTGTTAGCAGACAATGTGATGTTGTTGGTGACCTCAGAGACGCTCACAGGGCCACGCGGACTCTTCGGCTGAACTTTGACCTGCCTTACACACAGTCAGAGGCCTGGGACAACCCGCAGGGATCAAGGAAAACCCCAACGAAGCCGAGGATCAGCCGTCAGCAGAGCCGGGATGACGTGACGTGTGACAAAGCACAAATACATGAGTCCGAATGTTGTCACATAAAACAGGAAGTTCGTGCAGTGTGAACCTGCAGGGTTTGTTCCTGTGGTCGTGACTGAAGTGTGCGTCCGCTGTGAATCGTGTGAACATCCTGTTCTGACGTCCTCGGGTCGGGAAAATCAATTTCATCGCTCTGTCACGACTCGCTTTCTCTTTTCCTGCACATTGGAGCTTCAGCCTTGAGCTGTGTGTGTGTGTGTGTGTGTGTGTGTGTGTGTGTGTGTGTGTGTGTGTGTGTGTGTGTGTGTGTGTGTGTGTGTGCGCGCATATGTCAGAAGCAGAGGACAGAAAGTGTGTGGGTGTTTGTTTTAAACAGAGTGAAAGCACGACTACACCTCTAAAGATGCTTGACATCCATTAGTTCATTCTGTAGCATCTCACACACAAACACATTTTCGGAGCCGTTCTTGTTCTCCTGTCTCTGCTCACACGTTAGACTTTATTTTTTCTGTAAACGTCATTTCAAAGTTGTCCAGCTGTCTGAGTCTGCACATGAAAACAGCAGGTAGCTGCACCTGAGTCCACGCCGACGCACGTTACAATGCTTACGTTTGAGGTGACTGGAGCTCTCGCAGATTCACTCAGTTCCTTCATTTGTCCTGTGGTGCCTTGTCCAGATTGGCGGGAGAGCGATGGCCGGGAACCCAGGAGGCGGGGCCACATCGAGGCCATGGAGCGTCTCCTGCAGCAGGTCCGAGCGACTCACACGCACTACTGCTGTGGAGGTGAGTGTCGGCGGGCTCGTGGCGGATGGCCTTCACCACAATAAACATTTTTTGTTACGTTTTAATCCTTTAGATGTAACTTTTAACACAACTGTGTTAAAAAGGCGTTTCTGACATCAGTGGGAGTTTGAATCCCACTGATGAAGGGCGATCGTGGCTCAAGAGTTGGGAGTTCGTCTTGTAATCGGAAGGTTGCCGGTTCGAGCCCTGGCTTGGACAGTCTCAGTCGTTGTGTCCTTGGGCAAGACACTTCACCTGTTGCCTACTGGTGGTGGTCAGAGGGCCCGGTGGCGCCAGTGTTCGGCAGCCTCGCCTCTGTCAGTGCGCCCCAGGGTGGCTGTGGCTACATGTAGCTGCCATCACCAGTGTGTGAATGTGTGGATGACTGGATATGTAAAGCACTTTGGGGTCCTTAGGGACGAGTAAAGCACTATATAAATACAGGCCATTTACCTTTTTTTTTTTTTTATTGCTGTAATATCTGCAGAGACACGTGTGGAGACACAGTCTGCAGACACAAACATGCTCTTCGATCACAACGCAGATTCATTTTTACTGACGCTCTCACGCCTGTCTGAGCGGACCCAGGAAAAACTGTTTATTCACAGACGCAGAGCTTTGTACAAAGAGGGGGAGTCGGGGTTTCAGAGATCCACGGGAGGGAGGGCAGAGGGACACTGGATCATCGATCCACACACCGCGCTTCGTCCACGCTGCATAACACTCGGGAATCCAGGCAAGAGAAACCAGGACGGGTCCAGGGAATAAACAGGCGAAGAGATCAGAACCAGGACGAGGTTACAGCGACGCTGACGTGAGGCGTGCAAGCATCCAGCCACGAAACGCTCTGAGCCACCGTTTAAATAGTGGAGAAGCAGGATACCGAGCCGCAGGTGAGGGATTGTTTGCAGGTGCGTGGGCCAGAGGCGGGAGCCCACAGTGAGCTCCGCCCAGACAGGGCGGAGACAGGAGAGAGAGAGAGAGGCAACAAAACCATGTGTCCCGACCGGGCAGACGCAGGGACGTGACACCATCTGACCAGATATCAGTTTATCAGTTTTTTTATTAATCACATCGTCATCGTCGCTGCAGGAGGTTTCAGGCCTTCATCTGTCTCCTCTTCCTCGTCTCATTCACTTAGCTGGATGTTGTCTCAGAAGCAGTTAAACGCTGTAATAACCTGTAATTGAAATGTCAGAACTCAAACTCTCCCCCGTCCTCCTCTCTGACAGATGGAGAGGTGGACGCCTCATTAATCGACTCCAATCGTGTTTGCAGCCCTCTCCAACAAAACTCATTCCTGTGTTTATTCAGCATGGCGTGCGAGCTCTCGTCACATTATCCAGTTGTCAGAGCCGGTTAGCTCGGAGCTCACGCACACAGAGACTTGCTAAAGTCGTCAGGTTCCCTGTGACAGACTCGGAAAAAGGCCAATTTTCCAAATGCGAGTGTGCGAGAGCAGCAGCAGCTGGACAAAAGGCGCTCCGATAAAACGAGCTGTAATTACAGCTTTTAACGAGCAAACAGCAATTTCATGGAGAGATAGAAACCCGAAGCCTTAATTCACCTCGTCAAACCCAACAGAGGAACAACAGCAGCCTGTGAGGAGAGATCAGCAGAAGATGGTCGTGTAGGCGCCGGGATCACGAAGTTTCCCTCGTCTCTGAGATCCTGAGTAGAGCAGACAAACAACACAGCGAGTCATTAAACATGATGCAGGTTGTTTTGTGGGACTTTCAGGCATGTAAGTTGATTTGTTTGCAGCAATATTAACGTGCTTATAAAAACAGTGAGCGTACCGTTCATGGCCTGCAGGGGGCGACCTTTCGCAGCTGTGACGTGCAGGTAGTTACAGATTCAGGGTTTCACGTGAGCTTCGTGTGTTTCAGACGTCAGTTTGAGCTGAAACACAAACTGAATGAAAATGAACTGACGTGACACTAAACACACAGCTGCACAGATGTTGCTCCTTAAAGTCGTTTAATATGTTAAACCAACATGGTTTTAATAAAAGGCTTTAAAGCACCAGCACACGAGGACGCTGTGACCTACGGTGATGTTGCTGTGTGCTGCTTTTCTGTTGGGAAGGGGTCAGAGGTCACGGGATCGATGATCTGTTTTTCCTCGACGCTCCCTCCACTGTGCATCTGTATCACGGCTCGTTCCCCTGGCGGTCTGCGGCCGGCTCCTGTCGGCTCCACGTCTGACGTCTGTTTACAGGACGGTAATTACGTGATGCTTAATTAGCTGCAGTAAAAGGGGCGCTGCGGTCTGGAGATTGGCATCACTGAGCGGCCAGTCGGCGTCCTCGCGAGGCCAGAGGGAGCGACAGAGGACGCGAGGGAAAGGAGATAAGATTGAGTCAGAGCGGCAGCGTGGGAGAGAAGCTCGACCCCGCTGACCCATAAACAAACATTTAGACTGAAGCTGGAAAAAAAACGCAGTTTTCACTTGTTTTCTTCTTCTCTCGTCTTTTTGTTCAGATGCCTCTAAGCTGCAGAACCCCAGCAGGAAGCAGTCTGTCTCCAGAAGTCTGAAACATCTCTTCAACTCCTCCAACAAGTTTGTAAAGACACTGAAAAGGTCAGAAGCTGCTTCTCCACGACGAGCCTGAGGACGCTCTCGGCTTCACTGTAACCTTCATAGGCTTCCCGTTCTTGTGGCACCAGCATCACGTTCATTGGTTTAGGTGTGGCGGGTGGGAATTCTCGCAGTAACACCTCCATGTTTTAGTGGAAATATGTGGATCGAGTTCACGTGGGAACCAGCTCAGTCTTGGTGGATATTGCAGGAGTTTTCTTGCAGCCATCCCTTGAGGCGACTTATGTTGTGATTTGGCGCTATATAAATAAAATTGAATTGAATTGAATCCCTCCCATAGACACTGATGCCCTGCTGGTATCAACAGTAGTTCTCTTGGGTGGAATTTCTTGTGGTAGTCCTGCAGTGACATCAGTGGCTCCAACTTGGCGCCTGAGCTTTTCAGGACTGCTGATTTAGTTTCTTGTGTCTTTCTTATTTAAAAGTCTCTGATTGGGGTCAGTGGCGCACACCACAACATAAAGTTGTTCAGGAAGTTGAAACCACTGATGTCAGCGCGATGACGGACCACAGCAAGAAAGCTGCAGTAGGAAGCAGAGACACAGGAAACAGAATAACAAACATCTTTATCCTAATTTAACTCAGTAAACTCATAAAATGATGGTTTTTCAGACCGAATCTGATTAAACTGTAAAGTGCATCATTAGCATAAGCACGCTAACTCTCCTTTCTATTCACCTGTGCGGACCGCACCATCCTGTGCGTGCAGGGGGATCTACCTGGCGGCTGTGTTCTACCATAAGGACAGTTTACTGGTGACGGCCGAGGAGCAGATCCCCATCGTGGAGGTGGATGACTCGTACAGCAGCTCGCTCATGCAGGACTTCCTGTGGTTCACAAAGGTACGCAAATAAAACCTCATCATCTTCGTCATCATCGTCGTCTGTCCGGCAGCTCTGAATGAGCCCTCTGCTCCTCACACCCTTTCCTCTCATCATGTGTCGTATTTATTTCTGCTGCTGGGTCTCGGCTGTCTTTTATTCCCAGCAGGCAGCTGGTTTGGACATAAATGTCTGAACAGTTCACGTCTTGTTTCAGGGTTTTGGTCTCCCTCCAGCCTCTCTGTACTGCCACACTTCTCTGTTTCTAAAGACCGTGGGTTTGAACCTGCAAACAATGAGTCACGAGGTTCAGCATAACGAACCGAATCGCTGCAGCGCTACAACCTGCAAGTCTGCTGTAACTGAAGGGCTTCTGTAGGGAAGCTGCCAGTGTGACCAGTGTGACCAGTGTGTGCGAGCTGGAGTCATAATGGCTGCTTCAGCCCTCAGCAGCTTTTGCTTGGTTGTAGTAAGAGGGTGGAGGAGGAACGGCAAAGGATTAAATTGTGTTAATGGACAGTTTTTCACACGCTGTGTCTCTGATGTCAACTTCCTGTTTGTGTGTCTGCAGCTGTCCTGCATGTGGGAGGACGTCCGGTGGCTGAGACAGAGCATGTCGGTGTCCATGTCGTCGTCCTCCACCCTGCAGGCCAGGCACAAGATGCTCACCGCCGCCGGGCAGCTGCAGGTCAGGAAACCGACCAATCAGCTTCAGTGAAAATCACAAACCAAACCTTCAAAGTGACGTCCGACAGGCCGAGCGTGCCCAGAGCCGTCTCAGACCTGTAATCCTGTAATGTTTACCTGCTCCACCCGCAGAACCTCCTGGGAACCCACAACCTGGGCCGGGTCCACTACGAGCCCATCAAGGATCGCCATGGCAACGTGCTGCTGGTGACGATCCGCGACACGGAGAGCCAGCACTCGCTGTTCAGCGGGAAGTGGATGCAGGTGACCAAACTGCAGAGCCAGAGGAAGTCTCTGTCCACACCCGAGGAGCCCTACGCCCTCGATATCCTCATCATCACCATACAGGTGAGGCACAGGCGCGAGTCACCTGACAGGAAGTCCTGAATTTAACCCGTTTCTGTTTCTGCCCTTCAGGACATTTTGGCGTACCAACGGCGCAGCACCCACCGGCTCGCCCCGGGACTCTACTTGGGCTACCTGAAGCTCAGCAGCTCCGTGGACCAGATCAAGGTCCTGGTGTCCCAGCGGACCCCCAACATGCTCTGCCACACCCGCGTACGAGACAACGCCAACGTGTCCAGGTAGGCTTACCTCAGTGCTGAATAACAGCTGCATTGAATGAGGCGAGTGCACAACGAGGGTGGGAGACGGGGTCAGTGCTCTCAGCTGAAGGAGCTGAGAGGAGGAGGGAGGAAGGTTTCCAAGCTGTTTCATGTCAGTGACGTCGCTCGCTCTCAGACTGCGGGGTTGTTGAATGGCGAGCTCTTAGTTTGGTTTCCGTGTGAAATGTAGAGCGAACGCTGCTTTGTTCCTGCAGCAGCACACGTGGCTGAAATCAAATGAGGTTCCTCTGCAGGGCGGCTGGGTCGACGTCTGATTAGGACGGCTGCCCGGAGCCTGTGGCGGGTTGGAAAACTGGAAGGGATTTCCTGGTTGATCCAGAACATGCTGGGGGAATACCTCATCTGGCCTGCGAGCACCTTGGAATCGTCCGGGAATATCTGGAAAGTTTTGCTGGCAAAATGGGCGTGTGCAGCTCCCTCATTGGTCTGTCACCCGTGTAACTCGACTTTGGATAAACAGAGGAAGAAACAAAGGAAGGAACTAAAAAGGAAGCAAGTAACAAAGAGACTGAAGAAAAGAAGAAAATGGACCAAGGAAGAAAAACAGGAAGAAGGTAACCAATGAAGAAACAAGTGAAGAAACTTTACAAAGAAATAAAAGAAAAAATAAGAAAAACATGGAAGATGCAAACACAGCAACCAGGAAGGAGGAAAGAAGAATCTAACAAGCTAGGAACGGAAGGAAGCGATGAACAAACCAACGAAGGAGGGAACTAACGATGAAAAGAGGGAACCGACTTGAATCTTGCCGCGTTACCTCGTGAAGCTCCAGCACCAGTTGGTTCCTACTGTGAGCTAAAGTCAGTGTGAGATGTTCGGCGTGTCCTCGCTCGGACTGATCGAGGATCAACATCGTATTCCTGCTCGTCGACTTCCAAGAATATGTGCGAGCTCGGCAGCTCGGCGTGGTCGAAGAATGGAAGAAACGGGAGAGAAAAGAGCTGCTGCTGTGTTTTTGAGTGTGTGAGCCGGCGTGCAGATGAAGCTGGTGTTGATTTGTCGGTTTCGGTTAGCCGAGGCGAGCGGAGACCCCGCCCTGCGGTCCGCAGGAAGTCTCTGACGGCATCAGTGACCCGCCTCTGTCTGTGTGTGCTGTCCAATCAGAGAGGAGTGGGACTGGATCCAGACGCTGGCAGCTGCAGGAGAGAAGGAGGACGACCAGGGGGCGGGGCCCCGGGCAGAAAGTCACGCCCCTTTACTGTACTATGAGCTGCAGACGGCCATCAAGTCCCTGCTGAAACACATCAACCTACCTCTGCACCAGGTACGCACGCCTCAAACAGCACGCGGCTACAGCCATAGTTACTCTGTACTTATATTACTTACAAATACTTACAGGTAGGAACACTCGAACAACATGAGGGTAAACAGCAGGGAAGGTATTGTTTAGGTTTTCTCTGATACCGGTGCCAAACCGGTACTTTTGAAACGGTGCCGGTGCTTAAAGAATGAAGAACATGTTTTTATTTTTAGCCGTCTCTTTTTTTCTGCAACATACAGTCTATAACATACTATTTTTTTTACGTCAGAGTAATACGACATTTTTCACCTGAGTGATGGTGACACCACCGTTGAAAATGGATGGAGATCTTTGACTATGAATTTCGTCCACTTTTTCTTTGGTCACTTTAGCCTTTTTGGCCAGGGTGAAGGGAGCATCTGCCATCAAACAAGAAGACAGCCGCATGTAGCTATGATGATGTTTGCTAGTTCACCTTACATGCATTAATGTAATAACGTGGTTAGCCTACTCAACGTAAATTACACACGAACAACATTAAGCTACTCACGCAGAGAAGAACGGCTGCTGCTGCATCATCATCCTCATCATTTCTGCTACACTGGCAGGGCTAGGGGCCAGGACTCTCCTCTTCGTGTTTTTGGGGGATGTTGCTAACTCCGGGTCAGATAACAGGCACCACACCGCAGTAGATGCGCTCGGTGTGAGGTCTCGCAGCAAGCTATCAAATACGGTGCATTTCTCGACTTTTAAGAAAACGCTATGCGTCGCCAGGTGTTTCATCAGATTCGAGGTGTTACCTCCTTTGACAGTATCACAGTATCAGCTTAAAGCACTTGTTGCTGCTGAGTTTGCATCTTTTGCTGTGAAGTACAGCCAGACTTTGCCTTGGGCATTTTTAATCTGAAGCTCTGCTCTAAAAGAACGTACGTGCCTGGACCCGCCTACTATCCTCAGAAACGTAAAATGATTGGCTAGAATCTAAAGTGTGTCACAGCTCAGGCGGAAAAAAAAGAAATGTGCGCTGCTTTTCGGTCTGGTTACTACCGTTTATGTCAGAAGCGGTGCATACCGGTACCCATCCCTAGTAAACAGTCAGGCTTGTACAGGAAACAACAAAGTGATGCAGTAACAGTAATGTGTAGTTGTTTAAGGCAGTGCACGAGTAAATGCTCTTTATTTATATTTTACAGGAACAGAGAGAAATGATTCAGTTTAAAGTACCGTGTAATTACCTGTGCTGCACTTTTCAGGGTGTTAATAATGTGGACGATGTTCAGTTGTTTTACCCACATTGGTGTGATGAGCTCTCCTACAGCAGACACTAAATAAATCCTGCGTGCTTACAGGATATTACAGTGTATATATTACTTACAGTATAATTATTTCCTTTTCCTTTAAAAACCTGTCTTGTTACCTCCTTATGCTCGTGTTCCTGCCTTTAAGTATTTCTACATAAACATAATGACTTAGTAATAAAACCACTGTCAGTTCTTATATTACAGGGGAACTACACCACCCGCCACAGGCTGTGTTACAAAGTTATAACGTAAGCTGCTCCTGCAGGTAACACCTGCAAACATCAGGCTGTAAAATCAGCCTGTAGTCATGTGACAGGTTCTCTAACCTGCAGAGGAAGCGTCTCATTTCAGGCCTGCAGACGACGTTTTACTGGAATCACGTCATTTATTATTATTTTACACGTTAATGATGCTCATTGTAAAGGATTTGACTTTTATTAGCAGACACTGAAGTACAGTGTGCGTGTGTGTGTGTGTGTCTGCAGGCCCGTCACTTCCGGCTCTACAGTCAGGAGGTGGTGGAGCTCGGTCACGGCGTCTCCTTCCTGCTGCTGCTGCCCGCCGCCGATGACGTCTGCTCCGCCCCCGGACAGTCCAACCCCTACACCCCGCTGTCGGGGTTCCTCCACCTGCCCCTGCAGATGTTCGAACTCGGTAAGAGCACGCAGCAGCACGTTACATCGGTTTGATGGCACGGTGACTTTCAGGGATGAAACATCGTGGTGGATCTAAAGGTGGAGCAGACGGCTCTGCTGAGAATGAAGCAGCGGCGAGGTTCATGAGCACGGAGATGCCGAGAACGACCCACTGAGGCGTTTTTAAGAGACGGAGACGCTGGGAAACACGGTGAACACGTTAGAAGCTACCGAGCAGAACTTTCAAGACCACGAGCTCAATGGAACGAGACGACTGCAGAAGGCCTGAAGAACGGGGATGTGGAGCGCCATCTCCAGGTTTTAGGAAGTCTAACGTTCCAATCAGGCCGTAACCAGGGAGCGAGCGTGTTGGAGAAACATCACAGAGCAGCAGCTCGGCGGTGCGTTCACATACACCAGCTCTTACAGGAAGTCTTCAGCCGACTGTCCCGCAGCAGCTCTGAGGCGGGCTCTCAGGTTTACGGGCTCGCTGTGCAGACGTGCGGCAGAGCTTTGGGCTTTTATTGTGGCGGGATGAGCAGCACAGACGGCGGCACAGACGCTCGGGTCCGTCTGCAGAGCCGAGCATTATATCAGTCTGCAGCCAATCACACTGAGCAACACTCGCTCTGTGTACGCACTGCTGCTCGCCGCGCCGGCCGAGTCAGACCGCCGCGATGCTTTGAGTGTCCTCTCTCACGTCCCCTTTCCTTTCTCTCCTCAGTGCACTTCTGCACCTACAAAGAGAAGTTCATCAGCCTGTACTGCCGCCTGTCCTCCGTCCTCGATCTGGATGCCCTTATTACCCAGCAGGCACTGCGGGAGGCCATCACTGACGGCGAGGTGGCCACGGCCAAGCAGAGGCACCAGCTCATCCTGGATTACATCCAGGTAACTTTTGGTCGCCTTTAACCTTTTGACCTATAAATTTCCCAGCATGCATTTCACACACTCATCATCACCTTCAGGTTTAAAGTTCTGACGACGAGTTTTCTGATTTGTACCTGAGACGCTGTGGCTCAGGTTTAGTCTTCTTCTCACGCTGGTTCGTCTTTGCTTCCTTCAGCTGTGTCTCTGGTGGGTGGAGCTTCATCCTGAGGAGAGCGTGCTCTGTAACGTCCTCATATTTCAGCTCGGCGTGTAAGATGAACAGATACTTGTTGTCCTGGAGCAGGTCAGCGGCTCTCTGTTTGCTAGTTCATGGAAATGTGAGGCTAACCAGGCTGTGAAACATTCAGGGAAGAATTTTCTGAAAGATGTGGGAAAATTCCTGAAATGAACGTGTGAAACTCAAACACTGCTGTGAGTCAGCTGACCTCAGATTAAAACGCCCTTCAGGCTCGTAAACGTCTCCGCTGCAGGAACGTTAATCGCCCGGCAGCTCATCAAACAGCCTTCGTGTAATAGATCTCGTTTTCTCTATGATTTTATTTCAGTTTTTCTCTGAGAAGCAAACAAACTGAAAGCAGACGAGTCTGTGATCGATCTGACACGTTTATGGAGGCAACAAAGAGTCGGTGCTGTTAAACAGTTTGTTTCTCTGCTCTTGGAAAGCTCGCCGCCGCCGCCATCAACGGAGCGCAAAACCACAAGAGCTGGCTCCGATCGCAGCGCTGCCAGAGCGTGTCAGGCCGTCGTCTCGCTCTCCGGCTGTCATCTGAACGCTCGGGGGGAAAAGTAGACGACCACAAAATGCTCGGAAACTAAAAGCAGTCAGAGCGCGTGGAGGGGTGGAGCTTCCGTCAGGCGTCCTGAGGACAGTCATCACTTTAACTGTGAACGGTCCAAAACTTAATGTTCATCTCTCAGAAACAGAGCACATCTGAGACAACAGCTGGTTTCAACATGTAATCGCTGCCACGCTATCACGTACACACACGTTACAGGAGTGACTGATTTATTACATATTTATAAACGTTCACACACTGAGTCTGATTGGACAGTTAGTTTAGGCTCAGCTGCAGCGATGGCGAGCAGATCGATCGCAGTTCCTGTTGCTCGTCCGTCTTCGGCTCTCTCAGTCAGCTCTTCAGTGAACCCGTATCGCTGGTCTTCATCAGGACGTTTCTGTTTCAGGAAGCAGGTTTGGCTCAGCAGGAAACACAAGCGCCCAGACGGGCGTCGCTGCGGTAACCGGACACAGATGCTGAGGGAAGCGACGCTGAGCAGAGTGCGGCGTATCTGCCTGCGTCGCTCTTGGTGTGACATCATGAAGCTGCAGATGGAAACTTCATCTTCAGCTCGGGAAGCTCGTCACCGCACAGCTCTCTCCCTGAAGCTCCACGCCACCCCGATCGGCGTGAAACCTCCAGCATCTTATCTGCAGTGCAACGGCTTCGAACTGACTTCTTCTTACTGCCGTGCAGCTTTACAGATGTGCGAGCAGATTCATCATCACGACCAACTTAAGAGGATTTGTGGGGCTCAACAACTTTCCCGTCTGAACGCAGGAAGACTTTTTCTTATGTTTCTTTAAATGTAGTAAAACTGGACCTGATGGCTGTGATGGCTCAGCCCAGTCTGTCCCACTGTTACTGCAGAAAGACAGCTCCAGCTTATACGTGCTGAGTTTGTGTCGCGGTAATCACACACGGGCGTGGCCCAAAGCACCGAGACTCGCTTCCACATGGACTCCAGAGCGGTTTAAAGGTGAGAACGTGATCCGATCCATCCAGGTGTGCGCTGCAAGTCTGAGCTAAGTGCCTTCAACGACACTGTGAGCGAGCTCCAGGTGACACGGGGAGGAAAACTCGCCTTCAACAGGAAGAAACCTCCAACAGAACCAGGCTCAGGGTTTAGGGCCAATCAGCAACTGAACCGGCTCACCTGGTTTAGTTTTCTGTGCGTGACAAACCGAACCCATCCAAAGATACGGAGCAGAGGAAAGACAGAGCAATGAAAGAAACCAATCAGAAACTGACATCATCTGTCCAGAGACAGTAAACCAATCAGAAGCCTTTATTTGTAGGGCGTTGACATCTTTTGTGTACCTGCTGCGGGGCGCGCTGGCTCAGGTGCGACTTTTGTTGTCGAAGGATTCGTCATTTCTTTGGCGCGTTGTGTTTAGATTTGACGATGAGAAGCTGCAGATGAGCCGCGGACTCGCGCTGCGTCGCTTCATTTCCTGTGGACGCGGCGCAGGGCTGATGTAATGGCTCACATCGATCCGGGCTCAGCAGCAGCTCTTTGTAAACGCTCGGCAGAGACGTGCCGCCGCGCTCTGTGGGACGAGCAGGAATCTCCTTCGTGTTTTCCTCGCAGCAGACTCGCCGCATTCTTTCCAGTCGAGTCATCGCCGCTGTCCGTCTCCCCACCGTGTGTGTCGGCGGTCGGCTGACTCTGCGAGGACCGCGGTGGGCCTCGGCCTCTCTGACAGCAGGCTAATTACTGCTGATCACACTTTACTGCCGTCCAAAGAAAACATGTTTTTCACTGTTTCCAGATCAGATCACATCAGCAGTTTAACCACTTATGAAGAAATCCTGTCACTTATGTATAACACGCGCTGGGATGACCTCACTAATGTGCACAATACAAAACAGAGAACTCCACAGTAATATGTCACTAAACGGGACGACGCTGTATAATAATCTTTGTTTGTTTTGGACTGTTTCAGACAAATATTCGTAATAAGCTGTGACGATCCCACTGAGAGCCCACAGATGAAAGTTTCATGAGGCCATTTTCTCTTTAAAGTGGTCGTTTTTACGTCTTTTCCACTGGAACAGCACAAACTAACTACAAGCTGATGGATTCAAACTTTCTGTTTCTGGGCTGAACTGCAAAGTATTTGTATAAAGTGTTTTTAACCTTCCAGCCAAATTAGACTTTACCGAGTGGACGTGGATCCGGCATATAATTGTTCTCCGTGTCTTCATCATATGTTGCATCCTAAACAACGTGCAGGAAACACCTGAGACCTGAATGTTGCTGTTAGGAGTGTTACACAGGAACGCTGAGGTGCTGACAGTGTGGATGCATGACTCCAGAGCCAGTGGGTAGAACGTTGTGCTGTGGAAGCGTCACCATAGAGGCGGGTGGTGGTCAGATCAGTGGGATCGATAAGCAGGCGGAGCTACTCTGCAGGACCAATAGGATGAAGAGTACAGCCGATTAGACTAAAGCTGATTGTGACATCAGCTGATCGCTTTTTGATTTGCCTCCTTTCGTTCCACCCGAGGCACATGTTGACTTTACCTTCGTGCACAGAGCGTGCACGCCACAGAAAAACTGTCACTCGTGTTTGTTCGATAGTGTCAGAGGAGGAGCCTGTGACTGACTCCTGTTCATAAAGTTCCACTTCCACAGCTGAGCTCAAAAGTCCCGTTAAATACATGAATGTAGTTTTCAGCATCAGTAATGTTGTTATGACAGAAAGAAGCCCAGTAAGATCTCTCACAGTAGAACCAAACTCTTCATAATCAGGCTTCAGTCATCACAGTGGTTATCGCCTGATGCCATAGACGAGTAGATCATCAGAAAAGCTCTCTGGTATTTGAGTAAAGCTGTAACTCCTGCTGTGCTCCATGCAGCCCCCATCGAGCTTTTTGAGGGCTAAACTTGTTTTTTCTGCGTCTCTGTAGCAACTGGACGAGATGCGGCGGGACCTTCGCTGGATTACGGACGCCCTACAATACGCACGCTACAAGCAGCCTCGAGGCGGCGTGCCCATCACCTGCTTGGTGGATGCCAGCGTTCCTGAGAGTGACTCCGGTCAACAGAAGACAGACTCCACTTCCTCAAACATGGACTACCTGCCCACACCGTCTCCTTCCCCAGAGCTCCGCCGGAGGAAAGCCATCAGCGGTGAGGCATCGCTCAACAAATTAAACTTCAGGAAAACAAGAAGCACTCAAAGCTAACGTTAATCCTCTGTCATCTAGAGTCGCTGCCGGGCTCAGATGAAGATGCATCCTCGGAGGTGTTCCTGCCCACAGACAGCGACTATGACTCCAGCGATGCCCTGAGCCCCCGTGACCTGGATCTGCTCTATTCTCCGGGCCAGGATCTGTCCCAGCAGGCACTGCGCTTGCTGGGCGGCAGCGCCCCGGACGTGCTCCAAATCAACGAGCTCCGGTGATTAGTGCGCTTTCTTTAACCCTGCACGTCTTCGTGTGCGTGCACTGATCACTTCAGGCTGTAGATCAGAGTCAGTCCACAGCGCAGCGCTGTTACCTTCGGCCTGCACTGGGGTGCTTCAGCACCTGACTAGGATGCGCCCTGCACACCTGGTATCACCTCGCAGGCCCACCCTCAGAGTCACATGACGTTTTTTGTTTTCATCTGAAGTGAATCGTTTTCATTTCTTTAGATTTTAGCTTCTTTGAGTTGTTGAGCATCAGTATCAATCCTCCAGCAGGTCCTCCATGTTGTTTGGGTAATCTGATTACTTTCCTCATGGTTTCCACTCAGGTATAGCGTGTGCCCGGCTAAAGACCTCCCCCTCTCCCCCGTGGTGAAGGATCCTAAGGATGCTCCCCTCTCCTCACCTCTCCTCCCTCGCGCGCCCTCTCGCTCTCGAACCCTGCCCACCTCACCCTCCCTCCCCCTCTCCCCCAGGTTCTCCAAAGATCTTCCCCTGTCCCCGGCTCTGTTTGACACCACCCGGACTCTGGAGGGCCTCTCGCTCTCAAAGAGCCACCACGAGGGCCCCCCCCTCCTCCGGACCCTCGCCAACCCACCCGCCAAACGTAAGATCCTGTCCAGGAGCCACCGCGGGCAGTACTTCAGTGGGCCCCAGCGCTGGCTCAGGGGCCACAGCGGGGAGAGTCACACCGGATCGTTGTCAGAGGGAATCTACACCAAGCAGCTCGACCCCGACCTGCCCCTGCCGGGGGACCTGCCCTCCCCGGATGGCACCACCTATGTCAGCCACGCCTCCTGTGTCCTGGAGAGCCGCAAAACCCGACATCGGGAGCCGCGACCGCACGTTCGCAGGATATTCGTTGAGCCCTGCAAAGAGCTGTCACCAGGCCACGAGAGGAGGGGGTGGGAGGAGGAGGAGCAGGGGGCAGTGGTGATGGAGAAGGTGAGGGCCGCAGGCGTGTCGGTGGTCGTGGAAGGGGAGGAGCCAGAGGGAGCCACCGCCCAGGAGGTGGACTCGGATGACCAAACCAACTCCCAGGTGTCGGAGATCCTCAGCAGCACGCTTTAAGGAAGAAGTTCTTCAGACATATGTAGGTACTACCAAAACCAACAAGGCATGATGTCACTTCCTGTTCTCTACTTAAGCAGATTTTCATGATTCATAATTCATAATAATCCTTCTTTATCTGGTAGTCTGCATTCCAACCTCTGTCTGAAACAAGCTGTTTTAGCTCCTCCCCTTTTAAGCAAACACTCTTCTGATTGGTTTCCTCTCACAAACAGAAGGTCTAAACAGTAGGTGGGCGGGGCCATGTAACTGCAGTGTTTAGATTACTGCACTGAGCTCGTTATTGGAAACTTTGGTCACGATCAGTATAAACATTCAATACTGGAACAGTCGACAGTTGTGAGAAACTATTTGTTTATACTGTTGACCTGAGGAGTCGCCCCCTGCTGGACATTAGAAAGAATGCAGGTTTCAGATCCATCATTATTCACAGTATCTCAGCTAACTATTCCCCGCCCTTCCTTTTTTTACCACAGTGGTGATTGGCCGGGCGTGTTGCTGACGAGCTGCCCTCCGACCTCCGCAGATTGTAAACTCAACTAAAGTTGCTGGTTCAACTCTGCCACGCCTCAGAACCCATGGCATCGACTGTTACCCAGGAAAAAAAGTCAATGCAACGACAAACCAAGCACTGCTTCTCCGACCAGGAACTTTGCACAAGACTCTGCATGTCGACCAACAAAAAGAAAAGAAAAAAAGGTGGTTTGATTGATTGTTGCGCTTAAGAAAAAATCCGCAGTTTAGAGTTATTTTTTGGACCCCGCCCTCAGAGCATGGATACCCACCCTCGACTTGAATGTACGGTTCAGCCTGTTTGTTCGTGGCCGCCTGTGACGATCCAATCCCGTCTTTCAATCACTGTTGTTCTGAGCTGCTCCTGTGTGCTGTCCTGGTGTTAAAAAGAAGAAAATATATATAAATATATTAATCGCTGAGTGTTGAGCACGGAAACGGCCTCAGTCACTAAACAAAGACCACTAAAACCTTAAAACATGAAGTATTTTTATATTTTCAGGTTTAAAGACCAACTATTTTACCTGGAATGTGGATGACTGTATTTTGTTGGCATGAAGTAGTCTGTGGTGTTGTTTTTGTTTGTTTTAATCTTTGACTGAAGCTTTACGTCCATTTTGTGCTTCCTTTCTCGTTCGGCATGATGATGTCAGGGAGTCTGTGGGTTCCGGTTTAGCCTTCGCCGTGTGGTCAGACCTGACGGTGTTTGTGCTGTCTTTGTTGACTTCTTGTTCAGCTTCTTCCACGATGGCGGTGTTTTCTCTTCTGTTTTTTTCTTTTTTACTTAAAACTTGCAGCAGCTCCATCTGTGTTGTAGAGAAGTGATGTAGAGTGGAGAGCGGTTTGAACATGCACAGATTCTTAACGTATGCACAGTATTTTAAAAGTGCATTTTTAACGTTTGCACATAGCGATTATGGAATTAAAGCTAATTAAATATTTGATTAAATTGGGCATTAACTCTGGCAGCTTCTACCACAGTGACTGTACAAAGGTCAGTTTAATGTCCTACAAAGGGTTGACGATAAGGCGTCAGCTTACAGGTTTGATTCTGTCTCCAGATGATCTTTAGTGATGTCTGAAGATTTCAGCTTTACAACCAGACGCGCAATAAATGTACCAACACGTTTCTGCTGCAGCTGTCTCGTTAGCACAGCTCATGGTGTAGTTAAATCATTTGTTAGTTTTCATACTGAGAGTTACAGAGAAGATCGTTACCAAAATCATGTCCGTGCTAAAGGTTATCGCCAATATCTGAACGGAAGCTGAAGTCATTTAAAAATCAGGATTATTGAGGTTTCTCGCGTGATGTCATGAACACGTCGTCTGCCGTGGGCGAGATGCAACCACCATGGTTACTATGGAAATGTGTATTCCCGAACTGATTGGCCTTGGTTCCTGAGGTCTTTGGTTGAAATGGGTTGCCAAGACGGTGGAACACCAAAAACGTCTTAGCGATCACTTGTTGCTCACAGGTTGTCTGTAGTTTTTCATGTTTGCTAACTGTTAGCCCGGCTGTAGTAAAACTTGAAAAAGTGCGATGTGAACCAGAAATGATGGAGAAGGTTTGTGTCATACTTTGGACGGTGTTTGTTTTCAGGTCTGTTTCTTCCATTCGGACTAAGACCGCAGCAACATGTTAGGAACCAAAGTCATCACAAGGAACTTTGGACAGTTGGAGAATGCACATTTTCCTTAGCAAGGGTTAGTTACCACTGATCGGGCCGTAGACCTGCGTGGCTGACACTTTAGTAATCATTTACCCCTCGCAACTGGTCTGGAAATGATCAGGAAACAACCGGTGGATGGCAGATGGTTTCAGACTGGTCTCAAGTCTTATAATTATCTACGCTGACTCCATGATTCTCATGTGTCTACAGTGGTGAACAAGTCACATGGTTAAACCTCAGTAACCTGTCATTTCATAGGCTAAAGTTCCCTAAAAAATCCAAAGAACGTCATGTTTATCTTTTGGCTCCACATGACGACAAAACGAACGCTCATGTTAGAGCACTAGCTAGCATTAGCCAGAGGAAACACCAGTTTTATGTAACGAACATAGGTTAGCCAAACAGGACTATCAGATAATTTTACGATCTATCCACTATTTTAACGCATTCAATTTAGTTACTTAAGCTAGCTAAACTAACTAGGACCGCTTGCCAATGTTATTGTGGGCGAAAACTGTGACTCCTAATTAGCCAGCTAGCAAAATTATCATTATTAAGTCTAAGACGATTGAGTTGAAGCAAAAGCATTAAATTAAAAGATGTGGTAACGTAGAGGGATTAAAGGCAGGGCGGTTAGCCAGCTAGCTGTAACGTCACACCGGCTATTCAGTGGAGTTCAAACATTTACAGCATTTTCTGTCAGTACTAACAAAGGTTTCCTGGATCTGCCAACAGTTCTGAAGCTTGACACGAGACATGATTTTGGTATCGAACATCTGACTGTCAGCATTAGGCTACGTCCTCATATACACGGGTATTTTTTAAAGCAAGGATTTCTTTTTGAAAAATATCAAGAGCGTGCCAGCAGGTGGCGATATAAGCCTCACTGCATAAAAATGCTGGCAGCTCAAAAGACTATAAACAATAAATGTTTACTTTGGGACCAAAAGGCCCAGAAAAAGTCACATTAACTAAATGCCTGTGTACATGTGGACAGGACCTTAAGCTAAACCAGTTTATAACGATTTAAATTTTGTTTTTGTACCTGTGGCCATCACATCTTCTGATTATGTACAAGCAAAATTAATAAAGACTGATCGTAGTCATTCGATGAGTATTTGACCCGAAAATTCAACCCACCGCGTGTCGTACTGTGAATTTCGATAGTTCTACAAAAAGTCATGTTTGTGTTTAGCTGTCGACGTTCACGTTAAACGGCTATTCTAGTTTTAGTTTCCTTGTGTACGAGTACAAGATGACGCCAGCTAACGTTACATTAGAAATGTCATTTCCATCCATGCCTCATCAAACTCAAAAACACTGCAAATGGGGAACACCGTAAAAAGTTTCCGTCAACATTTCTTTATTTGAATTTAATGCTTGAATTGAAAACATGAAAGCTGGATGGAAACTTGACTGATGACTACAAAGGTGTTGGCTACAGCTATGGAAATAAAAGTTGTAATAAACAGCAGGAAGGAGACAGTTTCACTTCATTAGAGTAATGAAAGCAGCAGCCGGGTGACTCGCTCCACAGTAAGTTGAGTTTATTGATTTTGAGGCTCCTGTTTGTCTCACAAAGGCTTTTATTCTGAAAGGCTGAACGCCTAAACTTTGTTTGTTTTTATTGATTTCACTCTGTCTTCATGTTTTCTTTCTGCTGTTTTTATCACGTCTGGTATTTTGTCGTGATGTGCGGACTCAGAAACGCCGAGTCGACCTTCTGTTTGTATATTTCTGGATCACCTCCATTTATCTAAAAATGCCTTTTGCGTTCACTTTGATGCCACTTTATTTATTCGCAGCAGACGTTGATGACGTGTTTTTTATGGACTGCTTTACAAAAAGTGTTCATGCATTTTGACATTTTGCAACCTCACAGGAATGGATGTATTTTACCAGCTGAAATAAACTCATGTTGATGTCGTGCACTTCAACCTGCCACCTGCTGTTTGTGAGGTTTGTGCGCTGTGCCTGTGGCATTCTGGGTAAACAACACTCTTTATTCCTTAGGTGGTGTGTTCAGTCACAGCTTTGCTTCAGAAAGCTCGGGTTTAAGGCAGCTGCAGTCTGGATTAGGTCTGGTTTAATGGTGACTCTAAATCGGGTTTTATACTGGCTGCCATCGGGCTTAATGTAAGTGTAATTAAGTTTTTCAATAATTTAGACATGATAACAGCTTAATGTCAGCGTTCAATCTGAATTAAAGCTTAACTTTAAATCAGGTCTAACCTGAGCTTTAAGTAAAAGTTTAATCCAGGCTCTAAACCACATTTAAAACTGGTTTTAAATCTTCATACAACCTCAAATTGGATTTAAGTGTCTTAAAGGAGGCTTTAATTCAGGTTTAATGTCAGCTTTCAACCGTATTTAATTCTGGCTTCAAATTAGATTCATGTCTTGCTGTGAACCAGGTTTAGCTCTGATTAGAAGGGATTTATTGTCTCTGCAAAATCTGAATCACAGGTCAGAACAAAGGATGACAGAGTCTGGCACAGCGCGAGGAAGCATGAACACAGTTTCACGTTTCTGAGCTCAGAGTATTAAACTGTAGAACAGTAAAAAGCCACCGAGCGTCACTGTGGACGGTGTTTGTGGTCTCTCGGAGGTCAGCCCGTAGGTGTTGGAGGAATCGGCCGAGCTCCTGAGCTGCACGCCGGGCGGCTGCGGTCACAGGACGCCGTGTGGGAGGGTGTGAACCAGCTGGAATCTCACACCACCGCTGGGAGGGAGTTTTCCAGCTGGAGCTCCCGGAGCATTCAGGAGCGTCGGTCCAAGCCACAGGATCGCCGCTCTGCAGGCAGGACGGTCCAGCAGCTCAGACTGCGAGCTGAGCAGACGTCAGGCCTTCATTCAGTTTCACCACAGCTGTCACGAGTTGCTTAGAGGATCCACTCGCAGGACTCCTGGGTAGCGTTCAAACAGAGATAGTTTATTTACAGATCTTCACCAAGTGTATGTACAGACGGTGCGAGGTTAGTGCTATATACAAGACGTGAGGGGCAGGGCTCCAGGGAAAACGGGGAAATCACACACGCGCTCAGAACAGCCTCTCTCCACTCCGCTAGCGACCTGTCACTCCTTCCACACTCCACACAGGGAAACACGGGGATGGGTCCGGGGAATCTGGGAACACGTTAAGTCTCTGGGACAGAGGCACGGGAAACTTGAGCTAGGTGTGTACTGACAAGAGCCTTCACAACAATCCAGCATTGAACAGCTGATCTCCTCCTAATATACCAGCTGGTCTGATGAGGCCCAGGTGTTCCCAATCCAGGAAGGCGTGGACCGAGGGCGTGAAGCCGCCATGAGTTCCGCCCCAGCAAAACAGGGGAGAGGAAAAAGAGAAGAGAAGGGGGGCTAAGAGTGAAGAGATGCTGATCTTGCCGATCCCGCAGGTCGTGACAACAGCTCCATGTTTCTGACAGTGGAGCAGAATGTTTCAGTGAAATTAGAGAACAAGTGTCCGTTTCATCGCAGCGCCTGCTGTTACCGACGCTTGGTGGAAACGTTATTATGGTCTGAAACAGGCGCCGTGGAGGGACGACGTCCTGTCCCGAACCCGTCACTGACCAGTGTTTGAGGGCAAAATCGCTAAAGGACGCCGATGCTTTGACATGCTATGATTCATGAAAACTAAAACAAAATGTGTGGATTCAATTTAACTTCATTTATTTAACAGCTGTTCACAACAGGCCTGCAGGTGCTTTAAGGTGGAAAGCAAAGGCTCTGCAGTAATGAAGCCATGCGCCTGCTGTAGTTTTAAATGACGAAGCAGGTGGAGATCATTTTCAGCTCGTTCACTTCCAGTCACTCATGACTCTCCACGTAAACGCCCCCTGCTGCACTCCGGCTGAAGTGCAACCACTTCCTGTCCGACTACGGGAACTCGAACGGCGGCTCTGTCCTCGGCCTCTGACGCCGACCCTCGAGAACACTCGGTCCTCTTTAAGCCGCCTCTGTAATGTTGAAGTGTATTGTTTTGTATTTGAATCTGTTTTTCCTTTCAAAGTCTCCTATATGAGCAGATGTTGCGGCTGATGTGAACGTGCTGTAATAATCCTTCTGTTTCCTGCTTTTCCATCAAACTCCCACTTCTGGAGTTCACTCTTCTCGGTGTCCTCGAGGCTTTTGGGGTAAAAACATCACGTCACCTTCTCATTCACTTATCATCAAAAGCCTCGTAGTGCCATTAGCATTCTCCATAGTTTCCATTTAGCCGCTGTGTTCCTCCCTCGTCTTTCCACTACAGACAGATCCACATGTTCTGAATCACGTTTTCCTTTGATTTTCCGAAGCCGGGCTGCGATATGGCCCAGCGCAGTGGATCAGTGGGTTTCCAGCCTTTAGTCGGGACTCCTGCAGGTCCTAACTGCTCCTCTGATGTTCAAATATAACGTTAGCGTAATCTTAATAACGAATCAAAGGGCCTCCCAGGATGAAGGAGAAACAGGCCGGCTGCTTCGTCCGTGACCCGGCCAGATAAAACCGGGAGCGGGGAGCTGTTGTTTGTTGTTGGTGTAATTCTGGCTTTGATGGTGAGATGACCAGGGCAATTTGGACGGTCCATTTGGGCGCGAAGGCTTCAAGGTGGCGGGATCAGGTCAAGCACAAAAAAACAGACACGAAACGGGCCGTTATCAGAGGTTTCAGCCCCGCCCTCCCACCGCCAGAATTATTGTTTCAAAGAAGCTGAACCCCGGACACACGAGTCGAAGCACAGACGTGCAAACAGATGTTTTTCTGATCGCTTTAAAGCAGAACACACTGAATAAATTTACCTGTTAAATCGCCTCAATTTCCCCAATAAATCCTGACTGATGCGTCAATAAAAGCACGAGTGCGTGTTTGGCTTCAAAGTGAAAGCAGGAGGACGGAAACGGTCTCAAAGGTCCATTTTCCACGTTTCCACAATCACAGAGAAGACCAAGGACGCGACTCCCATCACGTCAGCAACAACAACAACAGCTCGAGCTGCAGAATGAATGAAAACTGCTCTGCCGGGATTCAAAGTTCAGGTTTTTACACCTGAGTTTAAAATAATCGGACGAGTTTTTTTAGGTTCTTCAGGATGTTTGGCCTCCTTTTATCCAAAAGGATAAAAATACAATTTCAGAGTCGGTCACATCAACAGCCACCTAAATTCGTTTTATAGGGTTAAAGACGCTTCAGTAATACAGAGAAACTATCAAACACTCGGCAACAGTGGGAAAGAAAAACTCGAGCACTGCTCTTCACCAGGTTTGCTCAAAACATCACCAGATACATGAAGAAAGATCTGGAGTTAAATCCTCCTCATGCTGTGGGGCAGGTTAGCAGAGGTTAAAATATTTGCACTGTGATGAGTTTAAAGACCCGAGGATTTCATCATTTCGTGATTTGATTCATGCTCTCAGCCATGAACGGTGAAGTCGCTGTGAGGGTTAGCTCCCTGAGCATGACAGCCGACGCAACGACAAACCATTTTACGACTTTCTCGATCTGGACACGTCAGTAATGCTCTTATTTGGGACATGAAGGAGTGAAGCTGTCGTCTGAGCTGATGTTTGAACCAAATGTGTTTTTTTTCACCAGATGTGAAGCTCAGACGGTTCCTCAGAGCTCGCCGGTGCCTTTCCCTCCGACCTGAAAGGTGCTTGAGGTGCTCTGCATCCATCGCAGCGTGGACTCATGTCCCCCGGGGCTCCTCTGTGGACCCCGATGTGGAAGCGAGGGATAAAAGGTTTACAAAGAGAGGCAGTCTTATCTTATCTCACTGCCGCTGACTTCCTCCCCACACAGATATGACAGTTTAATGGCGCCCGTCACATGCTGCCACCGGCCACAAAATTACCCAAAATTCAGCAGGAGCCGGAGGTGGGAGGGCGGCAGGGGTCACAAAGAAAACCTCGACTGTTTAGGGAACCTTGCAGAGCTGGACGTGGATAAAAACCATAAATCAACATCTTTGTCATCCATCAGGATCTTCAGAGTCACAGTTTGAACTCAGCATCTTTCCACCTGCACAATCAGGTTTATTCTGTCCACAGCTGCAGTCTCTGGGTATTACACAGTATCTAGTGATCATTCGTGTGGTGTGAACGATCAGCTGTATGTAAGACATTTATTTTTGTCCTGTTTGGAGGTCTCTTTCTAAAACACCTGATATGTACATGAGAATAATAACTTTATGAATTCAGAAATCACCTTTCAAAGCGAAGTTTATGAAGTGAAGCTGGAGGTTCAGTGTCAGGTTTACAGAGTCGGTAACGATGAAGCTGACAGCGGAAATAAAACAGCATGAAACAAAAACATTGCTGCTGCCTCGTCACCAGCAGGTAAGGAGGCAGAAATAAATGGAGCGCTGCTTTAAGCCTCCTGGGCTGCGTTCATTAAAGAGGCGTGTCTGAAGCCTGTCACATGAGTCCCAGCGAGCTGTTGGCTTACAGGTGTCCACGCTGCTTCCTGTTGGGAATCCTGGCAGGAAGTAGTGCTCCACGCTGCTTGACCTGAAGACTCCGTCAGGCTGGCGATCGCAGAGCTCTCACCGCACCACTTCAGCTTCCGCCTGATGTCCACTCTGACTTCACGACCCTTCCTCACATTTTCAGGCTGAGGGGACTGACGAGGGTCTGCTGCACGTCGTCACCGGCAGCAATGAATGTGACAAAAGACATAAACATGAAGACATAAAGAAGATGTTAATCTGAATGAACCTTCTGGAACAAATGTCCTGCTTTATATAAACAACAGTAAAAACGGGGTTTCCTGAGGACAGCAGCAGGAGGTGCTCACTGAACAGGTTTGTGAGGAGTGACAGCAAGAGAAAGAAACTGATATTAACAGAGTTTACAGATTTGGGACAGCTGCTGTTCTGCAGTTCTGTGCATGTTTTGAAATTTACAATGTGTTATATCTATATCTATATATATAATAATGTGTGCCCTGTCAGTGCGCCCCAGGGCAGCTGTGGCTACAGTGTAGCTGCCGTCACCAGTGTGTGAATGGGTGGATGACTGGATGTAGTATAAAGGGCTTTGGGGTCCTGAGGGACTGAGTAAAGCGCTATACAAATGCAGGCCATTTACCATTTATATTTATTATATTTCTTAAATGCAAATCTATTTATTTGCATTTACTAAACAAGGTAAACAGTTGATTTAACAGGTAAATGTCAAATCAAAAGCGACATTTGACCCCTCAAGGTTCAGGTTCAGGGTGCAGATGAGTCCACATCCTGTGCAAAGCCTCTTCCAGATGTTTGTGTAGCTGCTCTGTAATGATTCAACTGATCTGCAAAAACTACAGGAATTAACCTCTAAAATATTTACATAGAAAATATTGGAGTGAAAGCAGAAAGTAGCAGAGTAACTGGCAGTAAATGTACTGAGTTACATTCCTTTCAAAGCTGTGGGGGGGGGCACCTCAGCTAAATACACCCCTGCAGCCAAGTGGCATGTGAGTACTTCCACAGTACTTTGGAGTATTTGTACCACTCGCGCTTTTACTTCATGTCTGTGCTGACTTTATGAGCTCACCGTCATCACGCGTGGATTCCTCCTGGTGCTTTCCTCTCCTCCTCCTCCTCCTCCTCGCGGTCACGCGCTTGTGCGTGAACTTGGAGTATCTAGGGAGGGGGTGGGCCCGGCGTGGATGACATCAGCACCCTGCAGGATATCTGGCTGCAGCGAGCGGAGGCTTCACTCGGGCTTCGGGAGAACCAGCAGCAGCATGCGGACCGCGCGTGGAGTCCCGCGCGCCGTGGACCTGGACACGGATTGCGCGGACCCGTCTCTGCGCCCCGCGCGCTCTTACGGTTGCTAAGGTCTTTCTGGATACCTGCGTGGGGGTGTGGCTCGTGGACATGGAGCCCTCTTCCCTCCTGGCCGTGTTGGCGCTCGTGCTCTCCGTAGGCTTTGGGACGGAGGAGGGGGCGTGTCAGCACTGCTTCCTGCTGCGGCCGGTCCCCGGGGACGGTCTACCGGTGGAGGCTCTGCAGGAGGACCCGGACCCAGCGCTGGACCCCACGGAGCGGGACCTGAACGTCACGGAGCTGCGTGGCTTGCTGGGAGCCCGCTTCGACCCGCGCTTCATGTCCGCATCCCCGCCGCAGGAGCCCCCGGACTCCCCGGGGGTCCCGGAACCGCCGCGCGGCCGGAAGCTGCGCCGCCGGCTGCAACAGTGGCTGTGGGCGCGTGCCGCGTGTCCGGTGCAGCACGCCTGGAGTGACCTGGGCGCGCGCTTCTGGCCGCGCTACGTGAAAGTGGGCAGCTGCTCCAACAAGCGCTCGTGCTCGGTGCCCGAGGGCATGCTGTGCACGCCCGCCAGAGCCGCGCACGTGACCCTGCTGCGGTGGCGCTGCCGGCGCAGGAACGCGCTCCGGTGCGCGTGGATCCCGGTGCAGTACCCACTCATATCTGAGTGCAAGTGCGCTTGCCCGAGCTGAGACTCTCCACTCACACCCGCATCACACCTGTACGTGACATCATCACAGGCGTGGACAGCAGAGAACAGACTGGTTTTATTTATTCATCACGGCATCCTGTAAAATCACGTGTTTGACTTTGTCTTCTGTTCGAGAAACAAAAAAGTGTCAAATTTGTTTTTGCAAGAAATGTAAAATGTTTTCTGTCACAGCAGCCAAAACCCTGAACGCAGCGCGCGCCTGCGGATCCACAGACCGGCGCGCGCCTGCGGGTCCACGTGGAGTCAGTCTGCTCAGAATAAGATCAATGCAAAAGATCCAGAATCTGTTTTATGTCCTCAGAAAAGTACAAATGGGTGGAAACGAGCAGCGCCGCAGGAACATTTGTCACATTCAGGTGACTTTACGTGTTTTTTTCTGCTTGATTTAAGGTGGAAATGTTTGTTAAAGGAAAACCTGCAGATTCCAGCTAAATGATGTAACCGAGAAAATTATTATCGTTTATTATCAGTGATTTATTCTTGTCATTTCTTTGGAGAAATAAACACATTTACCACAAGGTGGCAGCGTTTTAGCAGTTTTATATCTGTGTTGTGTTTAAATGTTTGTGTTTAATAGAGACGCTGAACGCTTCCTGTTCACGAAACAATCGCTGAGCAAGACAAGAACGTCGTTTCGGTACGAATGAGTTAAAACTAACATGAATAATGTGGGATCGTGTTATTTAAACCAGAGTTTCCGCTCACAGGCAGCAGGGAGGATGGAGGGGCGGTGGACGGCTCCAGCAGGCTCTCCTCTGCACGTATTCAGGTGGAGCGCACACCTGTGCCGCTGCTGCTGCTGAACAGCTACAGATTTTCTTTATGTTCTTCCTGTAGGTTGAAGATTAAGATTGAAAGATTAAATTCTATAAATCCAGCTGATTATTGTCCATCAGAAATACGTGCGCGACTTCTCATCAGATTCACGTCACGCATTCAGCTTCAGTCTGAACCTTTGATATAGTTTTATTGTTTGTTGTCTTTATGTCCGTTTTCTCTCTAAAATCCTGAAAAACTTTGAAAACATTAGTGAGTGAGGGTGATGTCAGGATGCAGTTTGGAATAAAAAAAACTTTGTATTGTTGAAAAAACAGCAAATCCTCAAAAACAAAAGAGCTGAAAGTGTAAAATGTTTGAGAGCAGGAAGAAGCTTTGATCCAAACGATTTAACGCTCATTTAGTTTCAGTTTAAAACCTGCAGCAGCGGCTCAGAGACGAGAAGCTTCTCTGTGCGGTCGCTGCGAAAGACCTGTGTCTGTAAATCACTGCGAAATATTAGAAAACATCAAGTTTGAGTGGTTTGCGTAGCACAAAGACTTTAAGGAAATCAGTAAAAATGTGAGAAACAGCATCAGTCCAGGAGCTCGCAGATCACTGAAAAACCTCCCGGACCCACTGACACAATCAGTGACCCTGAGCTTTGAACCGCGGTAAAGTGAGCCGTCATTTGTGAGCCGCGGTCAAGCCAGCCGCTTCTTCTCCGCCGCATAAATTTCCTTGCGCTTTTACACCAGTCTTTACGGTAGCGCCTTTTCGCTTTATATCCTGATTGAAAGGCTAGACCCGCGCACACGTGCGCGCGCGCGAACAGTCACACGCACACGCGCGCACACAAATTACAATGGAACAGCCCAACACAGCCAATACAATTATGGAAATTTCAAAAATTCATTAAAAATCATCCTGAATAGTTGAGGTCCAACTTTCAACATGTTCCTTCTCTGGGACACCTACTGTACCTCTGGGCCAGGTTTAATAATTGTTTAATATTGATGGATCAAAAGTGCCGCTGAGAGAGTCATGACAGGGACTATGAAGAGACAGCATATTTGCTTGTCTTCACTGACTCGCTTTGAAATCCAGACTCACACCGGCTCACTCCTTGGCGGCCGCTTATCGGGGCCTGGAGCCTGGGGCTCGCTCGGGCCACTTCGGAGGTGGGGTGCCCCCGGCCTCTCGGCCTGGGGCTCGGTCACTCAGGCACAGCTGGCTGCCGGCGGAGCTCACGGGCGCGTCACTGCAACCCCCCCTGGCTTCTGCTCCGCGGCTGCTGAGTGAGCCCTCATCTGGGACTCTCCTCAGCTCTTTCTGGGACAGTGGCGCGGCTGCCCCTCTGTTGGTCTTCCTTGGTCTCTTGTGTTCTGGGGGCCTCTGGATGTCTGGAGTTTTGATCTCCTCCATACCTGCTTCATGCCCTGGAGGACGGGGCTGTGGCCCCCCCACACCCTCTAGCAGATCATTACATGGAGAAACCTTTGGAATGCAAGCATGCTGATCCACACAGGTGTACACACGGGTATTCACAGAGGCGGACTACAGCTTTCTTGGCTGCTGCCTCAAAGCACATTGTGCGCTGTCTATCTTGCGTGCTGCACAATATCGTTTATTATTTAGTATCTACTGATATCTACTGCTAGCTAGTTCATTGTGATGGTGCCGTTTTTTTTATTATGTTGCTCTTTGTTGTTTGCTTTCTCTTCTGTTTTTTTCTCCATACAGGTGATCCAGGTGTTTTGTTTTGTTTGTTTTGTTTTTTTCTTTCTTCCCCTCCTTCTCACCGTCTCTTCTCCCCTTTGGTTTTCTTTCTCTCCCTCTCTTTCTTTCATTCTTTCTCCCTGTCCTATCCCCCAGTCATGTCTGTCCCGTTTGTAGCAACTGAAAATAAAATAAATTCATAATTATAATAAAGGTCAATCAAATGGACCAATATGGCATGGCCACGATGATCCACTTGGTAAAATAAATCTGCTTGGCATCTTTCTTGGCCTTAAGACAACAATTCTGATGCTAAAGATCCAAACGGGACACAAAAAAACAAAACAAAAAAAAAATGAAATCCAGATTTTAATTTTGGAGTATTAGGTGTACTTGTGGTTCCTATAGAATTTTAAGGTTGAACGGTAAGTCTTCATCTCTTAGACCTCTCTTCTGTGGATAATAAAGTTGAATTCTATTCTATTCTATTCTATATTAATTCAGAAGACAAACACCCGTCTCTGCTTTTGAGATTAGCATTAAAACCCTCCGTTTTGACAAATAATACAGTTATAGTGGATCAGGTGACCCTGAATCTTCCCTTATTTGTGCTGCAATAAGCCTAGGAACGGTGGGCTTCCCATCATGTATGAATTTTTTCCTTCTTTGCTCGTTCTGTGTTTCTACACCTCTCTGCATTTAATCATTAGTTAATATCTCTTGCACAGTGTGTATGTTGTCCTGTCTCCTTTTCATCAACCTCAGCCAGTCACAGTAGATGGCTGTCTCTCCTTGAGCCTGTTTCTGCCAGATGTTTCTACCTCTTCAAATGGAGTTTTTCCTTCCCACTCACACTAAATGTTAGCTCATATGGGTACTTAAATTGTTGGGGTTTTCTTTGTATTATTGTTGCGTTTTTACCCAGCAACATAAAGTGTCTTTATGTGACTGTTGTTGTGATTTGGCGCTCGTCATCTCCGCTCACAGACTCAGAGTCTCTTAGTTGTTCCCCGTACACGATTGAAGACAAAAGGGGCGGAGCTTTTCAGTCTGTTGCACCAAGGCTGTGGAACAGTTTACCACTACAGTTACGTTTGCTTGACTCTGTGGATTCTTTTAAAAAACAGTTAAAAACTCTTCTGTTCAAACAAGCCTTTTGTTGATCTACATATTTTATTTTTTTTACATTATTTACATTTGATCTTTTACATTGTATATAATGTCTATTGATTTTATTGTTTATTTTAATATTTTAATATTTGTGTACAGCGCTTTGTGATTGCCTGTCTGCGAAAAGCGCTTAATAAATAAAGTTTACTTACTTACTATAAATAGAATAGAATAGAATAGAATAATGTACTTCAGACATGAAGACAAGACTGGCTTTAACACTAGAGTGTTTTCACAAGTCTTCCATCCACTTGTGGAACGCTGAAGAAGAACTACACTTAAAAGCAACATGGAACTGAAAACAAAAGAATACATAATGTAAACATACCATCAAATAATCCAGGACTCACAAGCAATGATATGATGAACAGAACTATAAAGAACAAAGCTGAGAAATGCTTGGTAAACTGACCAAGAACTATGTCATCATGTCATTTTTTAATATCATAGTTAATGTGTCCTGATTTGTAGATAGTGCCATCTTACAAATACCAGGAAATCCAACTGGGTGACAAGCCAGAGTTGTCTGCCCACACACCCACTGACTAGAAAAAGGGTCCAGGACTCTTCAAGCTGGGATACAGGCATCAAAGAAAAAGATGTAAACAGATAGAAAGTCATCAGGAAGGCATAGTCTGTTGTTGCTGCTGCTGTCAGACTTTTTCATTCATCCACTTGTGTCAGACACATACTGAACAGGAATAAACATGACTCACTGCACTCTCACTTTGTATGCCACAATGTTTGCTTAGACACCTGTATGCTTATATTACATTAACGTTAAAACTTGTGTTCCTATGTCTATATATAAGTTTATTTTCATATCTCTATATTAATCTATTTATAGCTCCATTCCCTCACTTCATTTTATACAATATCTTTGTTCCTGCATGAGAGCTATTTAAAGTGGTTTCACACACAGTGCCTCCAGATGAATACAGAGTTTTGGACAGCAGAGGCTGGAGAGTGGTATTGCTCTCTGTGTGAAAAATAACTACTTATTTGAAATGAAGATGAATGTATGTTGTCAAGGCAAAAAAAAAAGGTTTTTCTTTTAAACAGTACATTGCATAATGAGAGTTGGCAGTTCGTCTTGTAATTGGAAGGTTGCCGGTTTGAGCCCCGGCTCCCACAGTCTCGGTCGTTGTGTCCTTGGGCGAGACACTTCATCTAAAACCGACTGGTGTTGGCCAGAGGGGCCGATGGCGCGATATGGCAGCCTCGCTTCTGTCAGTCTGCCTCAGGGCAGCTGTGGCTACAACTGTAGCTGCCTCCACCCGTGTGTAAATGAATAGTGGATTTGTAAAGCGCTCTGAGGGTCTCGAAAAGCGCTTTATAAATGGAATCCATTATTATTATTAGTATTATAAGATTAGGGAAACCTGCAGTCAGCTGAGACTGCAGAAGTCACCTGGATGAGTGACAAAACTTTTCTCCCATTGAAAACGCTACGTCCAGATGAACAGAATCAACCTTTAGGGATTTAATTACCTGGATGATTGAGCGTGCATCAAGACATTCTCCATGTTGTTTCTGAATTCTTTGTCTCCTTATGAATAATGTATATAATTTTGAAAAATTTCATGTAAATTTAAGTCTTATTAATAGAAACTGAGGAAAGAATGTAAATTGTTTTTACACGTCTTGATACTTGGATATGGGGATTATTATATATTTTCATTATCTTCTGTATTTCAAACTGTAAATTAAGCTTGTTTGGTTATATTTTTTATTGCACTCTTGTAATTTTTCATGCTTATACTTTTAATACATTTTTCATAACATAAAAATAAATCTGAAAGATACCTGCATTTTTCAATACAAAATCCACAGATATTTTCAAAATTGATTTGGCAGCGTTACATTGGTAAAGTTTAATATATTGCATTAGAAACATTCACAGGATCAGTACTGGACTATATCAAGTTCTGTATTGCAAATGTGACTGTGGACAAAAGCATTCAGGTTTTCCCAAACCAAAAACCCTGGATGACCGGCGAGGTCTGCACACTCCTCAAAGCCCACAATGCCGACTTTAGGTCTGTTGACAGAGCTCTGTACAGGTCTGCTCGAGCTGACCTGAAAAGGGGTCCCACCTGTCCAGCAACAACACACGAGAGGTGTGGCAGGGAATAATCGACATCATAAACCACAGAGGCAGAACTGTGAAAACAGAAAACCTGAGTGTGCAGCTGGCAGAGGAAATAAACAGCTTCTTCGCCCACTTTGAAACACCACAACAGCAGCATTCATCTGCCTCAGCCCTGCTCCCATCCTCATCCTCACCTGGTTCCTGCACCGCTCCATTCACTGTAACGGAGCACGATGTCAGATGTGTGTTCCTAGCAGTGAACCCCAGGAAGGCGGCCGGTCCAGACGGAATACGTGGTAAAGTGCTAAGACCATGTGGCCACCAGCTCACCCTCATCTCCACCAGAATCTTCAACCTCTCACTGGATGAAGCAGCCATCCCATCCTGTCTAAAATCAGCCACAATCATCCCAGTACCAAAGAAGTCTCCCATCACCAGCCTGAACTATTATTGCCCTGTGGCCCTCACACCCGTAATCATGAAATGCTTTGAGAGACTAGTCCTTCAGCACACCAAGGATTACCTCCCCCCAGAATTCGACCCCCACCAGTTTGCATACCGCGCAAACAGATTCACAGAAGATGCCATCACCCTCCACTCGGTGCTGAGTCACCTAGAACAGCGGCAGAGCTACGCCAGAATGCTCTTTGTGGACTACAGCTCACCCTTCCACCACTCGCCCATTGAGAGCCTACTAACTTACTGCATCACAGTATTCAAATTCAAAAAATTCAAATTCAAATTTTATTTGTCACGTACACAGTCATACACAGTACGATATGTAGTGAAATGCTTGGACAACTGCTCGTGACCTAAAGAGAACAAAAAAGGAAAAGGCTATGAATAAGATAGGAAATAAATATGAAAAATTAAAAAGGGTAAATTTAACTAGGAAGGAATAAAATATAAATTAAGGTTAAAAATGAAATAACTGTACAACACAAATTAGAATGAAGGGTAAATTTAACTGGGAAGAATAAGATAAATATATAAATTAAAGTTGAAAATAAAATAACTGTACAACAAAATACACAATATAGAACTATATAAGAATGTATGAAGAAATCTAAATATAAATAAATATATACACAATAACAGCAGCTGTACAAGTATTAACCGGAAATGAAGAATATAGTGACCAGTGTTGTGCAAAACCAAAGTCCAGAAAGTCCAGTGTGTGTGTAAGAACTGTATGTGTGGGTCAGTACTGTGTGGTGGTGTGATTGAGAGACCGTATCGCCTGCGGGAAGAAGCTCCTCCTCAGTCTCTCTGTGTTGGTCTTCAGGGAGCGGAATCGCTTTCCTGACCTCAGCAGAGAGAACAGTCTGTTGTTGGGATGGCTGAGGTCCTTCACCATCTTCCTGGCCTTGGTCCAGCACCGCCTGCTGTAGATTGAGTGCAGGTCAGGGAGCTCGGAGCGGATGGTGCGCTCAGCTGACCGCACAACCCTCTGTATGGTACAGCAGCTGCACTAAGGCGGATAGAGCCACCCTCCCAGCATGTTTGCAATGAGTAGGAGATGCTCTGTATCTCACTGTACAACTGTATAGTGACAAAGGTATTGGGTTCTTTTCTAAAAATTGCTATAAACAGAGGAACCCAAACTGATGAAAAGTGGCGAATATTTTTTTTCAAATGACTATTTTTAGTGGATGTTTGATATAGAAGCAGAATGACAGAATGTTAAAAGAAGTTACTTTTAGTCGCTCTAAGCTGGGCATTGCGTTCTCTGGCTGTTCAAAGCCATGGAACTTTAGACTTTCCAAGCAAATAATGATGGCCATACTGATGTTCTTTTCAGTACATTTTACTTTATGTTCATTTTCATTTTTATGATGTTTCTATTTTTACATACTTCCTCCCACATAGCAAAATTGGTATGGCCTGGATCTGTCCCACACAATGTGCTTACACATGGCCTGCGTACCGCAAAGAATGACGGCCCTCTGGTGGCCCAGATCTGGTTTACCAGAGGTGGCCCACACATGCGCCAACACAAGGCCAGTTGCAGACACACTGCTGGCCCTGTGCTGGCCCAGAACAGTTTCAGCTCTGGCCCCAGATGTCAGCCTAATGTGTACCTTAGCCATGTAAGCCATGTAATAACAACATGTGCTGGAACATAATAGTGCAAAAGTAACATGACGAAACTCTGTTCAGACAGTGAATGGACTGATTCTTATACAGCACTTTTTTACTCACCCATATTACTCAAAGTGCTCTATACAACATGTCACATTCACCCAATCAGGCCAAATGTGGCATGCCATCACATAAACAGTGCCATCTTACCATGCCAGAAGTCAGCCAGCAGTGCCGGCTTGACACCAGATCCAGGTAAGACGGTGTTGAAAGTTGGACATCAACTATTATGGATGATTTTTAATGAATTTTTGAATATGATGCAATATTTAAGTAAGTGTATTGAATTCAATATACATGTCCTTTAATTTCTGAGTAATATTACAATAAATCTGGATGATATTTGGTACAGTGGTACAGTAGGTGTCCCGGAGAAGGAATGTGTTGAAAGTCGAACCTTAACTATTCAGGATGATTTGTAATGAATTTTTGAATTTGACATAATTGTATTGACTGTATTGAATTGCATATAAATGTCCTTTCATTTTTGAGGAATTTTACAGTAAATCTGGACGAAACATGGCACACAGGTACAGTAGGTGTCCCAGAGAAGGAATGTGTTGAAAGTTGGACATCAACTATTCAGGATGATTTTTAATGAATTTGTGAAATAGACATAATTGTAGTGTATTGACTGTATTGCACTGAATATGAGTTTACTGTGATTTCTGAGTAATATTACAGTAAATCTGGGTAAAACCTGGCCCAGAGGTAAAGTAGGTGTCCCAGAAGAGGATTGTGCTGAAAGCTTGGCATCAACTTTTAAGAATGATTTTTAATGAATTTTTGAATATGCAACCAGACTGTCACGATGGCTGTATTGGGCTGTTCCATTGTAATTTGTGTGTGCGCGCGCGCGTGTGACAGTTCGTGCGCGCGCACGTGTGCGCGGGTCTAGGCTTTCAATCAGGATATAAAGCGAAACTCTCTGCCATCTATAATCCAGTTTTGAGATCCTTCCCAGACGCCTTAACGCCCACTCACATCCTGGGCCATCTGACCTCAGGAATTCACATGATAAGGTGGGGCCAGGTTTCACAATGAACTCACCCGAAACTCTGGCTGATTGTGACCCACGCCCAGTTTCCCACCTTGGCTCAGGCGATTAGAGGATCATCAGGGGGTCCTTTTGTCCCTCTGTGGGGAGAAACTCCCACTAGGTTTATATCTGGGACTCTCCACCATTTGACCTTAGAACTGAAGAAGCTTCTCGGATGAGAGGTGAAACGTCTTCAAGCAACTTAAAGAAGTCCAGACGCTTTTCTTTGCAAGCTCCTTTGACAATAAAGCGAAAAGGCGCTACCCTAAAGACTGGTGTAAAAGCGCAAGGAAATTTATGCGGCGGATAGGAGGCGGCTGGCTTGACCGCGGCTCACAAATGACGGCTCACTTTACCGCGGTAGCTTTGAGACGTGGTGCTTCGTCTTGGACCATGTGAGGAGCTCTACGGACCACAGCTAAACCACTGTGAAGATCTGAATCACATATTAAGTAAAATAATGTTCGTGAAACATTTCTGTCCGAAAGTGGCACAAAAACGCAAAGTTTCAAATGATCAGTTGAACGTGAAAACCCTCCAACAGGAACACGTCTGCAGCCCATCGTCCTCCTAACATGAGCTCAATGAAACGAAGTGAAATAAATCTGCCATGTCTGACGCGTTTTCATGATTTCAGGCCGTGTTTTGTGGCACAGTTACATAAATGATGAGTTCACTCGGAGTCACGCTGAGTCTGTGCAGCAGAGACGGAGCGCCTGGAAAACAGACTGCAGGTGGGATGAGTGGGAGATGTCGGATGTCACACCCACGTGTTTCAAGGGTTTCACTGCAGTGCGAGGAGACAGTCGGCATCTGTGGCCACCCAACCGGCTGGCCCGGCCTCCGCCGGCGTCCCCGCCCACACGTCATAAACCCCATGTTCAGAGGAGACTGCCAGGAGCCGACGCGTACACCGCAGTCCGCGTGCCGTGCTGGACTGCCTGTGGTGCAACAAACGTGTCAGTGTGTAAAATCTGTAAGCACAACATTAGTAACCAGAGACAGACGATGAGCAGCACACAGACACTCACGCTGTAGAAATATACTTTCATTTCTATATAAAATGTCACAAACGTGCAGAGTCTCTCTCTGTTTTAGAGTCGACACATTTTTTCCTCCATTTCTGGAATTTCCTGAATTGTTTTCCTTTTTCCCAGCAGGCAGACGCTTCCTGCAGCACTTTATTCTACATCGAGTGTAGTCAAGAATATGTTTGTAGTTCCTCTACAGCAGGGGTCCCCAATCTCAGTCCACGAGGGCCGGTGTCCTGCAGGTTTTAGATCTCACCCTGGGTCAACACACCTGAATCACATGCTTAGTTCATCATCAGGCTTCTGGAGAACCCCAAGACATGTTGAGGAGGTCAATCATCCATTTAAATCAGCTGTGATGGATCAAGGACACATCTAAAACCTGCAGGGACACCGGCCCTCGTGGACTGAGATTGGGGACCCCTGGTTTAAAGACTGCACGAAGCACCGATCCTCCAATCACAGCCCCGAGCACAGCAGGACACAAGCTGATCACGAGTGTTTAGCCTCTGCTGGGTTTTCAGCAAAGCCCGACTCGCTCCTGGTGGTTCCTTTCTCAAAGAATCTGGGTGTAGCCAAGGGTGGAGCGTGTTGGACTCTCTGGTCTCAGATGTGGTTGTCTTGGCTTCATCAGATGGCGACCTCCAGCTTGGGGTAGTTTGCAGCTGAGTGCGAAGCATTAGGAATGAGAATGAGCACCTCCCACTCAGAGAAAAGGGTGGAGCAGCGTGAGGAGTTTCCAAGGTTTCTGGACATGTACAGGTCATACTGTACAAGGCAGCATGCGTCATTGAGTATATGTGTGTGTGTGGGGGGGGGGTGTCAGCAGAGTAAACACAGTCAGGGTCTTCCGGTCAGAGGTCAGATCCTCGGGTCGTGGCGGGGTGATGCAGATGATCGCTGAAGGTCAGCTGCTGGATGTCTCACAGCAGCAGGCTGATGGCAGTCTGGCTGTATTTGTGGCAGCAGGGAGACGCCTCCGTCTGCAGACACAGAGCTGCTGAAGAGTCTTTTTCAGGTTTTTATTCAACAATTTTTTTTTTTAGCATATTTTTACTTCTAACATTTCTCATAACCCTTAATGTTATTCATGTAATATTACTTTGATTTATTTATTTGATTTCTGACTAAACAGAATGTGTCCAACGTTTAGAATAAATAACGCGCTCAGGTACAAATTTAATGATAACTTCATATTTTTCATTTTCAGTTATTTGGATGCGACTGTAGCGTCAGGAGCAGCCACAAGGGGGCAGTGGTGTGTAGCTTCCTGCGCTCCTCCATCAGTGAACTAACCATAACTTCTCCACCTGTGAGTGAAGGTGTCTCATTCTGAGTCCTCAGGACAACAGCTGCATTACCAGGAGTCGGAGAGAAGCGGCGTCCTCCATTGCTGTAGCGTGCAGCTCGGGGGGGGGGGGGGGGGGGGGGGGGTGTTACACTGCCCCACACTGTTCAAATTGTTCATGCACACCAGCGAGCTGTGAGGGCTGCTGTCTCCCAGCAGTTTACTCAAACATATTTTGGGAAAATTCCACCTCTCTGCTCGGCTCTGACCATAAATCACACACACACACACACACACACACACACACACACACACACACACACACACACACACACACACACACACACACACACACACAGCAACCTGCAGACATCAGTGTGTGACGCCTGCATTAATCTGACGTCTCTCGCTGTCGTGTTTTGTTTCTGCGTGAATCCCAAACAGAAGCTCGGAGTTTTTCATGAAAACCTGGAAGCTCAAAGTGACGGAAACAAAGCTGCAGTTCCCCTGACGTCCACTGGAGGCTCCACACTGAGTCAGACCCACAGAGTTAAAATGAACTCGTCCACAGCCCGATATAAAATCTGTCTCTGTGCATCATTTTACCCCAATGTCAGTTTCACGATTAGGGTGTGGCCTATCTGACCACGCCCCCTCATGATTAACTCTGAGGCCTTAAGCCAGGGGTCCCCAATCTCAGTCCACGAGGGCCGGTGTCCTGCAGGTTTTAGATCTCACCCTGGGTCAACACACCTGAATTACATGATGAGTTCATCATCAGGTCTCTGGAGAACTTCAGGACATGTTGAGGAGGTCATTTATCCATTTAAATCAGCTGTGATGGATCAAGGACACATCTAAAACCTGCAGGGACCTCGTGGACTGGGATTGGGGACCCCTGGCTTAAACCGTTTAAAATTCATCTCAGAAATATCATCTCGGGTTTTTTAAAGACGTGTTTATGACTTTTCAGCTGATTCCAGTTGGAGGCGCTGCGCCTGTAAAACACCTTTTTATCAAATTCAGTACAAAAAACAGAAAAAATGAAGAAACATTGACGAGGTCCTGCTACCTGTATTATATTTATGTCTATATTTAAAATTTTACCATTTTTATTGTCATAAAATCAAAACAACTATTTCAAGAATCTGCGAAACACTAAAACGTATGTTACTTATTAGAAATAATAAACTGAATTCCTATTTTTACAGTCTGAGCCGACACGTCTGTGAGAACTGAGAAGTTATCAGTCCAGTTTGTATGTTAATGGAACGATAACCACGACGATCATGTGCTTCACTCTCGTTTCTCCTTAAAGAGTCACCGTTAAACATAAAGAAGAAACCGTTTATTTATGGCTGCTGTGGCATCAACCTGACAACAGATTTGATTTCATTATTTATAGTTTCTGAAATCTCTTGGTTTGCTTATTAAAATACAATTTTACAAAAATCATTTTTAACTTTTTTAATTTCAGTATTTTACTTTGTAATTGACTTTTTTAATTATTCATCACATTCCCTGTTAATTATTATTAAATCACAATTAAGGCGTTTTTTTAAATTCTAATATTTATTCATGGTGTTTTATTTTGATCTTTTTAATATTGTTTTGAAAAACATTTTAATTATAATTTATTCATTTTAAATGTTTAAAATATTTGCTTTTTATTTTAAACATATTTTTAAAACAGTCTATTAATATGTAATTTTATTTACAGGTTAATTAATGTCATTTTTAACACAAGAAAAATCAATTCTGCGTTTATCACATTATTACTGGAGCTGATTTATCAACAGTGCTTTGTCTCAGTTGGACGCTCCGTTCATGTGACCTGATGATGTCACTGGTGTGACATCATATGACCTACGTATGACCTGCAAACTTCCTGTTAACTGCATTCATTTAAAACTTTTCCTGGTCATCAACCGTCAGCGAGCACCTGCATCCACTTTGCTCTCTGTGCAGCGCTGCCACCTGGTGGTGAAACACGGCAGCGCACAGACACACCGAGCGAGCCGTGAAGTTTCAGGTGCTTCCGGTTTATTTCAGGCTACAGGTGCGTGACGCTAAAAGCCAAAATGAGCACCCATAGATCATTACATATCACATGAAAGACATATTTACAAATATAAATTAACACATATTTCACCTCCAAAAGACACGGCGATGGTTTCAAATGGTACAAAACTGCTAAATATATATATGTACATATATAGAAGTGATTATGGGATGTCTCATGAGCTTATACTGCACGTAGTGCACGAAACACTGTCGATACCACACTGAGAACGACACACATTCGTAACAGCTTTGGTCCAAAGAGAACTGAAAGACGACGGCTGGAGGAAACTTCTTTTTTTAAACATGCTGCCCTGGAAGAAGCCACGTACGTCCAACAAACACAAATGTCCTCCTGGAGCTAATCCCGCCGAGCGGCGGTCCAACAGTCCTGCTGTGAGGGGGGAACCTGAGGCACCGGAGAGGCGCTGTCCACCTGTGAGTCCAGACCCCGTTTAGACACCCATCAGACCTGAGGAGGCGAGCACACAAAGCCTCCTGAAGGACGCCAGAGTAGTCGGACTGTGCTGTAAGCGGCGTAGCACCAAAACGCATCCGTGACGCGGCCCGAGACGCTTCAGCGATGTGAGAAAAACCGAGCGGACGGTTTCCATCATCTTTTTATCGGGCGACTGAACAAAAAGGATTTTCGGACGAGAAACAAACCAACTCATAGTGGCGTGGTTTCACGTGGCTTCACGCCTCGGAGCCGCTGGCTGTGACAGTCAGTGACAGCAGCTGTGGATGTGGGCGGCGTGTCGCTCAGAAACAATCGGATCAATAATTCTGTCTTCCAGGGTTTTTTGGCTGGTCTGTGGGGAAGCTTGAGTTATCCCCGCTGATCAGGAAGCGCCGAGAAGGACGTCACTTCCTTTCTAAGCAGAAGCAGAGGGTGCAGAAGCCTGCGCCAGCTTCGAGGGGCTTCCAGCCAATGAAATCAATGTGTCATTTACGACATCATCAAAGCCTCATCCTGACTTTGGTTTGGTCTCAGCTGCGTGGGACCTCGGCCTGACCTACTTTCATACCTGAACACCTTCCTGACAAACACCTGACGCTCTCTGTGTTTAAGACAGAGAGAAACCAGAGGTGAGGCGGGAGTGTTTATATGCAGACAACGAGCAGCTGTTTGTTTGCTCGACCTGAGCGTGCTCAGTACAGACGAAACTTTAAACTGCGAGGATGATCCTGCAGTTCAAACAAACATACAGACTTTTCCCTCCACGATGGCAGCAATCAGCTGTTAGGTTCATTAGTGTGGAGTCAAACTGTGCTCGTAAATCTGAGTAGTAGTTTTAGAACTTTGTAAACTAAAATATCTAAAGAAACGTTATGTTTGTGCATCTGTAGATGAGAATTTGTGTGTCTAAAAAATATTTACACAGGTTACACATTTTTTTTGTTAAGGTTACAGATCCAAAGTGTAAACCTCTCTGCTCCCTCACTCTGTCACTTTTAACTTACAAGTACAAATTTTGACCCAATTTTCTTCCTTTCAGCTGATTGGTCAATATCACGTGAATCACAAATTTAACAATCCAATCAGAGAACAGATGGTTTGGCTGTCAGAGTGGAGCTTGACTGAGCTTCAGGTCCTGGAAGGGTAATACATTTTACCCTTCCATTTCGTGACGGTGGGCGCTGGCTGCAGAACAGAAACAGAACGGGATGAGCAAGAGGGGTCAGAGGTCATGAGACAGATAATCGTAATTATCGTTACAAGCACAAATTCTCAACTTTAGATACAAAAAAGTAACATTTTCACATAGTTCAGTTTAAAACTGTGTTTGTCAATCAGACGACGACACAATATTTATGAGCTTAATCTGAGCCCTACATTAGCGCCCCCTCCTGGCAGTCGTAGTGTATTACATCTCAGAGGAAGGGAACATTTTGTTTTATTGACTTTTTTTAATGCATTTTCCGTCCTAACAGGAAGGTAGGAAGGTCTAAAAAGGTATGAAAGTCGCCTGACCTCTGACCCTGTGAAGGTGACCTGTTTGCAGGTTAAAGGTCGGCAGACTGATCACAGGTGTGAACGGGGTCTGAACGTCAGGGTTCCTACTGCCGACTGTCAGGAGCTTCCTGCTCGATCCGATCTCTCCACCGTGTTTTTGTTTCTTGGAACCGAAGGGTCGCCCTGGAGGCGCCGGGAATGACTGCGTGTTGGATTTCCAGAGAGGTGTAGGAACCCTGAGCTGTTCTAGGAAGCGAGCAGACGCCCGGCTCAGTGGTTCCGGGAGCTGAAGAAGCCCACGCTGGTTGGCGACTCCTTCACTGTCACCGTGATGAAGTTGGCTGTGACGTCTGTGACGAACACGTGTTCCAGGAGGCTCCGCGCCGGCCTCCAGTCCGTCTCCGTGTCAGAGTCGGTGGCGTTGTTGCCGCGGCTGGGTCTGCTGTTGCTAGGAAACAGAGGGTCTTCCGTCTCTGACTCGCTGGTGCTAGTCTCGTCGGAGTCGCCGGTGCTGAGCTCGTTCAGGTTCCTGTTCTGAGAGCCGAGCACGTGTTTACGGCCGTCCTGCCTCACGCCACTATTCCCTCGAGCAGCGCCACCACCCGTCAGTTTGTCCTTCGTCATGCCCTGCTCTGGAGCTCCGCCTCCAGTGCGAGCATCTTTCGCTCCTCCTTTTATGACCATCCCACTGCCACTACTCCGTGGGTTCGCTCTAGCTACCGCCACCCCGCTAGTGTTGCTTCCTTGAAGGCCGCTCGTGGGCGGCAGTTTGCCGACGCTCTGCAGGTTAAGGGCGCGGAGGCTCAGCGCCTGGCTGGCTCTGTCTCGGGGCGACGGCGATGCTGACGATGGCGGTTTGGACAAACTCGTGCTCAGATGCTTGTGTGGAGCCACCCCGCTCTGACCACCGCTGCCATCCTGCCTCCTCTGAGCCAGCAGGGGGCGCTGCACCACTGCGCCTCCTCCAAAGCTGCTGTGCAGTCCCAGCGACCCAGAGGCTCCGCCCTGCTTCACAGGCGTCACCTTAAAGCCGTCTCCTCTGCCGATCTCCGGGACGGAGCGCTTCAGCTCTGACAGAGAGTTCTTATTCTGTGCGGTGGGCGTGGCTTTGTTTTGGGAGGTGGAGCTGGAGGACAGGGAGGAGGTTGAGAGCGAACGATTGGTCCAAATGCAGCCGAGCCCACCGGGTTTGGAGGCCTGGGAGAAGGAGGCAGAAGAGGTCTGGGAGGCGGAGCCGGCCTCCTCTCTGGCGCTCCGGCTCAGGCCGGTGTAGGTGAAGCTGGCCGGCTGCAGTGGCTTCTTCACGCTGGCCCGCGGCTCGTCTCTGGGCAGCTGGTGGTGGCGTGGACCGGGTGGAGAAGGCGGCGGGGGAGGGCGGCTCTTTGCCTGCCTTAGAGCCCTCAGGTCGGGGTGCAGCGGCTTCCTCCCTCGCTTCTTCTTTCGGGGGGTGTCAGGTTTGGCGAGCAGGATCTGAGGCCTCTTCTGAGGGACGGGGTGGACGCGGGGGGCGGGCTTCACCTTCTTTGTGTGCTCTTCATCCTCTGAGGAAGACGAGGAGGCGGTTGATGACAGGCCAGAGGAAGAGGAGGACGAGGAGCGGTCGTCCTTCGTGACGGTGGGCGCTGGCTGCAGAACAGAAACAGAACGGGATGAGCAAGAGGGGTCAGAGGTCATGAGACAGAATCAGGAGGCGGGGTCGGCGTGTTTCACCTGAATCTTTCGAGGTCGGCCTCTCGGCCTCTTTCCCTTCTTCTGAAACAGAAGCTCGCGCTCCTGTTCTCTGGAACAGATCGAAACAAACGTTATTTAAACACGCAGACAGCAAGTCCAAATATTCAACACGTCGTTCTTTCATAAAAACAAGCGTGAAATGATTCGTGAACTGACGCGCGTCACATGTGACAAAGATCTGTCAGTTTGTCTATTTCTTTGATTCTGCTGCTTGTTTCCATTCATTAAAATCATAAATATGAAATTAAATAGTTACATGTACATATATTTATATTTTTCCTTAAATGAAAGTGACGAGAGACGAGAGCGGTCAGAGAGAGGGAGGGGCCACAGGTTGGACTCGAACCTGGGCGCCTGCTCACCCATCAATATGAAATTACATATCGAATATATATTTATTACATGTCCACATAATATAATTATTAAATTGCAATTTTATTATTAAATACATTCAATATACATCATTCTTTTAAAAGTAATTTGAATATTTGTTATTATTACTATTAGTGTTTAATACATATTAATTCTTTTATATATTATTTACATAGATTTCTGTTTGAATACTAGAATAATAATCTATTAACATATAATATGTAACACATTTAAAATACATAACATATAATAACATCCATCCATCCATTCGCTTCCACTTATCCTTTTCAGGGGCGCTGGAGCCTATCCCAGCTGTCATAGGGCGAGAGGCGGGGTCCACCCTGGACCCCGCCTCTCGCCCTATGACAGGTCGCCAGTCTGTCGCAGGGCCAACACACAGGGACAGACAACCAATCGCTCTCACGTTCACACCTATGGGCAATTTGGATTCATCAGTTAACCTGTCCCCACTAACTGCGTGTCTTTGGACTGTGGGAGGAAGCCAAGAGTACACGGGGAGAACACGCAAACACGGGGAGAACACGCAAACTCCACACAGAGACCTTCTTGCTGTGCAGCAACAGTGCTAACCACCGTGCTGCAGAATATAATAACATATTTCTATATTTTTAATAATAAATTAAATCTATTAATTACATTATATAAATATGTAAAGTACGTAATATACATATTTTTAGTCTTTTAATAATTTATTTATTGACGCCATCATTAACTTTTTAAAATATATATCTATACATTTATCTTACTGTGACAGTAACGTTTACTAATAATGAATGAATAATTACATGTTTTTTAATATGTAATTCATATGTATATTAGAGACAACACATTTTTATATTATTTTAAATCTTTTTGATACTAATAATCGCAGGACTTTTTATTTCAGTAATTATAACTATCAGTAAAATGAAATATATAATTTATAAATTCTGATATGACATGTTTACATTTTTATAAATATTAAATAATATTAAATAAATTTTGTTACTATACAACCTTTCTTAACAAAGTTACTTTTAACTGCTTATTTAAATTATGATTAAAAACATTACAAATATTAAGGTGTTTAACTAATGAGTGGCTGGGAGGAGCTCCCTGACTGCTCCTCTCTCAGGCCCTTCAGGTGAGCTTCCACGCAGGTGGACGTGGAGCACACCTGAGTTTACCTGCAGTCTGGGGACAAACTGACCTCTTGTGAAAGGCTGCCAGCAGCCGGGGGTCCAGAATGTTCTCCTCGGGCTCCCAGCTGTTGTGCCTGAAAACACGACAAACATTTAACATTCAGGACGGACACGAGCGGGTTTTCTGTGTGGAGCCATCACGGAGGCCCACGCACAGCTGCCAGCGTTATCCACAAATACAAAACATGTCAGCAAATCAACATCAGGCTGCTCGGTGGCGCAGGACCGGCCGAGCCTCAGCTGCTGCGGCCCTGGAGCTGGACGTGTCCGCCGGCAGGCCGTGGATCGACGCCGGGCGCCGATGGGTCGGTACCGGCCGTGCTTCTCCCCCCGTGTGCCGCGATAGGAGCCTCGGTGGCGGCGCGAACCGAGCCGCGGCCCGGCTTTGTTATGACCGTTAGCCGTTAGCAGCTAGCGAGCTACTTACTTGGAGGACCATCCTCTCCACTTCACCAGGTACTCGAACTTTCCCTGCGGAGACAGAACAGTCACAGCGGGCCGGGCCGAGCGGAACCACACAACACCCGGGCCACCGGCGCTGAGCTTACCTTCCTGGGCCGCTTACTGAGGATACACTCCGCGTCAAACACCTGGCCGACGGTGACCCCCTCCATGGCTGCAGCTCCCCGCACTACCAGCGCGTTTCTTCTTGCCGGCCACCGTACTTCCCCTCACAGCGTCAACGACCAGAGCCAGGCTAGCCGGTGAATCGAATCGGCCTCCAGATTACTACTACTAATAATGATAGCATTATAATTATAATATACTAGAGCTGGGCGATATAAGATTTTTTCATATCACTATATGTTTTTTTCATTTCAGGCGATAACGATATCTATCACGATATCAGCCAAATAACTATATTTGTAAGATTTAAATGTGCCGTTGCTCACAAGTAAAATGTGAAATAATCAGCAGCTTGTTTTTATTTAAATATTTATTTCCCATAATAAGTTCAACAGGGTAGATGTACTTAAGGAACATGAGACTTTTTCAGATAAATAAAGGCAAATATTGCAAACTACACAAAAGGCAGCCGCTAAAGCGTTTAAGTTTCAAAATAGAACAAACGAAACAGACTAAACTGTCAATTCCACTTAGAAACAAAATATTAATTCTAAAAATAAATCTTAGTTTGTTTTACAGAAGATCAGACAAAACTGACTAACTTTTGTCAATATCAAATAAACTGAGAACTAAAAGGAAATTCTCAATCTCTCCTTGTTGCCTCATCACTGATGGGGACGACAAGGAGTACAGAGGACTGACTCAAGACTTTGTGGACTGGTGCCAGCTGAACTACCTCCAGATCAACGCCAGTAAAACCAAGGAGCTGGTGGTAGACTTCCGCAGGCACAAGCATTCTCCACTGCAACCACTGAACATCCAGGGTATGGACATTGAGGCTGTGGACAGCTACAGGTACCTTGGTGTTCATCTGAACAACAGACTGGACTGGACTCATAACTCAGACGCCCTCTACAGGAAAGGGCAGAGCAGGTTGTACCTGCTGCGGAGACTCAGGTCGTTTGGGGTGGAGGGCCCACTCCTGAAGACCTTCTATGACTCTGTGGTGGCTTCTGCTATCTTTTATGGTGTGGTCTGCTGGGGCGGCAGCATCTCTGCTGGGGACAGGAAGAGACTGAACAGGGTGATCCGAAGGGCCAGCTCTGTTCTAGGATGCCCTCTGGACCCAGTGGAGGTGGTGAGTGACAGGAGAATGGCGGCTAAGCTGTCATCCCTGTTGGACAACGTCTCCCACCCCATGCAGCAGACTGTGACAGTACTGAGCAGCTCCTTCAGTGGGAGACTGCGGCACCCACGGTGTGGGACGGAGAGATTTCACAGGTCTTTCCTCCCCACTGCTGTCAGACTCCACAACAAAGACTTTAACTGATCAAGCACACACATCCACACATGTGCAATAACACTAAGTGCAATAATCTTTTCTGGCATCGTTGTATTTTTACTCAGTTGTATATAGCATTCGTATTCTATTTTTATCTTATTGTATATTTTTATTCTATTTTATTCTACTGTATATAGTATATTATTTTATTCTATTCTGTACAGCTGTGTACTGTATTTATTCTTATTGTATTCTAATTTTTGCGTCATAACTTTTGCACTGTCCACTTCCTGCTGTGACAAAACAAATTTCCCACGTGTGGGACTAATAAAGGTTATCTTATCTTATCTTATCTTATCTTGTATAGCTGAGCTTTTCAAACAGTTTTAACAGTTACTTTAGTCTGACAAAAGCCGAATGACGAATCAGCGCTTCCAGTCAGAGACTGAGGCTACGTCCACGCGTACACGGGTATTTTTGAAAACGGAGATTTTCCGTTTTCGTTTTAAAAAAATAATCCCGTCCACACATAAAGGCAGAAATGAAGGAAAACGCTGCTATGAACATGCCAAAGCAGCAGGTGGCGCTAGATTCCTAACCGTGCAGAAATGTTGGCCAATCAGAAGTCTAGAAGCTTCGGTGGGAAAAAGTAAACAAAGCTGGGGACAGTAACTGTGTGTATATGTAAGCATTTAAACACTGCAGAGAGTAGAATTAACAGTAACAGTATTGTAGAAATTCATTTCACCGAAACAATAACGTGGCGCACAGTGTGACGCCAAAAAATGCGCACACCTTTGACGCTGCGTTTTCTGTTTTTCTAGTCCACACATAAATGCAAAAACTGAGTTTTTAAAAATCTTTGTTTTCAGTGACCAAAAACGCCGTTTACGTGTGGACGAAAGGCACAAACGCATAGAAAAATCTGCGTTTTCAAAAATACCCAGGTACGTGTGGACGTAGCCTGAGCATGCACCAGTTTATTGTATTTCCAGACTTGCTTTCGGCACATTTACAGTGCAGCTACTCTGTTTTTTGTCAGACTTGAAATAGCCGAAATACCTTCACACTACGGAACTTCTCTGGCTTTTCCGTTCGACAATCTCTCCGGCATTGGAACCATCATCTGTTTTCTCTTCGGTCACGCTCGGTTGATTCTTCTAGTCGGCACTAGTGATGTTCGATTCGTGAACGAATCGTTCAATACTCGTGAATCATGATTCACAAGCCCAACTGACTCACTGACTCATCCCTGTTGCTGTTAGCAAAATAATTCCATTAGTAGAAATTAGGGATGGGTACCGGTGTCCGGTGCCATGATAGCACCGGTTCTGACATAAACGGTAGTAACCAGACCGAAAAGCAGCGCACATTTCGGTGCTTTATTTCGGTGCTTTTTTTTCCTGAGCTGTGATACACTTCTAGCCAATCATTTTACGTTTCCGAGGATAGTAGGCGGGTCCAGGTACGTACGTTCTGTTAGAGCAGAGCTACAGATTAAAAATGTCCAAGGCGAAGCGGTCAAAGTCTGGCTGTACTTCACAGCAAAATATGCAAACTCAGCAGCAACAAGTGCTTTAAGCTGATACTGTGATACTGTCAAAGGAGGTAACACCAAGAATCCGATGAAACACCTGGCGACGCATAGCGTTTTCTTAAAAGCCCAGAAATGCGCCGTATTTGATAGCTTGTTGCGAGACCTCACACCGAGCGCATCTACTGCGGGTGGGTTGCCTGTTATGCAACATCCCCCAAAAACACGAAGAGGAGAGTCCTGGCCCCTAGCCCTGCCAGTGTAGCAGAAATGATGACGGATGATGATGGCAGCAGCAGCCGTTCTTCTCTGCGTGAGTAGCTTAATGTTGTTCGTGTGTAATTTACGTTGAGTAGGCTAACCACGTTATTACATTAATGCATGTAAGGTGAACTAGCAAACATCATCATAGCTACATGCGGCTGTCTTCTTGTTTGATGGCAGATACTCCCTTCACCCTGGCCAAAAAGGCTAAAATGACCAAAGAAAAAGTGGAAAACAGCTGAACATGAGAGGTTTAGGACAAAGTTTGTGTTTTTTCCATTGTTTAAGCTTCCAGCCAAGAGTGATACCATATATGCCCCATAGCTGCAGAAAAGGCTAACATTGTTATCTTTTTACAAAAAACAGCTGAACGAGAGGTTTTTGGACCAATTTTGTGTTCTCCATTCTTTAAGCACCGGTTTGAGCACCGGCACCGTTTCAAAAGTACCGATTTGGCACCGGTATCGGATAAAACCTAAACGATACCCATCCCTAGTAGAAATATATCTAGCTTATAATTAAAATTGTGGGGATAAAACAACAGCCAGTTTCGTAACAAAAGCATTTCCGCTCTGAACTGGAAGAAAAAACCCTGAGTAGAAGCTCACATCAAGAAAATAGCTCCTCGGTTCAGAGTAGCATCGCGCTGCTAACATGCTAACAACACATTTGAGCTACTCACCCCCTCCCTCCTGTGCTGAATCATAGAGCGAGCGAACGAATCACTCACTCACCCCCCCCCCCCCCCCTCCCTCCTGGCTCATAGCTTCTTCTTCTTCAAATTCAAATTCAAATTTTATTTGTCACGTACACAGTCATACACAGTACGATATGTAGTGAAATGCTTGGACAACTGCTCGTGACCTAAAGAAAACAAAAAAGGAAAAGGCTATGAATAAGATAGGAAATAAATATGAAAAATTAAAAAGGGTAAATTTAACTAGGAAGGAATAAAATATAAATTAAGGTTAAAAATGAAATAACTGTACAACACAAATTAGAATGAAGGGTAAATTTAACTGGGAAGAATAAGATAAAATATATAAATTAAAGTTGAAAATAAAATAACTGTACAACAAAATACACAATATAGAACTATATAAGAATGTATGAAGAAATCTAAATATAAATAAATATATACACAATAACAGCAGCTGTACAAGTATTAACCGGAAATGAAGAATATAGTGACCAGTGTTGTGCAAAACCAAAGTCCAGAAAGTCCAGTGTGTGTGTAAGAACCATATGTGTGGGTCAGTACTGTGTGGTGGTGTGATTGAGAGACCGTATCGCCTGCGGGAAGAAGCTCCTCCTCAGTCTCTCTGTGTTGGTCTTCAGGGAGCGGAATCGCTTTCCTGACCTCAACAGAGAGAACAGTCTGTTGTTGGGATGGCTGAGGTCCTTCACCATCTTCCTGGCCTTGGTCCAGCACCGCCTGCTGTAGATTGAGTGCAGGTCAGGGAGCTCGGAGCGGATGGTGCGCTCAGCTGACCGCACAACCCTCTGTAGAGCTCGTCTGTCCTGCATGGTGCTGTTCCCGAACCAGGTTAAGATGTTTCCCGCCAGGATGCTCTCTATGGTGCAGGAGTAAAAGTTCCTGAGCACCTTGGAGGGCAGTTGGAAGTCTCTCAAGCGTCTGAGGTGGTAGAGACGCTGACGGGCCTTTTTCACCACGGTGTTGATGTGACAGGACCATGACAGGTCCTGCGTGATGTGAACTCCGAGGTATTTGAAGCTGTCCACTCTCTCCACTGGGCACTCGTTGATGACGGGGGTCTGGTAGTTCCTCTCCTGCTTAGTGCTGAAGTCCACTATCAGCTCCTTTGTCTTACTGACGTTTAGAAGGAGGTTGTTCCTCTGGCACCAGTTCTCCAGATTCCTAATCTCCTTCAGGTAGGCCGTCTCGTTGTTATCAGAGATCAGGCCCACCACGACGGTGTCGTCAGCAAACTTGATGATGGTGGTGGAGCTGGTAGTGGCCACACAGTCATATGTGTACAAAGAGTACAGCAGGGGGCTCAGAACACACCCCTGGGGGGCTCCAGTGCTGAGAGTGGTGGAGGCTGAGACATGTCCGCCCATCCTTACTGCCTGTGGTCTGCCAGTTAGGAAGTTGGAGATCCACTGACACATAGATGAGCTGAGTCCCAGATGCTCCAGCTTGGTGGTGAGTGTGGAGGGAATTATCTTCTTGGTTGGCAACCAATGTTAAGGTGCATTACTGCCCCCTGGCTCACAGCGCAGTGGACATTTAGATGAGAAAATATATATTTGACACACTTAAGGAAAATACTAATGAAATACAAATAAACAAAATAAATGTTTATTAAGCAATTTTGATAGGAAATTGCTTAATTTTAGAAATGTTTTTGCTCTTTTTTCTCTATAAAATAGTTGTTGTTGTTTTTTTTAATCATTCATCTTAGCAGTGGGATTTACATGAAAAGGGAAACAAACTAAGTTTGAGTGAAAATGTAAAATTTTTGCACTCTCTGGTCAACTGACTCAGTGAATCAAATGACTCAAAAAATCCGATTCACTTTCGTGAGTGACTCATTAACACTCGATTCAGTAAAAAGAATCAAATTTACCATCACTAGTCAGCACACTCATTTCCTCCATTACCCGGGCGGTACGGTGGCTGGCTGCTTCCCAAACAAATACACATGTGCGGCTTGGCACTTGTGCTGTACGTAACAAGTCACGTGACGCTGCGGCTGTGATTGGTTCGGCTCTGCGCTACTTAATTTGGATTGGCTGTTCTTTTTTTTTTTCTTCTTCTTTTTTTTTTTTAAGAGGACAAGAGCGGCGAGGTCTATCGCGATAGTTTAATTTTTCTATCGAGAAAAAGTTATATCGCAATACATATCATTATCGTTCTAACGCCCAGCTCTATAATATACTGTAATAATTTATATTATTGTTGTATATATTTAAGAACTCTAATTAGAAAATACAAATACATATGAACATAAAAGTATATTTACATTTTTTTACATAATAAAAATACAGAAATGTAGATGAACATGTGCTTTTAACCTGGTGTAACCTGCAGCAGGCTGAAAGGAGAGAAAAACTCAGAGGTTTCAAGAATGACTTTCTAACATTTTAAACTTCAAGCATCATTTCAGCTCAGAGAAAACAGCTGAGTTTCTCCTGATCCCCTGACGCCGTCATTAATGTGTAAATTCAGGATCCACTCCTGCTACACTAGTTAGCGGTTACAAACCAGCTGATCCTAATGGGAGAAGCAGGAAATGCAAACATGTACAGGCAGAGGCGGAGCAAGACATTCCACTTCACCTGTACACCCTGGACAGGTCCGACTGTGCCATTTGAGCACACACTAATAAAAAACTTGCAATGCAAAAGACTAGGGATGGGTATCGTTTAGGTTTTATCCGATACCGGTGCCAAATCAGTACTTTTGAAACGGTGCCGGTGCTTAAACGGTGCTCGAACCGGTGCTTAAAGAATGGAGAACACAAACTTTGTCCAAAAACCTCTCATGTTCAGCTGTTTTGTTTTGTTTTTGTAAAAAGATAACAATGTTAGCCTTTTCTGCAGCTATGGGGCATATATGGTATCACTCTTGGCTGGAAGCAGTGCTTAAACAATGGAAAAAACACAAACTTTGTCCAAAACCTCTCATGTTCAGCTGTTTCCCACTTTTTCTTTGGTCATTTTAGCCTTTTTGGCCAGGGTGAAGGGAGCATCTGCCATCAAACAGGAAGACAGCCGCATGTAGCTATGATGATGTTTGCTAGTTCACCTTACATGCATTAATGTAATAACGTGGTTAGCCTACTCAACGTAAATTACTAGTGATGGGACGTTCTGTATCGAGGCTTCGGAGCGTGTGTCGAGTAATGGAGGGGGCGTTTCCGCGAAGCGCGTATCGAGGCTTGCTTCATTTATGGGAGGAGCTGAAAATGATGACGTCCGAAGCCTCGCTGCCCGGCTGTACCACGTGACTGGTTCATGAAGTGGTTCGAACTTTGCCGCGAGATATGACAGCGATATAAACCCCTCAGACTTCATTCAAAAATGTGGGTGTTTGATGGAGAGTTGCGGTTAGTGAGAGTTTGGAGACCGTTTGGAGGTTTATGAGAGTGAGGAGAGAAAGTCAGGAGAGAATGGAGCCAGCTAAGAAGAGGAGGATGTCCTCCCCTGTGTGGGAACATTTTGATCTTATTCCTCCCAACAAGGTATGTAAATTTCTACAGAAGATGTATTTTCATGATACTGATGGTGCAATACAATTTATGTTGAGCTGTCTTGACTTTTGTACAAGGTGAAGTGTTTGCTATGTGCCAGGGAGCTGGGATATAACAACAACAACACCTTATCCATGCTTAGGCACTACAGAGCTTTGCATGAGAATAAGGGGGACACCGATTGTGGAGCAAGACCAGGTGAGCCATCAAATGCAATGATAGTAGGATGCAGTAATGTTACTAAATGATATAACAATATTATACAACTGTTATAAGTTACGTATGTGATATTTATATTTGTGCTTTATCTTTATTGTCTTTCCTCAGGAGAACAATCTCAAATAGATGAAGACCTGGTCAGCATGGTGATTGAGGACTCCCAGCCATTTAGCATTGTGGAGGACAAAGGATTCAAAAGATTTGTTAAATCATTAAATCCTAGCTATGTTCTCCCCACTAAAAAGGTCATAAAAGCAGTGAAAATTTAGTTTTTACAGAATAAAATGTGAACAGGCAGGACTGAGGCTCAAAGCCTCAGTGTGTAGCTGTCCATACCTCAACGTTACAAAAGCACAACCACTGTCCACACCCCAACCACACCTCACCTCACAGTAAATGATCATTTCCATTTCAAGCATTTCCAAATAATCATTTCCCATACTGCCACTATAAATATACACAGTATACTGCATCACTACAATATAGATGTTTTACACACTCCTTTTGTTGTTGACATTTACAGGCTGTGTGCAAAATGCCACACTCTTCAAATTCATGCCAGCTATTATTTTTACGTCCAGTAGGTGTCCTGCTAGAGCAAATGAAGCTTCATGAAGCTTCGCGTTGGGGTGAACCAATTGGATGAAAAGCTTCAGTGCTTCATGGGGCTTCATCTGCCCATCACTATAAATTACACACGAACAACATTAAGCTACTCACGCAGAGAAGAACGGCTGCTGCTGCATCATCATCCTCATCATTTCTGCTACACTGGCAGGGCTAGGGGCCAGGACTCTATTCTTCGGGTTTTTGGGGGATGTTGCTCCGGGTCCGATAACTGGCAACCCACCCAACGTGCACAGTGTGAGGTCTCGCAGCAAGCTATCAAATACGGCGCATTTCTCGGCTTTAAAAAAAAAAACGCTATGTGTCGCCAGGTGTTTCATCAGATTGGAGGTGTTACCTCCTTTGACAGCATCACAGTATCAGCTTAAAGCACTTGTTGCTGCTGAGTTTGCATCTTTTGCTGTGAAGTACAGCCAGACTTTTGACCGCTTCGCCTTGGACATTTTTAATCTGTAGCTCTGCTCTAACTGAACGTACGTACCTGGCCCCGCCTACTATCCTGGGAAACGTAAAATGATTGGCTAGAAGTGTATCACAGCTCAGGGAAAAAAAGCACCGAAATAAAGCACCGAAATGTGCGCTGCTTTTCGGTCTGGTTACTACCGTTTATGTCAGAACCGGTGCCATCATGGCACCGGACACCGGTACCCATCCCTACAAAAGACTACTTTTACAATTTTTTTAATAATATTAAATTCAATTACATTTTATTTATACAGCTCAAATCACAACAACAGTCGCTTCATATTGTAAGGTAGACCCTAAAAAAATACATACAGAGAACAACTCAACATTCATAGAGCTTTGGCGACAGTGGGAAGGAAAAACTCCTTTTTAACAGGAAGAAACCTCCGACAGAACCAGGCTCAGGGAGGGGCGGGGCCATCTGCTGTGATTGGTTGGGGAGAGAGAAGGAAGACAGGATAAAGACATGCTGTGGAAGAGAGACAGAGGTTAATAACAGATATGATTCAATGCAGAGAGGTCTGTTAACACATAGTGAGTGAAGAAGAAACACCCAGTGCATCATGGGAATCCCCCAGCAGCCTACGTCTAAGAGAGGATTTAACAGGATTTAACTTAAATTTAACTTAGGTTAAATTAAGTTAAATATTAAATTATTAAATTAAGTTATTTATTTAAGCCAGAGAGTCGATCAACAGGAAGGGAAATATTATACTGAGACCTCAGTGTGGTCTCTGGACTGTCGCGCTGGGAAATGGAAATGAGTACAGCGCTAGTGCAGGTCTGTCAGGCTTTAAATATCAGCGGTGATTTCAGACAGAAGGAGCGCAGCAAGAGTGAAAGAGATAGTTTAGAGATTGTTGGAGGCCAAGCTGAAGATGTTCCTAATTTGCATATTTTGGCTGTTTTCCTTAAAATCACATTTTAAATGTAAAATCTATTTTATTTCTGTCAAATTTTCTCTTTGGTTCTTTAAAAGTATTTATTTATTTATTTATTTATTTATTTATTTATTTATTAACTTATATATATTTTAGGTGCTTTTAATGAAAACCAATTAACTACAAACGACTCCTGTTATTCTGGTATTTTTACAGTGAAGTTTGTGTTAAACAACATTTCTCAGCGGATAAATTCAGTCACGTGATCCGTTACCCTGCGGAACTCTGCCGGCGGAACGCTTCGCTTGTTGCTATGGGGCGGAGCGGACCACATTGTGTGTTACACCGAAGTGTTTCCGGAATCATGTTTGGTAACTGAGCAGAGGTGAATGCCGAAGAAACTCCACAGGTAAGTCAACCATGAAGCTCCCACTGAGCTTCTGTAGTTAGTCCATAGTTAGAGTTTAACAACAGGTGAGTGATCCGCGTGACGTGTGCAGTCAGCCGCTGCAGGTGTGTGTGTGTGTATGTGTGTGTGTGTGTGTGTGTGTGTGTGTGTGTGTGTGTGTGTGTGTGTGTGTGTGTGTGTGTTGTCAGATCGCTTTATTTAAAATCAGATTTATTGAGTGCAGATCTGTGAAGCTGATGATCCCCGATAACGTTTCTGCTCTTTGTGGTTAAATCAGCTACAAACCTTGTTTGTAAGACAAGTGTCTTAAAAGTGAACCTTTTGTAAATGTAGTTTGGTGTAGTGTACTGCTAACACTAACACAGTGTGCAATGTGCGGAATTAAAGAGTGACTTTTAAAAATGTGAAAAAGCTGTTTGATAAACTTTTAGCACATTAAGAACTTTTGTTACCAGGCAAAGTTTCTAAATGTGCACATTTTTGAAGTAGAGTTCAGGTGAATATAAAATAAAAGCTCAGTTTACAGACTGTGACGTGTCAACATAAAGTCACCAACATTCAAAGGATTCTGTGAACTCTGAATAGTCGGTGCAGTTTGGCATGGTGGCATAAAATCGTGTCGTTTTTGAATGGAGTTTGGTTCATTGTTGTTTTCACCTGACGAGTTAAACATGTGGAGAACACGTCTTCCTGTTTATTCCACACTAACTCTGATTGTCGTGCAGGTGAGTCTCAGGTGTGACTGACTGCAGCCATGTTGCTGCCTCTGCTGCTGCGGCCGCCCCTCTGCCTTCCTCAGGCCTCGGTGGTATTAACGCGATGCGGCCTGACGCTTCGCTGTGGCGCTCCAAGGGGGCTGCGCTCTCAGGCTAAGAACTTCCTGTGGCGGTGGCGTCCGCAGCGCCTCCACAGTCGGGGGCGGAGCAGGAAGACCCAGAGTCAGGAGGAGGAGTGGAGGAACAGGAACAAGACTGCGCTGACTTACATCGCCGCAGCCGGCGTGGGAATGATCGGCCTGGCATACGCCGCAGTGCCGCTGTATCGACTCTACTGCCAGGTGAGCACACACACACACACACACACACACACACACACACACACACACACACACACACACACACACACACAGCTGCTGAGAGCTCGTTTGAACGCTCAGCTTCTGTCGCCAGGCATCAGGGCTCGGCGGCACGGCGGTGGCCGGACACGACATGGAGCAGGTGGCGACAATGACGCCGGTGAAGGAGCGCGTCATCAAGGTGACGTTCAACGCCGACACTCACGCCAGCATGCAGTGGAACTTCAGGCCGCAGCAGACGGAGATCTTCGTAAGACTTTGCGCTCCGTCTCCATCCTTCATCACTTCCTCCTCCTCCTCTTCCTCACGCACACGCTCTGTCCCCAGGTGGTTCCCGGAGAGACGGCGCTGGCGTTCTACAGAGCCAAGAACCCCACAGACAAACCGATCATCGGCATCTCCACCTACAACGTGGTGCCCTTTGACGCCGGACAGTACTTCAACAAGATCCAGGTAATCAATAATCAGTCACATGATCAATCAATGGCACAACACTCGCCACACTGGACAGGTGAGCAGGAGGTTGAGAGGCGGGGCACACCTGGACAGGTGGCCTGTGTGTCGCAGGACTAACACACACATACTCTAGATTCACACCTTCATGGATGTGTTTGGACTGTGGGAGAGAGCCCTACACGGAGACGCTCCGAGTCCTCTCGGCACGTAAAGCCGTGGCGTTGGCGGGTGATCTGAGCTGGTTGCTATCACACGTGTAACACGTGATCTCTGCTCGTGTGTCTGCAGTGTTTCTGCTTCGAGGAGCAGCGCCTGAACCCTCACGAGGAGGTGGACATGCCCGTCTTCTTCTACATCGACCCCGAGTTCGACAACGACCCGCGGATGGCCCGAGTGGACACCATCACGCTGTCCTACACCTTCTTCGAGGCCAAAGAGGGTCAGATGCTTCCTCTGCCCGGATACAGCTACAGCTGAGCGAGGGCTCCGCCTTTCTCCAAGGAAACGAAGGAAAAAACTGTTCGGATAATCGAGACTCTTCACTCTGTCTGACGTCACATTAAAAGTCGACACTGATCATCAAACGTCCCGACGGAGGAGCTCTGTGCGCCGGAGGGTCGAAGCATTTCCAGGAAGTTACAACATGAAAATGTACAAGAAAACATTTCTTTCAAAAGCAAGAATCACAGATGTTGGAGAAAAACAAATTGTACATGATAATAAACAAAAAGAAATAAAAAGATTTACAAGTGTAAAAAAGTATGAAAAATATGAAAAGTTATAAAAAAGAAAAACCAGAAGAGATCAAAGAAAATTAAATTTATGGAAAAAACTTTAAACCTGCAACAAACACATGAAACTTCCCTTCATGTGTTCATTAACAGATGCACCACTAATCATTATTATTCTGATGATATTTATTCATTTATTTCTTTTTGTTTTCCTGGTTTCTGTCCCACCTCCTGTTGTTCCAAAGTTTCCTTTCAGCTCTTCATCAGTTCTCGAACATTTAGGGAACATTTAGGGAACATCAGATAAATATCGATGTCTGATTTAAACTTATTAATGTTTCATTTTCTTTGAGGTTCAAACATTTAAAGTTTTACTTTTAAAGCCTGGAGGAAAAACACACCATGCGCTGTGTGGAAGTGCATGTGCACATGTACAGGTACACGTTTAAACCTGTGCCTGTAACGATATAAATATTTAATAAATGCGGTTGGAAATAAAGTCAAATTAAAGAGAGCGTCGTGCTGAATATATGCAGTACGGGTTCACTTTTACTCTTCTGTGTATTCTAACATGTTGTCCTGTTTTTACTTTTGTTATTTAAAGATGCCTGAGAGTTTCACAGCTGAGTGTTCTCGCAGGATGTTTCCTGTCAGTCGAATCAAATAAAAAATGTATTTCACAGTTTTTATTTTTTCAGAGTTGGACAGTCATGGACAGTTTGAACACCAGGGGGCAGCAGAGGAAAAGACGTGACCTGCTCAGAGGTCTTTTTACTGCTTCGTGTCGGCACAGACTGAACTTACACTTACATTTAACTGCAGAACGAAAGAGTTGATTTCACTTTATGTACGTTCAAAGAAGATGCTCTGACACGTCTAAGCTTTGATATATTTTAGGACCCGGTAAAAATCGTCTGGTCCTGATTCTCAGGTTGTTAAATTATGCAAATACAGCCTGGGATCAACAACAGATGAATTATTTTATCATCTAACATTTAACTAAAAGCCAAACTGCAGCAGCAGTGTGAGTTAAACACTCCACCCAGCAGGTTGGAGAACCTTCAGAGAAACTGCAGGAACAGAGAGGTTGATGAAATTACACTCAAGGATTTTAAACTGATGCCTGCACGAAGTGAAGTTATTTATTCACCACAAGAACATGCAGTTAACAACCTGAGAAAACTCGAACTAAATTAAAGAATTAAGAAAACATTTTCTAGTGCAAAGCCTGCGTTTGGAGAACTAAAAGAAAAAAAGAACTATTTACTCTATAAAGGGTTGAACTGAAAGCATTACTCATGAGCCACAACAAAGAAGTCTTTGAAGACTTTAACGAAGCTTCATGTCACAGATTAATCCATCCGATGCAGAAAATGACGAATTTTTCAACTATCTAAATCTACCAAAGCTAAAGGACGAACAGGTTGTGGCTCTGAGTCTCCTTTTTTTAAAATTTTGTTTTGGATTTTCAAAATATAAAGCAAAAACAAACCCAAAAACAAGCAGGCTCAGATGTGTTGCAGAAAAAACAGTTAATTCAGACAAACATGCATAATGCAAAACAGCACAAGACAGAACACCAAAAGCTGGAATAGAGTTTACAAATCTGGGCCCAGTTTAGCCCAGTTTAGCCCAGTCTGGCCTCCACAAAGTGTTCCAGACATTCAAAAGAGAGTCTTTACAGTCTTTGCTGATCTCTTCCATTTGTATTATGGACATCATGTCTGTTACCTTCAACTGAAAGGAAGGAGGAGTGGGGGACTCCATTCCCTCAGGATTAGTCTCTGGGCACCAATCAGACCTAACTCCAACGGCTGCTGCACTGTAGCCGGGAGCAGCTCTGAGCAGGCTGTAGGGCTTCATATATGCGCTGGAATACCAGTGAAATATATTACACCAAAAGCCTATGGATGAGGGACAAGACCAAAAAGCATGAAACAACGTCTGCCAACCTGTCACACATTAGGGAGACAGAGGGATGAATCTTGTGCAGTCAGATTTTAAATTGAATTAATTGGTGTCTACTGTTTATGGAGCCAGAGTGGATTTTAGACAAACACTTACTCCACATAGATTCAGACACCTTCATCCCTGAGTCCTTCAGCAGTATGCACCACGAAAAATGTAAAAATGAATTTCCCTTTGAGTTGAACAAATGAAGGAAATTTGACAGCAGTGACGTTTGTAGGGTTACTGAAGTTGGGCTAGCTGGTACATAATCATGTGCTAGGTGATTGCTAGCAACACAGCTATGTTAGCATAACATAAACACAGTAAAGCTGGAGGATGAACGCTAACTTTCTCCCACTCGATAAAAGTTCACCTGAGGGTTCCTGATGGTTAGAGACAAATGCAGTCGCATGGCAGGATGCTGTAAACGGACCAAACTTCAGTCAGGAGAACAACTGAGATAATCCATCCACAACACGAGGTTAGTCATTAATATACTGCAACAACATGGGAATAGAGCAGCTGCCAGAGAATTCAACATTAATGAATCAATGTTACGGAGGGGTTAGGGAATCAATGAATCAATGTTTTTCACGAAGCAGGTCTTGGCTCGCGCTGGAGAGTCGGCACAGTGGCAGGATGGCTGCTGTGTTGCCTGGGATTACTCCTTATCCCCTACCCAACCCTGTTGCTGGTCACGTGCTCTATAATGTTGTGCTGTGGACATTTATGTGCTTTCTGTGCAGAGGAGTTTTTTTGTTTCCTGTTCTCATGCTGTCCTCCTGTAGCCCAGCATGAGCAGAGGTCTCTTTTTTCCTCTTGTACTTTCCCATTGTAGTGTACATTTCAGTGGTTTTTCTGTAATGCATCCGTTCTCTGACTTGTATCCCCATGTGATGTCTGTGTTGTGTGTAAGTAAGGTCGGGGGACGGGTTCATTCCAACCAGCAACCTGCCACTGCATGTGGCGAATAAAATTTGAACTTGAACTTGAAGTGGAGGAAGCAAGAAGAATGAGCTGAGTAAAGTTTGACTTATCTGACTGTTTTGTTTCGCTTAATGCGCCTTATAATCCGAAAAATACAGTACTTCTTGATTGCTTGTGAACTTTTTTTCCTTTTTTCAAAAAAATCACAGCTACATGATGTATATGACATGAAACCACTATTAAAGGCTTGTGTAGAGTATATAAGTATAATCTCATTCAACTGTTATTGACAAAATAAGAGAAATCTTAAGTTTACTCTGATGCGTCACACTTAATAATTAATAATTATCTTCCATTATTATAGCTTCTGTTAATTAGGGGGACTTTGGGTATCAGTGAGCTACGTAACGCTAGAATCATTTTCTTTTTAAAAATATTCTCGAGGATCAGTTAATCTCTTGAAAGAATGGCTAAAAATGTAGTGATGGTTGAATTGTTCCAGTAAAGCATTTATTATAATTTTTCAAATTCAAATCAAATTCAAATTCAAATTTTATTTGTCACGTACACAGTCATACACAGTACGATATGTAGTGAAATGCTTGGACAACTGCTCGTGACCTAAAGAGAACAAAAAAGGAAAAGGCTATGAATAAGATAGGAAATAAATATGCAAAATTAAAAAGGGTAAATTTAACTAGGAAGGAATAAAATATAAATTTAAGGTTAAAAATGAAATAACTGTACAACACAAATTAGAATGAAGGGTAAATTTAACTGGAAAGAATAAGATAAATATATAAATTAAAGTTGAAAATAAAATAACTGTACAACAAAATACACAATACACAATATAGAACTATATATCACGTGTTCCCATCAACAGCTGTTAACGTGACAAACCTAAAATACTGTATGCGTGAAATTTACTGTATATGAATATCAAAGTGATGCAACAAACGGCAGTTTGGTGTGACACTGACACCTGCTGGATGTTATCACTAAAGCTGAATCCTGAGTTGAACACTGTGTGCTGCTTCCTGTTTGTTGGATACCGAAACTTTATTTAAAAATCATAAAGGAGAAAAGATAAATTCGAAGCTTTAAAGTCTGACCTCAAACAGTCCTGACAGGTTGAAAGGATGTTTTCATATTTACATTTGTCACTAATTTAGAATAGAATAGAATAGAATAGAATAGAATAGAATAGAATAGCCTTTTATTGTCATTGTACAGAGTACAACGAAATTGGAGTGCCGCTCCCTTGGTGCAAGTTTCAATAATAAATATAAATATAAAAGGACAAAAAAAACAATCGTAAGTACTCAAACAATAGTATGTACAATATATACAGAATAGCAGCATAATATAATGACAGTGACGGTATGGAATAGGTTCAGTTATTTTTGTGCTTATTTACTACGGTGATAGCTCTGGGAAAGAAGCTATCCCTGAATCTTTTTGTCCTGGTTTTATGTGACCTGTACCGTCGGCCTGACGGTAATAGTTCAAACAGTTGGTTGCTGGGGTGAGAGTGGTCCTTGATGATATTGCCAGCTCTGCTGAGGTACCGAGAGTTTGCAGTGACCTCCAGGCTGGGCAGAGAGCAGCCAGTGATCTTCTGGGCTGTGTTGATGACCCTCTGCAGTACTTTCCTGTCTGCAGCTGAGCACCCTGCATACCATGTTGTTATGCCGTACGTTAGGATGCTCTCTATGGTGGCTCTGTAAAATGTCACCAGCAGCCTCTCCTCCAGGTTGTTCCTCCTGAGCACTCTCAGAAAGTGGAGACGCTGCTGGGCCTTTTTAACCACCGCCGTGGTATTTGCAGTCCAGGAGAGGTCATCAGATATCTGCACGCCCAGAAACCTCATGGAGTGTACCCTCTCCACACAGTTCCCGTGGATGTAGAGTGGGGCCGGGTCTGCTCTGCCCTTCCTGAAGTCCAAGATAAGTTCTTTAGTTTTCGTGGTGTTCAGTTGGAGGTTGTTAACTGAACACCACTCAGTCAGTCTGTTGACCTCATCTCTGTAGTCCGACTCATCCCCCCTTGAGATGAGTCCAACCACTGTGGTGTCATCCGCGAACTTTATGATGGTGTTTGAGAGATGGGTAGGGGAGCAGTCGGATGTGTAGAGCGTAAACAGGAGGGGACTCAAAACACATCCTTGTGGAGACCCGGTGCTGAGTGTGATGGTGCTGGACCGGTGGGGGCCGAGTCTGACAGACTGTGGTCTATTTGTCAGGAAGTTAGGAATTTATATCTGCTGTTGCTGTTATTGTGCCTCGGCCTCTGGGAAACCAGAGCACAACACAAAAAAAGATAACTCCCCCACTCCCTACTCCCGGGAAGGACCAACCCTGCCACAGAGTTTGTGGTTTTACAGCAACCAAATATGTCATTCATCTTTGTCAGGGTGGGCACGGCCAAAACAGCCAAAAACATGTTGTTGAGGTGACTGCTGTTGTGAGTTGGTGCTGTATAAATAACATTGTCACGCTTTCAGTCAGTGATTGGTTACTCGAGTGTGAGCTGATGGAGGAAAACTTCTTCCTTCGACTGCATTAAGACATTTCCAACAGTCACTGCTTCACAAAACTCAGAGAGACGCAGATGGACATCATGAAATATCTCCTGCAAATGTAACCTCAGTCTGCTCCGAGTGCTGCACTTGTTGATCTGAACATCAGCCTCATCAAACCCGGACTGCTGTCTGTCCGAAGGCTCATCTCTAGACTGCTCCTGTGTAAAGCATCTCTTCCGCCCAGCCGCTGTCATGCTTTTATTTTCTCAATCCAAACAGGAAATTGTTGCCTTTTCTATTTCTGTTCAGCTTGACGTCACTTAGTGAGCCAAACGCACAGCTTGTCCCGCTCGCTGATGGACGTCTCCAACGTCCAATCCTGACTCAAGGTTGCCCTAGCAACTCGAACGATTACCCAATCGAACCGAGATAAACACCCTCCCTCACCTCCTCAGCTGGAGCAGGGAGGGGGGAGGCCAGAGATCCATGAGTTGCTCCTCAGTCCGGGAGCAGACCTGGACCTGAACCTGCAGAGGATTTTTACTGTCGTGCGTAAAAGCGCGCCGATGGCACAGCTGGACGCGCTCCGAGCAGCTCCTGAACACGCTCCAGTCTGAGTGCGGGGGGAAGAGGTGTAAGCCTGCTCTCATCTCAGGATGGGACACCACAGCCGTCACCCGCCGCGAGCATGAGCCACAGAAGCAGCCCGGCGCGCGCCTACGACTTTCTGCTCAAGTTCCTGCTGGTGGGCGACAGCGACGTGGGGAAGGGCGAGATCCTGGCCAGCCTGCAGGACGGAGCCACCGAGTCCCCGTACGGCTACAACATGGGTGAGTGGGGGGAGTAGGGTCAGCTGTCCGGTGATCTCTGTGGAGGCTGCTGACACCGAGTCCTCCATCAGGAGTCTGACTTCATGTTCACTCAAACTTTAAGCGCCTCCATCAGAGCTCCAGTCCACAGCAGCCTCTCTGACATCAAAGCTTTATGAAAAGAAAAGAATTATGTTATTATTAGTTATTATTAGTCCTTATGAAAAGATTTTATTCTGAGTTGAAAAATGAAAGTTAGTGATTAAAGTTTACAAGAAAAAGCTGTTTTTGTGAAATAAGTTCACAAGTTTATTCTTAAAAATAAATAAATGTATTCACGTTTACTTTAATAAACAGCTGAGTGTATTTTATTATTGAAAGCATTTTAACTGGTTCACAAGTTTTACTCTTTCAAAATAAGAGCCATAGTTGTTAAGATATGCATTGTTCTCTGGTGAGCAGACACCATCCAACTAACTGATGGTTTGGATCCACTGCGTATAAAAACTGGACATAATCACTGTGATGTCACTCAACAGTGGTGATTGGCTGGTTTTAGAGCCTGCCCCCTGTGGACGTCAGAGGAACTGCAGTGAAGTGTTGCTTTGTTCTGGGAAGCATTAGAAGCTCCACACACCGTTTTAGTTTGTAATATTGAAGCCGTGTTGCCATGGTGTGTGTGTGTGTGTGTGTGTGTGTGTGTGTGTGTGTGTACGTCTGTGTGTGTGTGTGTGTGTGTGTCTGTGTGCGTGTGTGTGTGTGTGTGTACGTCTGTGTGTGTGTGTGTGTGTGTGTCTGTGTGTCTGTGTGTGTGTGTGTACGTCTGTGTGTGTCTGTGTGTGGCGCTGGCAGGCAGCTGCTCATGACTCATGCTCGGCCTGCAGGAGGGTGACAGGAGTTGAAGCTCTCCAAGTTCACGCGCTGACACACGATGTAACACACTGTGCTCACGAGTCACATGACCACATGCTCAACCTGCTGTCATAAAAACTGATTTCATATTTAAATATGTAACATCCTGCACACGGCTGTCATCTCTCTGCAGAAAAGTCCAAACTGAGCTTTTAGGACAGTTTCATAGATGATCTGAGCTCCACCGTGGTCAGACGTGACGTGCAGCAGCAGCAGGTGATGTTACTCACCTGTTTACAGCAGACGTGTTTTCATGTTTTATACTTGGACAGAAAACGATTTACCAGCAGAGAACAGTCTGCTGGCTCAGGAGATGAGTCCTCACACGCCAAAAAATCTCCCCTGCACATAAAAAGGTCTGCTGACATCACCAGCCACAGCCTGCAGTGAGGAGGTCAAAGGTCACAGATGACAGGCCAGTGCCATGCTTTGTGGATGCAGAAAAACACCCACATGGTCTCTGAATCATCCTGGAGGAAGGAAGGCTGTACTCTCATGTCTAATTCTGAAGTGAAAGAAGTAAATTCAAAAAATAGAAAATGTATAAAAATCTGTAGTAAGTTTTATCCAATTATCCTGTTTTTAAAATATTCCACACAGCTACGCCATCAGTAATATTTGTGTCTCCTAACAGTGAAATGACATCTATCTGCTGTCCCAGTGACAATAATCAGCTCAGCCTATGTTCATTAATCACTATGAGACCAAAGCTCAGATCTAAACACTCAGTTTACACCAGTTTTTTTATGGTGTTGGCTTTGTATGATGTCATAGGGAGGTTATATCCTTATATGGTCAATCTCAGGCACAGAAGCCCCGCCCACTTGCTATTTAAACCTTCTGTTGTGAGGGGCAGCCAGCTGTCTCCGTATGAGATGAAGGATTATTCTGAACTATTCTGAAGCAAAGAATTACAATATGGAGCAAAATCATTACTCAAAAAAGTAATCCATTACACATTACTCATTACTTTGCTTAAAAGTGATGTGCTGCGTTACTTAATTACGCTGAAGAAAGGTTTTTTTCCATTGCTTTCTCATTACTCCGTAAATTGTCCTGAAACACAGTCCTCATGAGGACACAGGTACGCTCTTTCTTTTATTGTTCAGGGATGAACAAAAAGCAAAGATGGAAACCAGCACAAAGACACTTTGGAGTGGTCACCACGGTGATTCTGAACTGGTAGGAACAGGCTGCAGGCTGACTGCTCATCAGTTTGTTACCCGTTGATGTTCAGGCTCTGGCTGCTGGGCCGGGGTCTGCATACACCCAGCTTTACCATCAGTCTGGGTTCTTGGCTAGCTAAGTGTTAGCATGCTACCTGTGCAGATGTTAGCACTATAATGCAGCTGCCTCTGTACTGGGCGCAGTTTGCACCATACTGTTGGGCCCTTGTCCTTTCATGCAGTAAACTGGTTTTGAACACACATCCTGGGTTCTGAGAAACTGTGGAAACTGTAGGATAAAGTGTTCATTGATACAGTAACAGGAAAACTAGAGGTCTGTGGTTTTCTGGAGGAACTACGTTGGACATGTTGATCTGAATGTTTGATGAACCTCAGCTGTGACACTGCTGATGAACAGAAATCAGTTTTTGTTTAGTAATTTTTTGTCTTTGGTCTCTCAGACGTGATGACCGTTGGGTGGATTAATCAGTAGCAGCGACATCAGCAGAGGCCTCGAGTCGTGCCGTTTCTGGGTTTTCCTTGGTGTGAGGACGGTTTCAGGCTGATGGAAAACCGCAGGCTTCTGCTGTTTCTGGGTCATCTCCTCTAACGGGAGGCATGACGGCACACAGACATAGCTGTGGTGAAACTGTGGGACGATTTCTGGCTCTCAGGTCCAGGAGGGGGCTTTGCTCTCCTGCCGAGTCCAGAGAAGAGCTGGCTGCAGTGCAAAGCTGAGCCAGACCACATGGGGAAGCCTTGATTAGCATTGACGCGAGCTCGGAAAAATGCACACAAACAGCTTGCTAGTTTATTCTCTGTGCTTTTATGAGCCGTTGATAATTACTCCCAAATGAGACACGCGAAGACGGGCCAAGCGCTTGTTTACGGTCTGAATGCCACGATCGGCTCTTTTATAACATCCTTCTGAGTGTTGTGTAACTCCACAAAAACACTCCACTCTCCCATCTACTCCAAATGTGCACTGTGAGAGTGTTTGTGTGGTTGTGGTGGTGCTGCTGCGAGCTGCTCGGTGGGGGTATAATGATGCTGCTGGTGCTGCCAGGAGAGGCTGACTCATTCCTCCAGTGTGAACCGGCTCTTACAGATAGGCCGACCTTCACTATGCATGAAGAATACTGTTAGAGGTGATGTGTTTGTTTGGGTTTGAACTGATTGTGAGGACTTCTTTACAGATGGCACACAAAGATGTAAGTGGTCATATTTCTGTTTGAAACAAAACGCAGCAGCACGGCAGAACCTCTGACATCATTAACCATCTGTGAGTCCAAATCTCCCCTCAGTTCCCAAACAGAGTTACTAACAGTCTGATAAAATGATCCGTGTGGCTGCTCGCCCAGGTGTTACAAGAAAACTTAAAGAGGGGTAATCTGTACCATAATACTGCCTGTTTTATTATTCAGACTCAATTATAACACAGAGCTAACACAAGAAGGGCCAACATCAGGCTGTGAAGTAGGGCTGGATATCGTCACTGATTTCTAGAATCGATTCGATTCCAATTCACAAAGTCCCGAATCGATTCGATTTAAATCTGGGAAATTTTGCCTCAGACAGTCAGCAATATTATAATTCAGATCAGTACATTTACATATTTTTGTATCTATAAAAAGGAAGCTGACACTTTTGAGACTTTATCAAAGGTGTGAGCATCACAGCGAGGCCTTTGTGTCAAAGTAACTGAGGATAAAACAGAAAAACATGAAGTTGATTTTCCTGTTCTGGATTTTATAAAAATATTCTGCAGTACATCAAAAACGAAAGAAAACCATTAATCAACATATGAACATCACCTCTGACGTAACAGCGGTTTTATTACAGACACAGCGTTTTGCATTTTGTATAATTTTAAAAAGTTTACATTTGTTCAGTATTGAACGGCAGAAGTTAGGTTTTCTTTTCGGAAGTAAGTAAAAGGAAAAAAACAGCGGCTGACAGCCTGTAAACAACAGTAGACTGGTGCGTAACAAGCAAGCGAATAATGCAGAAAACAGAGAGAGAGAGAGAGAGAGAGAGAGAGAGAGAGAGAGAGAGAGCTGTGCATGAAGTGTGATTTTATCCTGGTGGAAGCAAAACAGCAAAAGTCAGAGTGAGTTCATGTTTGTGTGAAGCGTAGTTTGGATCTTCTTTTGCTGCTGGTTCGGTCAATATTGTTTGGAGAGAGATAAAACCTGCAGCTTTAGAATCAGCGCAAAAAGGGCGTGAACACAAAGCTCGACCCGCCGACACATCAGAATCAGCGACCGTGTCCGTGCCGTCGGTGAGAAAGTCACATCTCACTGATTCTGATGCGTCGGCGCTTTGTGTTCACGTCTTTGTGCAGAAGCCGTGTTCCTGCTCTCATTTACTGTTTTAGCTGTTTGGTGATTGTTGAAATTTTGTGAGGTTTAACCTGAGATTCTGGCGTTTCGGGCAAAATAAATTTATATTAAAAAATCGATTCAGGATTTTAATGAATCGATATCACGTTATCCAAGCCAGGATCGATTTTAATCGATGAATCGATCATCAAAACCCACCCCTACTGTGAAGCTAACACAATGCTAATGTGGCTAAGTTATCAATTCTTAGTTAATGGGACACAAAGCTATCAGATAGCGTGCTAATGTGACATTAGCTTAGACAAGGTAAACCTTAAATAGGCTAACAGCAGTAAATGAAGCTAGAGCAACATAAAAAGATGATTTTCTGTATCGTAGTGTTAGCGTGGCTAATATCTGAGAGCAGGACATGAAGCTAATGTAAGATAAGAAGCTGCTTATTATTTTTGTGCACTACAAGGCTGTTTTAACTGTAGTGTGGCTAAGCTACAAACAACCGCTAATCAGAGTTTTGCAGTTTTATATTTTTAAATTTAATTTTATTTCTAATCCAGTTTATTTGTTATTGTTGGAAACTGTTTACTGTTAGTTTGCTTTGTTTGATTTCAATGTTTGTTTTATTCTTCTTATTTATTTGTTTATACAATAAAAACACAGAACTTTGTGAAATCAGTTGACTCACACTCTTGTAGACAAGTCTCAGTAACGCCTCCTGTACTTAGGAGTTATTGTGTCACACTGAAAGAACAAAGATGAATCAATTTGTGCAGATTTGAATAAAGGAATCTTGTTTCGTGCACTCGGGCCTGCTGGTGTTTAAACTGAATCATGGAGCTCTTATTGTCACCCTGCAGCAGCTACGTTTCCCAGCGCTCTGCTGTTTAGACATCTGTCAGCAGACCTTTCTGTTTTAGCCTGTTATGTAACTCCACTTTCCCTTCATGCATCATGCACACCAGAGTGTGTGTGTGCAATAACTTGGACACAGCGTGTGTCGGTGGGGCTTACGTCTCCCAGAATAACTCCTACGTTATATCACGTCTTGTTCTCTCAGGATATTCTCCCGCAGATATTTTCATATACGTGTTCGATACGAGGAGCTGGCTTTCACTGTTTGTTCTTTGCTAATAGCACATTATTAATTTATAGTCAGTTATCAGGGAGCCCTCTTTCTGTTCGTTGAGCAGTTGAATTCTTAGAATTATTAACTCATCTTTGGACATTTCTGTGCAGGGATTGGCTGGGATTCAACCTGCATGGACACAGGAATCAGTATTCATAATTTAGTATTGTCTGTTTTTGCTTTTATGCTTTTACTAGTCAAAACTAGTAAATGAATAAAAAAATGACTTAAGATTCAAATCTTAACAAGTACACGTGAAATGTAAAGCTCATTTTGTTTTAGTCAGAGCAGTTTCGTTTCAGTGCTGGTAGACGCCGTGCAATCAGCCTCTGCTGAAGCTGCTCCAAGAGCTCGCTCCACATCTTTGTGCGTGTAGCTGTCACTACGAGGAAGCAGTTGTGGTCTACATGTGGGTGTAGGTGAAGCTGCTGCCCCACAAAAGAGGCAAAAATGGTCAAAGTTAATCCTGTTGTCAGTGTTGGGTCAGAGAGACGGAGTCATATCACACCAGTCGTTTGTGTCATTAATAGTTAAGCACATATACTGTAAACTGTGTCAAAGTGACACTGGAACCATCTTAGGTCATTGATGGAGGACCACAGAAGGCCGTCCCACTAGCATCAGCACTCTATCATAGTAGTACTGGGCTTAGGGCAGCATCATCCCCCGGAATCTCCTATTTCCTGCCATAGCTGGACTGGCCATCAGGCATACAGGCATTTGCCTGTGGGCCATGGTGATTTTTGATTTTGATTTTTGTAACGGTATAAACAATGAGAGGTGGTGGATTGGCCAGATGCTGGCAGATGTGTAAAAACAACTCAGTTGTTTGCTGGTGGCTGTGGCGGAGCTTCCACAGAGGCCAGCAGGTGGATGAGGGGAAGGGGAGGCAGGAGGAGCAGAGACCCGAGGCGGTGAACTGAACTCCAGGTAAGAAGTTATGAGCTGCAGTCTATCTGGGTCAGATATGAACCAAGTTTAGTTTATTTTCGTTGTGCTGACTTTTTACAGTCAGTTACAATAACTCGTACTGCTACTAGCTAGCATGACGGAGTTTCTATACAGCTGGGTGGTGCTATGATGTTACTGATAGTGAACTTTATTTTATTCATAAGGTTAGTTAGTAGCTGCCAACCGTGCCTCTTCTCCTCTCATCCTCTCCCCTCTCTCTCCTGTTGCTACTTCAATCATGAAACTGATCAGTGATCAGCTGATCGGCTCTCTTGTTTGTTTATCGTCCACTTTGCGCCAGAAAGAAGAAACCAGCGGATGTCGCGCTAAACAACAGCAGCACGTTTAAGCTTGATCAGCTGTTGTTAGAATTTATTTAATATTAGTTTCTAGTATCAGCTGAATTGAAGGGAAGTTATGAACTGTTTCTGAGAGACAAATAACACCAGGATCCTTTTCTAAGTATCTGACAGCTGGTAACTGTGCAGGGGCGGGTCTAGCAAAGCTTTGCCACGGGGGCAGGTAGGGCATTAACAGGGAGAGGGGGGCACAAAGACATACTTTCTTATTCTCATTTAAAATGTTTCGCTTTTAATAAATAATTATCTGAATCTTACAACCAAAGTTTTTAGTATGATGTAAAATGTATAGGAATCATGCATATACCAACAAGACTGTACATCACTGTCACAACAGTGTTTTCATTCAAAGGCTTTATGGTTTTTCCTATAATACCTGGTGGGCCGGTCCGATTTTTTTGTCCCAGTCCAGCCCTGCTTCCTGCACCCAGCAGCTTTCCCGTGACATACGTGACGGTGAGCGTGTGCCGCGTGTGTCGACGCGTCAAAGTGCGCTGTGGTTATTTTCAGGAAGCTAATAATAATTACAGTTACAGAAGAGACGAGCTGCTTTCTGCTTTTGTCCCCTGTGAGAGTCGCCTGATATTAGTGGCTAACCAGTAACAAGCTGGAGAGAAACCACACACCTGCACAGGACGCTCTGAATACCCAGCATCACACCTGGATTTGGGCAGCTGCAGGGCTCTGGTGAAAGTGTTCATGAATATATGAGGGTTTCACGAATAACCCTTTAATTAAATGTAGTTACTAACTAAAGCTGAGCAAGTCCTTATTCAGAGCAAACTGTTTTTACAGCCTAAACTGAACAACGTGGTTTAGCAACATAAAGCCATGGACGTGAACTCCTCATGAACCGCTGTATCTGCTCAGACCTGCTGCAGTGCTTTGCATGATTGACGATTCCTTCTAATACTGTGCCTTTGTTTGTTCTGATTGGCTGGCCCTCACAAATTCATTCATCACAGTCAAAGTCATTCTTTTCTGATTTGATGTTATTTGTGATCAGTAGAGGTTTTTGATACAGGCAACACAGGCGGTTGCCCGGGGCGGCATCACGGGCATCTGCGGGAAAAAAAAAATTGCTCGTACTCATGCTGCTGCGACGTCATGCCAGCGCATATTGGGGATGGCATAGGCACTGATCGGTTTTCTGATGCCCATTTGCTGGGCCCAGGGCGCCAAACAGGCTCGGACCGCCACTGTTTGTGATGCATGTTTGAGATGTTTGGCACGTTGGATCTAAAACTGCTGCTCGTTGGTTTGATCTGAATCTTTCCTTCTGCTGTTTTTCAGGAATCGACTACAAGACGACCACCATCCTCCTGGACGGGAGAAGAGTGAAGCTGCAGCTCTGGTACGAACACGCCGTCGTTCACACGGCTGCCTACGTCTCATGTTATCAGTCTGTGTGGAAAGAAAGCAGAGGACAACCAAAATATACAGGAGGCATGTGAGGCCCGTTTACCCAATAAAAAGCTTTTTCAGGTACTGAGCTTCATCCAGCTTCAGCCTGACGGGTGTTAAAGGCTCGCTTCACTCAGTGAAAATATTCCTTCAGTTTTAGTTTAACGTTTCAGTTTTATGTCCAAAGAAACTGAGAGGAATGCAGCTGACAGCACAGCCTGAGCGGTGTGTGGTGGATAAAAGTGGAAAGAAAATAACTTATGATGATTAAAAGCCTTAATGTGACACTGACAGCAGGTCTGATTCAAAACCTCCTTTGATGCTGCAGCTGACAGGATGTCGTCATCAGAGGGCGAACACCGTAAAAGCGTAACCACACAAGATGCGTGTGACCCGCCCTGCTGGACACGTCACACAAACTAACCTGGAAGTGACCAGGACTTTTATTTTGAAGGACCAGTCCAGGATGATGATGCCATCATAAGAGCATCTGCAGCACTGATGCTTTTACTTTGGCATAAAAGATGTCATTGGATGAAATCAGCGGAGCTGTACTCGAGTAAATCTACTCAGTTTGTTTCTGTGATGACGGTTTGCTGCTCTGCACAAACTCGCTCGTGTTTGTAGAAACGTGTTTCAGCCGAGGCGCCGTCACATGTTCAGTCTGCCGCTTTGATGTTTAAGAGGATGCGACGCTGTGTGTGTGTGTGTGATGATCCTGTCTGGATCTGCCGCTCTGACTTTGATAACTGGCGGCCATCTTTTCCCCGCCCGCGTGCTCATGAGCCAAGCAAACCCCTGCTGTGGTGCTCAGACACACTCGCGTTTCTTACTGTGGACAGGAACAACAAACCCACAGAGCGCGCTACGCTTGCAGGAGGAGGCGGAGACAAGCATCTGTGCACATGTTCATCACCACAGTCAGGACGCTGCTGTGCAAAAGTCTTGAGCCACCTTTCATGTCTTAAATCTTGTAGGAAAATGTGAAGCAGGTGCACAATTAAAACAGCCTCAGCTGAAATCAGCAGTAAATACGACTGTGTGCTTAAAAAAGCAGGTTTTTAACAGGAGTTTGAGACACTGGGCAGCTTCGAGTCTCTGAATCCAGTCAAACACAACAACAGAAAGAAACCACGACTCTACCTGAACTGAAGGAAGCACTGACCTTTCACAATAAGAGTGAGGGGAGAACCCAGCCCACCATGTCTGTGCACACTTCCTCCAGAGCCTCGGGAACACTTCAATCCTAATCTGTCCACGACTTCATGACAGAACCCTTAAAACCAGGACGCACACTGTCACCGGTCTGAGAGGGTCGAGACCAAAGTCCACACCACTGGCTCTGTGCTCGGCTTCCTGTGTTTGGACCTTTTTCACGTTCAGGCAGCTGAAGTCGGCCCCGTGAGACGGCTCTCCAAAGTAAAGCTGGGAGTTTGTTTTTTCTTTCCCATTAAGGCTGGACAACGGGAGAGCTCATCCCAGTCTGACCTTCAGCTTCACAGTCATTAGTTAAGACTCTGAGTAATGTTTGTTTGGAGGCGTGAGCGTCGCCACGGTGACCTTTAACCTCTCCTGGTCTGTGTTGTTTCAGGGACACGTCGGGGCAGGGCCGGTTCTGCACCATATTCCGATCCTATTCCAGAGGAGCACAGGTGAGCACCGAGTGCACTGCTGCAGACAAACACAGGGGGGCGCTCACTGAACCTGGGGGTGAGTTCTCCATTCTCCTAATGACCTTTGACCTTCACTGAATGTAAACGAACCCCTGGGCTGCTGTAAAGCAGTAACGGTTCTATCATCAGAATGATCAACATGAGTTCATCTTATTTTCCGAACAAATAACATTTTTAGTTTTAAACTGGTTTTTAGTTTCAAACGTGCTCTGAAGCACCGTGTTAGACACGCTTTGGGGGTTTCGAGGCTGAAGATGCTGATGCTGACCAGCTGTGAGTGCTGCTCCCTGATTGGACATGGAGCCATGTGACTCTGGCAGCAGGCGGTGGCAGGAAGTGTGAGAAAACACGTTTCCCTGAATGAAGCTGTTCTGTTGTAGTCGCTCATCAGGGCTATTAGAGGACATGTAACCATGGAAACGGTGTCACTGTTGCCACGGCAAGGCTAAAAGTTGATCTTGAATCTGTAGTTTCAGTCACGGCGAGCAGGTAACGGCCCGCTGGCCCGAGAGCAGGGCGCTCACACCTGTCAGTCAAAGAGGCCACGCCCCCAGCGATGCAGCCTTTAAGCGTTCATTTAAACAGGTGATGTAATGACGGTGAGATTATCTGTAGAGGCTGTAAACACGCTGATGAGAGTGTGAGTTTGTTTGTTTTCAGGGGGTCATCCTGGTGTATGACATCACCAACCGCTGGTCGTTTGATGGCATCGACAGGTGGATCAAAGAGATCGACGAGGTGAGCCATCGATCGTGTGTGTGTGCAGTCAGCTCTCTCTCCATCGCTCTCCTGTTATCTAACAGCTGACCGGTGATGTCACAAACTCTGACTGAGTCAAAACGGCGCCCACGCCTGCTGAGGCAGTGCCTCTTTAGGTTGCTGTACTTCAAAAGTTTCCCTTAACTTTAAGCTGCCTCCCCCCACCTGACACACCTGTAACACTGAGTGTGCTTAAAGACCCACATCCCCCTTTCCTTTCTGTTCCCCGTTTACCCAGCATGCCCCAGGAGTTCCTAAGATCCTCGTTGGCAACCGTCTGCACCTGGCCTACAAGCGTCAAGTGACCACGGAGCAGGCGCAGGTGTACGCAGAGAAACTGGGCGTCACCTTTTTCGAGGTCAGCCCGCTATGCAACTTCAATATCACCGAGTCGTTCACGGAGCTCGCCCGAATCGTGCTGATGAGACACGGCATGGAGCGCCTGTGGAGGCCCAGTAAAGGTGTGCCATTAGCTCCGCCCCCTGCAGGTCTGTGATGCAGCTTTAAAATGGGACGTTCAGCTCTGCGCTGCCCTCTGCTGGAGGCTCCGCCTCACTGAGGATAAAATCAGACGTCATTCACAAAAACATCGTTCTGCTTTCACTCTTTCCTGAAAAAACACTTTTTATTCCTGAAATATTCCAACTTTATTTTTATTTGTCACTTTATTAATACAACATTTTCACTTTGTTGCTGAAATATGTTTTTCATAATCTTATTCATTTATTGCTAAATTAATGTTCTTGGAATATTTTACAACTTTATTCCTAAATTTTTATGACTTTAGTCCTAAAATATTAGGAAATGTATCCAAACATATGTTATTGTACAAATACATGATTCCATATTCAATATTTCAATTTGTTTCCTAAAGTTTTATAACTTTATTGATAAAGTGTTTTTTCATGAAATACAATAAATTTATAATGATTCCCTGTTTTGATTGGTTCTTCTCTGTGAGCGCTGTAATCTGATTGGTTCTCTGTGTGTGTCAGTGCTCAGTCTGCAGGACCTCTGCTGTCGCTCCATCGTTTCCTGCACGCCGGTCCACCTGGTCGACAAGTTGCCCCTCCCACTGGCTCTGAAGTCTCACCTGAAGTCCTTCTCTATGGCCAACGGCCTCAACGCTCGCATGATGCACGGACGCTCCTATTCCGTCACCGCCAGCGCCCACTACGGCGCCACCAAGAGGACTGGGGGGGCGCTGCTGAAAAAGCCCAAACTGATCCGGGCGCCGCCCCTCAGCCCGTCGACTCAGAGTTGCAGAAACAGCTGTAAAATCTCCTAACGACAGTTAAGGCACCGCCTGCTCGAACATTTGAAGATGGCGGTTAGAAATGAAGAATTCCTCACCAGGACCTGAACCGAGCTTCAGACTTCCCGTTGGTGACGTTTGCTTTGCCACCTGTGAGCTGCAGGCGTCCAGTCATAGGTGAGGTGACATCACATGGTTGGAAAACGACAGTGTCAGGAAAAATCCTCGGAGCACGTCAGCCCCAAGTCTGAAAGTGTGACGTAAAGCTGCTCGATGCTCAGAAAACGCGCGTTCTCAGCAGCCAATCAGAGCTGCAGACGCTGATTTATTCTTCTGGCTTTCTTCTGGTTTTTGTTACTTTGGTACTTTTTTTACTTTTGAAAGAGACTTTTTTTTTTTTATTTACAGATTTTATAATAAAAAAAAAACTTCCAGTCAGATTTGTAAGATTCAGATTTCCTTCTTGAATCGTTCAGATGTGGTTTTTTGCCCGGACTCTTCTTCGTTATGTGATTTGATCTGCAGGTGTGACAGTTTTCCACTCTGGGACTTTATTCTTGGAATTCTTCGGAGCCTCTGGCTGTGTCCCAATTCAGGGTCTGCACGCTTGAAGTACGCATTTTAAGTGCGGTTACGTCACCGCCACGCGACGACGGCTGTCCCAATTCGAAGTGTACTTCAAATGCATACTTCAAATGCGCCGTCGATTTCCCCAAATATCAAGCGTGGTCCGGTGCACGCTTTGTGGTCCCATATATCCCACAATTCATAGCGCGGCGGTGGGTGTGGATAATTTTGCCGCAAAATACGGCAGAAGGGAGCGGCGAAGAGGTTTTTTTTTTTTCCCAAACTTTATTGAAATTATAAAGCGAACAGTCATTCCAGTTCAGTTTGTACAGTAGACATACAAGGCAAATAAGAGTAACAATATACAGCACAATGAAATAAGAAGGAGAAATAAATAAAGGAAAAAAGAAACAAAAGGGGGGAATGTGACAGACTTCATAACTTTGTACTTGAAAGTTGTGACAGCTCATTCGTTAAACATTTCTGAATGAATTTCAATCAATGATAAACCTTTTTTATTGGAAGTTAATTTAAGAGAGTTTAAGTAATATTCAATTTCAATCAAAAACAAATTAAATGATGGGGTTGAGTTTTGAAATTGACATTTATGTATGTGGAAGTTCCCTAATAAGATGGAGCGGCCGAAGAGTGAACTGTCAAAAGTACTGAACGCAACCCATAACGGCAATGCTCAGTGGCTAGAGGATCTGAGGGCAGACCACAGCGACCTCCCTGAACAGGGTCCAGTAACCATCACAGTGGCAGATATCCAAGAAAGGGTCTCCAGTATGAAGAGTTGGACAGCACCAGGGCCCGACATGGTTCACACCTACTGGCTAAAGAAGCTGACTGCACTCCACGAGCGTCTGGCAGCACAAATGAACCAGCTGCTAGTTAACGAGAGACACCCGGAATGGCTAACCGAAGGCCGGACGGTCCTGATCCCCAAGGACCCCAAGAAGGGAGCGGTCCCCTCCAACTACCGACCAATAACCTACCTCAGTACTACATGGAAGCTCCTGTCAGGCATCATATCGGCTAAGATGAACAGGCACATGGGTCAATACATGACCCATTCCTTTCTGCGGGACACAGAAAGGAATTGGCAAGAATACCAGAAGCGCAAAACACCAGCTACTGGTAGACAGAACAATCAGCCGAGACTGCAAGACCAGACTGACCAACCTGTGCACTGCCTGGATTGATTACAAGAAGGCCTATGACTCAATGCCCCACAGCTGGATACTGGAATGCCTAGAATTGTACAAGATCAATGGGACCCTAAGAGCCTTCATCAGGAACTCAATGGGGATGTGGCGTACAACACTAGAGGCCAACTCCAAGCCCATAGCACAAGTCACCATCAAGTGCGGGATCTACCAAGGAGATGCTCTGTCCCCACTGCTGTTCTGCATAGGCCTGAACCCCCTCAGTGAGATCATTAACAAGACTGGCTACGGATACCGACTACGGAACGGAGCAGTTGTCAGCCACCTCCTGTACATGGATGACATCAAGCTGTATGCCAAGAGTGAACGAGACATCGATTCACTGATCCACACTACCAGGCTATACAGCAATGACATTGGAATGTCGTTCGGACTGGAGAAGTGTAGTCGGATGGTATCAAAGAGAGGGAAGGTAGTCAGAACTGAGGGGATTGAACTACCAGAAGGCAACATTGCAGACATAGAGGACAGTTACAAGTACTTGGGGATCCCGCAGGCAAATGGGAACCATGAAGAGGCCGCTAGAAAAGCTGCAACCACCAAGTACCTGCAGAGGGTCAGGCAAGTCCTGAGGAGTCAGCTGAATGGTAAGAACAAGATCCGGGCCATCAACACGTACGCCCTACCCGTGATCAGGTACCCTGCTGGGGTAATAGGCTGGCCAAAGGAGGAGATAGAAGCCACTGACATCAAGACAAGAAAGCTCCTTACCATGCATGGAGGGTTTCACCCCAAGTCCAGCACCCTGAGGCTGTACGCTAAGCGGAAGGAAGGGGGCCGGGGACTGGTGAGTGTCAGCACCACAGTCCAGGATGAGACAACAAACATCCAAGAATACATTGGGAAGATGGCCCCAACTGACAGCGTGCTCAGTGAATACCTCAGGCAGCAGAAACCCAAGAAAGAGGAGGGAGACGAGGAACCATCATGGAAGGACAGGCCCCTGCACGGTATGTACCACCGGCAGATAGAGGAGGTGGCTGATATCCAGAAATCCTACCAGTGGCTGGACAAAGCTGGACTGAAAGACAGCACAGAGGCACTAATCATGGCAGCACAAGAACAAGCTCTGAGCACAAGATCCATAGAGGCTGGGGTCTATCACACCAGGCAAGACCCCAGGTGCAGGCTGTGTAAAGATGCCCCAGAGACAATCCAGCACATAACAGCAGGGTGCAAGATGCTAGCAGGCAAGGCATACATGGAACGCCACAACCAAGTGGCCGGCATAGTGTACAGGAACATCTGTGCCGAGTATAACCTGGAAGTCCCGAGGTCAAAATGGGAGATGCCCCCAAGGGTGGTGGAGAATGACCGAGCTAAGATCCTGTGGGACTTCCAGATACAGACGGACAAAATGGTGGTGGCTAACCAACCGGACATAGTGGTGGTAGACAAACAGAAGCAGACGGCCATAGTGATCGATGTAGCGGTTCCGAATGACAGCAATATCAGGAAGAAGGAACACGAGAAGCTGGAGAAATACCAAGGGCTCAGAGAAGAGCTCGAGAGGATGTGGAGGGTGAAGGTAACGGTGGTCCCCGTGGTAATCGGAGCACTAGGTGCGGTGACTCCCAAGCTAGGCGAGTGGCTCCAGCAGATCCCGGGAACAACATCGGAGATCTCTGTCCAGAAGAGCGCAGTCCTGGGAACAGCTAAGATACTGCGCAGGACCCTCAAGCTCCCAGGCCTCTGGTAGAGGACCCGAGCTTGAAGGATAAACCGCCCGCAGGGGCGTGCTGGGTGTTTTATTTATATATATATATATATATATATATATATATATATATATATATATATATATCAATCTGACAATACTATAATATTGGCCATATTATATTTACATTACCACAGTGAGATGACTTTAGTCTCATAAACAACATCAGCTAATTGTTATTTACTAACTACTCTTAAATGAATAATAATAATAATTCTTCTTAAATGACTGTTCAGCACAGACATGAAGCCTAACAATCATGTTTTACAGTCCTGTGGTCTCAGCCTCAGATACTCAACTAATCAAAGTGATGTCATGACAAAAATGAATGACCAACAAAACATTTTTCTCCTTCATTTCTGTCAAACAAAGCTGTATGTAACGTGTCTCGCGGTTAGTATCATGGTTGCTAGGCAACCTGAACAGCGCGACGAAGCGTATACCGTCCCATTTCACAAGCCTCTCACTTCCGCACTTCTCGTACTTATAGTACGCACCGTACGTAGTACGCGTAGTGCGCGTACTTCAAGCGTGCAGACCCTGAATTGGGACACAGCCTCTGATTCATGTTCATAAGATGAACTGAAACCGTGACCTTTGACACTTCCTGCGCCACATTTCCACCTCAGCGCTGAGGTTAAATGTTTCCTCACCTGTACATAGAAGCACCTTGAAGCTGTGCTTTTGCACATCATTCTTCTTCAGACACACAAACTTTTTGTGTGCGATATTTGTACGTGTTGTAAATACGCCTGTTTGATATGAAGCTGAAGATGATGATGGTGATGATGAAGCTGACCCCTGCAGCACGCGCTCAGGAGGTGACTGTTAACCGTCAGTGTTTCAATAAAGTTGTCCACGTCACAGCGTGCACTTCCTGCTTCACGTGTTTTGTTTTTGTTGTGACATTAAAACGATGTTCTCTGAGTTTGGAAGCTGTGTGTCTGTGTTGTTGCACGCTTCTTTCTGGTTTTGTCTCGTTGTTTTCATCCAGTCTTGGTACTTTGTGCCATGTTGTTGCCTCACAGTTTATGGTGAATTTGTGCGTTTCTGATTGTGTTAATGTTGGATCTGTTGTGCTCACTCTTCATCTCTCACTGATCATGTTTCATTTTGTCTGCTCGTCTTTGTGTGTTTGCTGGTTGTGCTGCTGTGTTTTGGTTTGTATCTCTACGATGTTGTTCTTGGTTTCCGTGATTATAATCACGTGCATGTCTGACGTCACAGAGGAATAATTAGTATTAGTACATTTATTTATTTATTTTTAACTTTACTTATCACATTTTAGACATACAGTCAAGTAAAACAGGGATCACATAAAAGATAACATTGTGGTAGTACAATGAAGAACAGAAAGAGGGACAAGGACAGTGAGACAAAAGTGAGTACAAAAAATAAAATAAATTAAGGGGAACATAAATAAACAAAGTTTGCAAGAGCCAAAATCAAGTTAACATCTGTAACCGACTGAAACTGCTAACAGTCTTGAGAGCCTTCGTGTTTTTTGATGAGGAGATTGTCCTTATATATTGTACAAGTTCAGGCTTTCTGCCGAGGACTTTGCTTTTGTGTATATGAAATTTTGCCAAAAAATAAAACCAGATTTATAAAGAAGAAAGCATCATTGTCCTTGTCTTTAAAAGTATAATAGCCAAAAGATAACATCCTTATAGTATAGTTGAAGATTAGGGAGAACAGAGTCAGTAATAAACTTGTTTAAATCCTTCCAGAATTTACATGTAAATTTACTTACATGACCAAAACAGATGAGAAACTGTTTCAGGTTGCTCTTGACAGAAGGTACAATTTACATTTATTTCAATTCAATTCAATTCAATTTTATTTATATAGCGCCAAATCACAACAAAAGTCGCCTCAAGGCGCTTCATAAATTTCAGCCATAAATTTGGACAAATATTGTTTGGTAGGGTAAAACTTATGAATCAACTTAAAGGAAATCTCTTTAATTTTGTTTGTTAAGAAACACCTTTGTGGTAAAGTCCAAACTTTTTTCCATTCAATATCTGTTACAAAATTGGCCGAATAAAATATGGCTGATGGAACAGAGACCATTGCATCCTGAAAGAGAGATCTTATTTTGGTATTTATAGACTTATGAGAGGAAAAGCAAACATTGCCAAGAGAAGAATGTAACACATCCGGGGGAGTGACCTGTAGTGGAGCACTGTGGGAGCATCTGTGTAACATGGACAGACCAGATGGGATGGCATCGAACACTATTGAGAATTCTTTAGGCGTTATATTAGTATTAGTAAATGCAGATGAACGCGCTGGTGGCTCTGACGTCATCACGCAGTAATTTGCAGATGAAAATCTGACGCAGGGCGCCTCCGGTCCAGCAGGGGGCGGGGCAGAGCCGCGGTGACGTCGTCAGAGGAAGAGGAGGAGGTTTGTGTTGCCAGCCTGGCTGTGAGGATCGCTGAGACGAGTCTGCGCTGAAGCTGAAGCTGTTCTCGGGCACAAACTCGGTGAGAGCAGAAACCCTCGGTCCTCACCGGAAGCTGACAGAGGTGACGGTTCCGGTTATCCAGAAACTTCTACGGTTCCGACTCTTTACTCTGACCTGAACAGAGACAGTCTGTCTGCCAGCGAGACTGCGCACAGGTGAGCCCAGCACAGGTGAGTCACAGTAAAGGGGGCTTTGGTGGGTTTGTGTGGTCATAAAAGTGGCGTGACCGGCCTCACTTCCGGTCACGTACTGTCTCAGAGCTGCTCCAAACACTCCGTTTACCACAGCCTTCCACACTCTGGGACCTGTGTGACGTCACAAAGCTGCACCGCTGCAGGTGTGTCAGGTGTTCAGTGAGCTGAGACTCAGTCAAAGAAGGCTGACTGTGAGTGAATCATGCAAAGCTGCTTCTGCCTCGTTCAGGGTCTCACCCTCACCTTCCAGAGACTTTCTGGTGATCTTTGGCCCCAGCTGCAGTGCCCTCCAGGTGAACTTTGACCTGTTGAGAGGCGCAGAAGGGCAGATGGAGCTCTTTAAGCAGAAGTGTCCAGTCACAGGAAGTGGCGTCTGGTTTCTTGGCTGTCTGGTTTGGGACTTCCTGTCACTGGGCCAGAGAGTGTGTGTGTGTGTGGTCACAGCTCTGGTGTGTTTCATGCTCTTCAGCACGAGGTCAGGACTCTTCTTTGTCCTCTCCTGGCTCCGCTTCAGTGTCACTCACAGGCCCAGGATGACGGCTTCCCCCTCAGCAGCACCGACGCCACGTTTCAGCTTCAGACACGTCACTGCTTCAACCTGTGACGGGAGACAGAGCGTGCGTGTGGGCGTGTCTTGATGTTTTTGTGTGCTTGTGGTTGTTGTGAGTGTGCTGAGCGCTCTGACTTCAGTATCAGTACCTGTAACGCTTCAACGTCTGGCGTTGGTGTGATGTCAGCACTGACGCCTGGTTTCTGCCCGTGTGTGCAGGTACGATGGCGCTCTGTGGGTGGTGGTTAATCCACTTCCTCGTCTTCACTTCTTGCTCAGCTCACGACTTCTTCACCTCCATCGGTGAGTTTGGCCGCTCTGTATCGTAGCGTGGAGTCCTGCTGAGCGCGTGTGTGAGCGCTAATTTGTTCTTTGTCACAGGTCACATGACGGACCTGCTGTTCACGGAGAAGGACCTGGTCACCTCCCTGAAGGACTACATCCGAGCGGAGGAGAGCAAACTGGAGCAGATCAAAAAGTGAGTGTCGCTGCTCGCCGTTAAACGCTCCGCCTCCTGTTATCCTGGAACAGAATCTCAAGTTTGTTGGGGGGGGGGCAGCTAACTAGGTTTACATTGCTGTCATGATCTGCGACACACTCTTACCTGTGCCGTGTGTGTGTTCAGGTGGGCAGACAAACTGGACGTCCTCTCGGCAGCTGCCACTCAGGACCCCGAAGGCTTCCTGGGTCACCCGGTGAACGCCTTCAAGCTGATGAAGAGGCTGAACACGGAGTGGGGGGAGCTGGAGAGCCTGGTGCTCACCGACGTGTCTGATGGTGCGACGCAGAAATCAGCTGTTGGACGTTAGGACACAGAATCTTTTTTCCTTGTTTTCATTGTCCTCCTTCTTCTTCTTCTGTGGTGTTTCAGTGTTCATCTCCAACCTCACCATCCAGAGGCAGTACTTCCCCAACGACGACGACCAGACCGGCGCGGCCAAAGCTCTGATGAGACTGCAGGACACCTACCAGCTGGACACCAACGCCATCTCCACCGGAGAGCTCCCAGGTCTGTGAACCGGGACCTGCTCTGCTTTACAGGGCAGAGCGGGCTCTTCAGTCCGAGTTTAGAGAAGACGGCGCTCAGGAGGAAAAGGACCACAAATGTTTCTGAGCTCTCGGTCGTGTGTCTGAAAGTCATTTACACGATTCAACCTTCCAGCTCGCGCTTTAATAACAGGAACATAAGTTGTAAATGCTCCTGCTCTCTCTCGTCTCCTCAGGATCGTCCTCCACCTCCTCCGCCTGGAGCACTCTGACCGTGGATGACTGCTACGACCTCGGGAAGGTGGTGTACTCGGAGGCGGATTACTACCACACCGAGCTGTGGATGGCTCAGGCCCTGAGGCAGCTGGACCAGGGCGAGACGTCCCGCGCCGTGGACGCCGTCACCGTCCTCGACTACCTGAGCTACTCCGTGTACCAGCAGGGGGAGCTGGAGAGAGCGCTGGAGTTCACCAGGAGGCTGCTGGACCTGGGTTAGTACCTGCAGACGGGCAGTTCAGTCAGCAAACGTGCTGCTGTTGTTTTAAAGAGTTAGAAAAAGGAGCAACGCTGAGTTTCCAGAGAGTCCAAGGCTGCTTCTCACATCTTCAGAGCTTGTGTGCAGATTTGTTGATCTCGCTCACCTGAAGTTGTTTTTCTGCCCGTTAGATCCGACACACCAGCGAGCCAACGGGAACCTGAAATACTTTGAGTACCAGCTGGCCAAACAGAAGAAGGTGGAGAAGGTGGAGGAGAAGGAGGAGGAAAGCAAGGTGAGGCAGAGGAGGGAGAGCAAAGACGACTACCTGCCTGAGAGGAAGAAGTACGAGCAGCTGTGTCGCGGCCAAGGCATCAAGCTGGTGAGGCGAGCGAAACAAGCGCACCTCTGAGAGTCGTTTATCGGCGTCACTTCAACCTCTGCTTCCTGTCAGACTCCCCGCAGGCAGAGCCGCCTCTTCTGCCGCTACTATGACAACAACCGGCACCCGCGGTACGTGATTGGCCCGGTGCAGCAGGAGGACGAGTGGGACAGCCCGCACATCGTGCGCTACCACAACATCGTGTCAGAGAAAGACATGGAGAAGGTGAAAGAGCTGGCCAAGCCCAGGGTGAGTCCGAGCATCTTTATCTCACGCGCTGCTGCAGAGCTTATCCCAGGTCGGACGCCATTAGTGCTTTACCAACGCAAGGGGCGGGGCTAAATATCAGTATTCAGAAATATTGCTCCCCGTTAAGTCGCTGTATATTAAAATTTTTATGAAAACATGTTTATTATTACTTCCCCCGCCAACCTGACCCAACAGAGTCCAATAGGTGGAGCTTATCAAAGGATGGAGAGGAAATGACCTCGAAGAAGAAACTCGCAGAAGTGTCGGAAAACTAATCGAGAGCAGTCGGGATGTTAAAAACTGGACAAGAGTCATGATGAGAACATGACTGCTGCCTGATGTGTCGCCGCGACTCTAAACTGTCAGTTTTCGTTTTTGTGGCTGACTGTCGGCTCGCGGTTACGTCTGCTCGCGGTTACGTCGGCTCGTGGTTACGTCTGCTCGCGGTTACGTCGGCTCGTGGTTACGTCTGCTCGCGGTTACGTCGGCTCGCGGTTACGTCTGCTCGTGGTTACGTCGGCTCGCTGCTCGACTGCCGATCGGTCGTGTTGATGTTCGGTTCACGGTTTACAGCAAAGAAGAGCAGCGCGAGCACTTTCAGCTCAAACACCCAGAAACTCAGGTCAATCGTGTGGATGCACAAAATTTACCTCGGCAACAGTGAATGCTGTTATCTGATTGGCTGCTAGGTCGTTAAGCCGCGATGAGCTCTGTAGAGAAATGAAATATATTATATTGAAATTAGAACGAATCCCCGTTCACACCTCAGTGCAGCGTTCAAACATCCATCATCACAAACTGCTTCCTGTTGGCCGGCGGCGTCCTGTCAGCTGGCAACTGCTCATTTTTAACTTGTAACCCCGTGACACGGGTGCTGTCAATCATTAATCTATGCCCCGCCCCTACCTCTTGATACACGCCCACAAAATCAGGATCAAACGTCTAAAACTGAAACAATTAATTTAAAGCCAGAAAAAAATATTTGCATGAAAACAAAAAAATTATTTAAAGTAAAAAATTTCGTTTGTTTTTCAAACACATCAAAAACAAAACTGTAGTTTGAGCCTCGTCAGTGACCGAGGAAGAAAGGTGACGGGCGGGCGGTGGGTGGAGAGGATCACGAGGTTGTGCGGCTGTGTGGTGTGGCTCCTCCGTCGGTGTCGGTCGGCGTTAGTCGGTGCTCCGGGCGTCGCTCTGTGTCTGCCTGTAACTGTTGGCCGATTGGCTCCACAGCTCCGTCGAGCCACCATCTCTAACCCCGTCACCGGCGTGCTGGAGACGGCCCACTACCGCATCAGTAAGAGGTAAGAGCTGCTGGGGCAGGAGGCGGCGTCCGCGGGGTGGACCTCACCTCTCTGCCCCCAACACCACCCTGTCCTCCCCCCTCTGTGATGGCGGCCGTCCCGGTGAGAGCAGAAAAGGCAACGAGTCGCTTCAAACAAACGAATAATTAAAATGTTCCTTCCTCCAAAGTGGAATTCTCATTTAAACGTCCCAGAAGAATCGGCATTATTATTACAGACTTCCAGCCTCCGATCATCACAGCTGACGCCCCCCAACAGTCTGAAACATAAAAGACTTCAGTTTTATAAAATCCAGTTTTCACACATTCAGCTTGAAAGAAACGTTTAAACGTCCATGATGGGCTGTAAGCTCTGAAACATCTCCATAAACTTGTAGTTTCACGTTGTTGCTGCTGAGAAATGGTTAATAATAATAAAGCAGATGTTCATGAGCAGCTGTTTTACCGCTGTCCTCCCACCAGGGGGCGCTGCAGCACAGAGAGACAGCTGTAACTGTCATCAGCTCAATCAGTCCCACCTGGGCAGGTGTAAAAGGCCACATCAGAGGAGATATCAGAAGGTCCTGTAACGCTGCAGGAACAGCTACTTTGAGCGTCTTCTTTCAGGCTCTGCTCTCGCTGGGATTCGAGCCTCGGCTTGTTTTCTTTGCTCGTTCGGGGACAGGAAGTCAAACATTTAAGACTCTCGATGTCGCTTTAACGTTTTCGTGGAGGCAGCAGGAGGATTCTTGTCTCATACCTGTGCTTCTCACTGTTACCTGCACATTGTTACGTAAAATAACAAGAGTCTGCAAACGTTTCAAAATAAAGTTCTGAAGTCAGACAGTCTGTTGACCTGTCAGTGCGTCAGCTTCACGGAAATACTCTCTACAGTAGTTACTGTAAAACTACTGCAGGTACTGCAATGTTACTGCGTGTTTTGTGTATGATGCTGGTGTAGTGACTTCATAAGTGAAACATCAACTGAGATTATTTTCAGTTTCAATTATGGCAGAATATCGATCCCATAACCTTCTGTTTGTGAGGGGCAGCCAATCAGAGGAAAGTTGTCTGAAGGAGGGAGGAGCTAAAGCAGCTTGTCAAACATCCTGAAGGTTGACCACGTGCACTCCATGTCCTCTTCATTAGGTACCTTGTTGGCTCTGGGTTGGACTCGGCGCTCTTTAACTCGCCAAAGCAGATCAGGGCTTCACGTGTACCTAATGAAGTGGCCTTATGTGGCGTTTGAAGCTCGTGCTGCCTCCCTGACTGCAGCGTGTGGATAGTGACCGCCCTCTCTCTGTCCTCTCTCTGTCTCTCTGCATTAACCTATAATTGGGAGTAGCTCAGACGTGCCACGGTGCATGACCCTCACACAGGCAAACTGACCACGGCCCATTACCGAGTCTCCAAGAGGTAAGAGCAGGACGTCACTCGCTTCAGGCCCGGGCGGAGCGCAGGCTGTTCGTAACGATGGACGCCGCACGTGCAGCGCTCCGGACGGCTTTGTCACAAGCGACCAATCACAAGCCGACTTGTAAAGCCGCGTGTGAACTCCTGGATCCATCAGTGAGCGTGCGAGTTTTTTTCCTCCGCAGTAAATTTGTGACTTCGCTTCAGCTTTTATTGAAGTCACGATATAAATGTTTTTGGGGCGTCCATCTTTATTTACAGCCTGTGGTCACCACCGTCTCGGGGGCGGAGTCTCCTCCTTCATGCTTTTCTAACGTTCAGCTGGCTGTAATGACACAAACGTCAGCGGTGAAGCTCTGTAAATGTCGTTTTTTTCATAGAGGAGCTGCTTTAGAAACTGTCTGTTGTTTCCCCGCCCTCCTCGTTGCCGTCTCCTCGCCGTGCGCCGGTTTGTGCTGTTTTCGTGACCTCGGCGGTGACTCTGTGTCTTCTCTGTCCTCTCAGCGCCTGGCTCGGAGCGTACGAGCATCCCGTGGTGGACAAAATCAACCAGCTGATCGAGGACGTCACGGGGCTGAACGTGAAGACGGCCGAGGACCTGCAGGTAACGCCTCACCTGAGTTCAAACGCCGCTAACCGTCTGGCGCCTCTGATGTTTTAAGCGCTGTGTTTGATGCAGGTGGCTAACTACGGCCTGGGGGGACAGTACGAGCCGCACTTCGACTTCGGACGGGTAAATAAAACCAGATACATGAGAATCTGTTTCTGTCAGCATTTTATTTCTGCTGAAAGACGGAAAACGATCAATAACAGATATGGATCCATGTTGGACACATTTCATTAAAATCAACTAAATAGATCCAATCTGTGTATTTGTATTGTAGATTTATTTATTTGTAACTTTTAACAAAGTTCAGTTTTTTGAAATGAGTGAATGAATTTTCATTACTCTGACCGCCGTGCACTTCCTGTTTCAGAAAGACGAACCGGACGCATTCGAGGAGCTGGGCACGGGCAACCGGATCGCCACGTGGCTGCTTTACGTCAGTGCTGCTGTGTGTGTGTGTGTGTGTGTGCGTGTGCGTGTGTGTTGCTGCCGCTCACACTTTCCTCCTTCCCGCTGCAGATGACCGACGTGCAGGCAGGGGGCGCCACCGTCTTCACTGACATCGGAGCTGCTGTGAAACCCAAAAAGGTTCAACTACTCACTTTCTTCATCATCATCATCATCACAGAAACAAGTCTGTTTAATAAACCAAACTGAGAAACAGGCGGGCAGACGAGGGCGCCGCTTCTCAGTAATCTGATGCAGTGTCATGTGACGCGTCATGTGACCGTGTTTCTCCAGGGGACGGCGGTGTTCTGGTACAACCTGTATCCAAGCGGAGAAGGAGACTATCGGACCCGACACGCCGCCTGCCCCGTGCTGCTGGGAAACAAGTGGGGTGAGGTCATCGCGCCATATTCACACACGTGCACAGTAAAACAATAAATACACACAAAATCATCATCAAGTAAAAATACTTTCAGATTTTCACGCCTGGTGATGATTGACATAAAAAAATTTCTTTTAAAAATTATTTTCTAAAAATAAGTAAAATAAAAGAACAAATCCAAACTCCCGTCAGTTATATAAAACTGTTTTGGGTCATTAAAAGCTTCGTTGTTATGTTGGAGTTGATTTATTTTTAAATGTTTGTGTTGATTGATGAATATTGGATGTTTTCTGGGTGTGTTTGCAGCAGCTCACGTGACTGCTGAAGGATTTTTGGTGTTTGATGTTTCAGATGAAACGAACTTGACTGAGCTTCATGAAAAGCTTCAGATTTGATGAGAAAGACGGAGAAACCTTCACGCTGCTCAGACTCGTGGCGTTTGTCGAGGCTCTGATGAAACTCTTTCTTCCTGCAGTATCGAACAAATGGATCCACGAGCGAGGGCAGGAGTTCAGGCGGCGCTGCAGCCTCAACGAGACCGACTGACGACCGACCTTCCTCCTCCAGCTCAGCCGTCTTCCTCCTCTGCTTCCTGCCTGCAGGCGCAGAGTGTGACTGCACATGTGATCCAACACGCTTATTTTTCTCTACAGCGTGTGTGTGTGTGTGTGTGTGTGTGTTTGACTCATTTCTCCTTTAACGAGAATCACGCTGACGTTCAGACGTCCGTACCTGTCCAGGTGTTCAGCCTGAGAGCTAAAACTTCTCGAGAACAAAGAACGCTGCACGAGAGGTTCGTTTAAAGACGAATAAAGTTTTTTGGGGGGTTTTGGATCCAGAATGTTTGAAATCTCGTGAGCTTTGACTTAAAAGCAGAAAATCTGATTGATTTAATTCTGTTCCATCGACGGTTCTGCCCATTAAACCAGCGAGTGGAACGAAGGAGCGCTAAATGTGACAAATTTTGAATGGAGTTTGGCCCGAGGTCGCTAACATGAGTCGAGTCAGACGCTACAGACCGAGAAACGCTCCGTCACCCGTGTCACTCCCTGACCTTCACGACTGTTACAAAGACGGCGAGGAATCAGATTACTCTCGTCATCACGGGAATCAACCAGAAGCAAGAACCGATCGAATCTGAACGACGATCGATCGTGTGGTTCTGTGAGACAATCATAGCTGAAACTGAGCTGCGTATTTATTGATTTCTGACAGGATTCGTGTGAACGCCTCTTCACTGTTTTTCATCTGCGTTTTAAAAATTCCTCGTTTAAAAGTTTTAAAATGTTTGCACCTTCTTTTTTCTGTTTCCTGTTTCTTTTTGAAGTCTGAAACGTGTCGCCGAGTTCCTGCTCCTGATCTGATTCATGTCACCTCAGCCGTGACAAAGTGGGTTTTATTTTGGAAACTCTTCCACGCTTCAGCTGCCATGCTTTTATTCTGAAAAGCAGAACATCTGAGGCTCTTTGATTTACAAATTCAGTCCAAGTGGATTTTTCTGCGCTGTCCACCCGTCGTCATGGTTACACCTCCGTTTCCACCAATAGCGTGAGCGTTCGAGGAGGTTTAACCGTAAGGTCGTTCAGATGCTGCAGGTCAAACTCCAGATAAGCAAAGCACGCCGCCTCCTCTTAACCCTGTTAGCTTATTTCTGAGCGCAGTTACTAATTTCTGCTCCACGCCGTTTCCGTGACAACCCTCACTCCTGTTTGTGTGTGTCTGTTGTGTGTTGGATGATGTCCTGTGCAGTGACCTGATGTAAGACACGTTTCTTATCAGAATAAAATGCTGCTGCAACCCAGGAGAAGTAAGAAAATGGCGTCTGTCGTTATTCTCTGGCGGCAGCGTTGCCTCAGCAGCGTGCTGCTGCGTTTTAAAGATGGCGACCATTTATCGTGTTTAAAAAAAGAAACAAACACTCTTCAAACGTATAAATTTAATAATCAAAAACAAAACGATCGATCAGCTGATCAGCGATGGACTACCCCACCCACAGGAAGACAACGTCTTTGGTTCAAGGCAGAAAACAGCAGGAATTGTGGGATTGTAGTTTTGCAGGGAGAACTCCGATTGGCCCTTTGTGCTGGTGTCGTGCGGCACGGTCAGAGAGGCCCGTGTTAAGGCTCGGGGAGGCGGTAATCTGGCAGGTGATTTCCCTCGCGAACGCGTCCGAAGCAGCCGAGCAGCAGATCGATGGCGGTGCTGACGGTGGAGCGGACGTCCTCCTCAGTCTGGCCCCTCAGAGGGTTCACCTCCACCAGGTCCACCGCCGACAGCAGACCTGCAGAGAGACAAAGAGCACATTTGTGGTAACTTCCTGGTTATGTGAGGGCGAGTGTGGCACGTGGGGGTAATGAGCTGGTGTTCATGTTGTGGATTTTGGAGTTAATTCAGTTTGAAAATGAGGCAGCGTCACTGACAGGAAGCTTCAGCATCATGTGACCGCACAGTTCCTCTGATCGTTTTATAGGCGCATAAAGACTTTAACGTGAGTTCTTCGGCTGGTGGGGTGCTGCAGTCACTCCCCAAAGGCTGCGTCTGTACAGGGAGTGCAGAATTATTAGGCAAGTTGTATTTTTGAGGAATAATGTTATTATTGAACAACAACCATGTTCTCAATGAACCCAAAAAACTCATTAATATCAAAGCTGAATGTTTTTGGAAGTAGTTTTTGTTTGTTTTTAGTTTTAGCTATTTTAGGGGGATATCTGTGTGTGCAGGTGACTATTACTGTGCATAATTATTAGGCAACTTAACAAAAAACAAATATATACCCATTTCAATGATTTATTTTTACCAGTGAAACCAATATAACATCTCCACATTCACAAATATACATTTCTGACATTCAAAAACAAAAACAAATCAGCGACCAATATAGCCACCTTTCTTTGCAAGGACACTCAAAAGCCTGCCATCCATGGATTCTGTCAGTGTTTTGATCTGTTCACCATCAACATTGCGTGCAGCAGCAACCACAGCCTCCCAGACACTGTTCAGAGAGGTGTACTGTTTTCCCTCCTTGTAAATCTCACATTTGATGATGGACCACAGGTTCTCAATGGGGTTCAGATCAGGTGAACAAGGAGGCCATGTCATTAGTTTTTCTTCTTTTATACCCTTTCTTGCCAGCCACGCTGTGGAGTACTTGGACGCGTGTGATGGAGCATTGTCCTGCATGAAAATCATGTTTTTCTTGAAGGATGCAGACTTCTTCCTGTACCACTGCTTGAAGAAGGTGTCTTCCAGAAACTGGCAGTAGGACTGGGAGTTGAGCTTGACTCCATCCTCAACCCGAAAAGGCCCCACAAGCTCATCTTTGATGATACCAGCCCAAACCAGTACTCCACCTCCACCTTGCTGGCGTCTGAGTGGGACTGGAGCTCTCTGCCCTTTACCAATCCAGCCACGGGCCCATCCATCTGGCCAATCAAGACTCACTCTCATTTCATCAGTCCATAAAACCTTAGAAAAACCAGTCTTGAGATATTTCTTGGCCAATCGAAGTGTTAACTGAAGAAAATGTTGCAAGCACTGGTGATCACACTGATAATGTGGTCCTATTCAGTAAAATGGGCCAAAAAATGGCATAAAAGGCTTAATTTCTCAAAAAGTATAAAAGTTATCATCACCAAAAGATATAGCAGACATTAGCAGAAGGAGCAGAACAGTTTAAAGTTTGAATGGTTAAAATCAGCTGAAACTGAGGGAAACCAGCAAAGGTCGGAGCAACTAGAATAAGGTAGAAGAATAAAGAACTAGAAAAAGATGCATTTCCTGCGAAAATGCAGTGTGAATGCTATGTAGTGGAATCTGCTGAAATAAGCTGAAAAGCAGAATTATCTGCTGAAAAGAGGTGAAGAACCTGAAGTTTGCTGAAAACAGCTGAAGAAGCTGGAATTTGTGCTGAAAAGTAGTGAAAAACTGAAAGTTTTGCTAAAAAGAGGTGAAAAAGCTGAAATTTGTGTGGGAAAGAGTTTAAACAGTTGAAGTGTTAACTGAAGAAAATGTTGCCATAAGCAGGATTTGAACCCGCGCCTCCTGCTCTGAGAACAGCTGCTCATCTCACTGAGCTAAAACATGGCTTGGAAACTATTCTGGTGTCAAAATGTCAAAGAGGATAATGTCCAGCTGTCCGCAGTGAGAACAGTCGGCTGAATGAATGTTAAAGAGAGCAGCATTTTAATTCACAGTGCTTAATTCAAGGCAATGATTTACTGGATGTTAGAGGGTTTGGAGGAAGGTTTAACGTGGCACAAGCTGAGGATGATGATAACTTAAAAAGCAGAACTGAGACGGAGTTGGCCGTCCGACTGGGGTCTGGAGTGTGGGGCCTCCCTGCTGCTGCAGAGTCGGGGCGGTCTGCCTCTCCCCACCGCAGGGAAAAGGGTAACACCACCTGGGTCTGGGTGCAGTTCCCCCCTCCAGGGGCAAGGGTACCTAGACCTGGTTCGTAGAGTACGCTTGGGGAGTGTGATCGTGTGTACAGCGTCTCTTTATGTCTGTCTCCACGTTGGTTGAGTGTGGAGTAAGTGCATATGAGAGCATGAGGGTGGGAATGGATGTTTGTATCTGTGTGTGCCTGTATGTCTGTGTCTATATGTCAGGTTGGGTATCAGACGCCACCTCTCTGGGGACATCTCAGGCCCTCCAAGGTTTGGAGGCCTATCTCCCCCCACCACCACTTCCCCTGCCAGTGGCGGACTCCCTCAGGTGTCGGTGCGTTGGTGGTTCTTTGTGTCCGGGGATGGGCGTCCAGGTACACACCGGCTCACTCCTTGGTGGCTGCTTATCGGGGCCTGGAGCCTGGGGCTCGCTCGGGCCACTTCGGAGGTGGGGTGCCCCCGGCCTCTCGGCCTGGGGCTCGGTCACTCAGGCGCGGCTGGCTGCCGGCGGAGCTCACGGGCGCGTCACTGCAACCCCCCCTGGCTTCTGCTCCGCGGCTGCTGAGTGAGCCCTCATCTGGGACTCTCCTCAGCTCTTTCTGGGACAGTGGCGCAGCTGCCCCTCTGTTGGTCTTCCTTGGTCTCTTGTGTTCTGGGGGCCTCTGGATGTCTGGAGTTTTGATCTCCTCCACACCTGCTTCATGCCCTGGAGGACGGGGCTGTGGCCCCCCCACACCCTCTAGCAGATTGTTACATGGAGAAACCTTTGGAATGCAAGCATGCTGATCCACACAGGTATGCACACAGGTGTACACACGGGTATTCACAGACGCGGACTACAGCTTTCTTGGCTGCTGCCTCAAAGCACATTGTGCGCTGTCTATCTTGCGTGCTGCACAATATCGTTTATTATTTAGTATCTACTGATATCTACTGCTAGCTAGTTCATTGTGATGGTGCCGTTTTTTTTATTATGTTGCTCTTTGTTGTTGAGGAGAGAAGCGACAAAGCTATGTTAGCTTAAACACAGTGAAGCTGGAGGATGAACGCTAACTTTTTCCACTGGATAAAAGTTAACGTGAGTGTTCTCGGTGGTCGGGAACAAATGTAATCGCATGGCAGGATGCTGTAAAAGGACCAAACTTCAGTCAGGAGAACAACTGAGATAATCCATCCACAATACGAGGTTAGTCATTCATATACTGCTGCTGGGCTGCAGTTACATCGTAAGGGTTTAAAGACTGAGCTTTAAAATGTGCTGCTGAAAGGTGGTAATAAAAACCCAGAGAGGCCGACAGCGATAACTGACTTTTTAGGGGTTTGTTCAGATTAAATAGAACAAGATACAAACTGTTAAAACATGTGAAACACACAACAGCCTTAATAAACACAGAGTAGTTTGGACCCAGGAGCACGGTTCACGTGTTCACACCAGGATAGGGTTGCCAACCTTTTAACTGCCAAATAAGAGACACTAAAACGGGACAGCTGTCAGCCCTAATCCCCAAAGATTGGCTAAACCAGTGTGCGTTGGAACAGGAACAGGAAGTGACACTCTACCGCAGCGAGAGCCAACACCAAGTGAGAGCTGTTGTGTTTACTGTAAGCAGCTAATGTGGCTGCTTACACTAAACACGTTTCTACTGTGAAGAGCAGGGTTTGTTTTTCCCTGAGTTTCTGACTCGTACCTGTCTGACACAGGTGTTCTGTGATGTAGACGCCCTCTCTGTAGGTGAGTCCACCAACTACAGGCGTCCCGGTTGCTGGGGCAACAGAGGGGTCGATGGCATCGATGTCATAGCTGAGGTGAATCGGTTTCTTCCCTCTGTTCAAGGACACAAAGCATCTTTAACATTCGCTCAGACTATCACACCTTGGTGGCTTCATGCAGGCATCACCTGGCGGACAGGTAATCACACGTTTCCTCCATGACGCGGGCCACGCCGAGCTGATCCACCTCACTCATGGAGAAGGTCTTCACCCCCAGCATCTTCAGGATGTAGCTGAGGAGGAGAAAACCTCAGGATTAGAGCCTGCCGGCAGGTACACTCAGGTACACGCAGGTAATGAACTTCTGGTGACCCTCAGACCAGAGCGAGGTCGCTGACCTTTCAGAGCTTTTTGCTTCTTTAAATTTTTTATTGAGATTTCATTTCAATCATCTCCAAAATGCTTCGGGACGAGCTGATTGGTCAGAGGGGCGTCAGAAATAGGTGAGTCTCTGCATGGACTCAGGTGCACTCACTGCTCTGCTGGATCCACGTCTCTCAGCCCGATGAAGACCACATCGGCGGCGGACACACACGGCTTCAGCCAGGAGAAGTTCGGTAAGACGGGAACCTGGTGAGGAAGGGGAGGGGTTAGTGATTCTGTGTGACGGCGTGATGCTGATCTCTGTTGCTAAGATCACCTTTGAGCGCAACTCGTGGAGCAGGTAGGACACCGGCTGCCCGTGGATGTTCCCCGTGTACGTGGTCAGCGGCGTGTTGATGTCGGCGTGAGCATCCACCCACACGACGCTCAGCTCCCCAACCGCCGCAGAGTGCCCGTGGATGGAACCGATCGCCAGGCTGAGGACGGAAAACACAAACAGGAAGCGAGTCGATGGAGAGCCGACACCTGGAACCTACGTCCTGACTTCCTGTTCCTGTGTGGACTGACCTGTGGTCTCCGCCCAGCACCACCGCCGTGTGCCCATCCTCCTTCGCCGCTCGCACCGCCTGTGACAGCTTCTGGTTGGCGGCACCCACCGCCCTCACGCTCTTCAGCAAGCCCATGGGCTCGTCCCGGGACATGTCCTCGAACGTCAGGTTCCCATAATCCTTCACTGCACAGCCTGCACACACACACACACACACACACACACACACACACACACACACACAATCATTGCAGGTTTCCTCGTACTGACTGTTCAACATTACCAGCGGAGGCGTTTCCCAGCATGCTCTCTGTGTGAACATTAACAGCGAGACGTTCAGGGAAGAAGGCAGCGGTGTAATGAGGCGTTCACTGACCCATGTGGACCTGTAAACACTTACTGTTTGCTGTTCGTGGATAAAGGTCAGCGCTGTTCCAGTAATGAAACTGAGCGTGTGCACAGTGACCTCCTCTGAGGACGTTACACTTCCTGAACTCACTGTGTCAGTGAAACTGTGTTACCTGCGTACTCACAATCAGCTGAAGGAAAAACCACCAAACTCTGATTTTTACGGAGTTTTTTAAACGGAGCGTTACGTGAATCAGACTTTAAACACTTTATTTGAAGGTCAGCTCTGAACACCTTTTCTGGATTCAAACTGTGCTGAAGGTTAATGTTTTACCGACGTCACAGATTCATTCAGATGAATTGTTGAAAGTGGAAACGCCGGCGTGCTCCGCCTCCAGTTTGTTTGACGATTCGATGGTTTCTGAATATTAAAAATCAGACACTGTCGCTGTTACTGAGCTGCACAGCTGTTTGAATCTAACTGTAAACTTTGTAGTTGATTAAACCCACCATAAAGACAAGATACAAGATTTATTTTCTACTTTTATTCTATTTTATTTTGACTATCTGAGCTTCTTTATTTTATTTTTATCGTCTCTGTTTGTTCGGGATCTTGTGTCATTTTGATTTTTTGAGCTGTTGTACTTTAATTATGGGCCGTGTTTAATGTTTTGGCCACGGGAGGATGATCTGACCCTCTGTGTAGGAGGAAATCAGTGACTGCTCTCAATAATCAGCAGAAACATTTTAAAGCTTCATTCTGTCTCTTTGATGGACGGGGTTAAAATACCGGGCCGCACAGCTCTGTGCCCCCACCTGGCTTTGTGGGGTTTTCTGTCCCTGGTGCAGACCGCGGTCCGCTCAGGCTCATGTATTAATCAAACGTTTGTGGATTTTCTCATCACTGATTACTCGGCTCTGGATGAACATTAACTGACGAAACGGAGAAACTCAGGAAGTTTCTGAGTTGTTAATTCAACAAAAACAATGTTTCCTTAACTGGGAATGACGACCAACACGGATAACTAACTGGGCCGGCTGCGCTCCACCTAACGTCAGCCTTTCTTAAACATCTGTCCAGATGCTGCAGAGGCAAACTGCCACTCTGGTGCTCGGATGATTTTTAACAGAAATGTGTCACAGCTGCAGGAGGAGCTTCCTGATGTGTGAACAGGTGAGAACACCTGTGGAGTCCATCTCAGCTACCACAGGCTGAGAGGCGGAGACACAGCTGTGAGTGGGAGCTGATCTGTCCCCACTCACAGCATGTCTGTGGACGTACTCCACGGCGGAGTCGAACTCGGGCCCTTGTTGCTGTGAGGCACAGTGGGAACCACGGTGATGCTCACAGGGCGGTTCATCATTCAAACGGTAACTTCCGGTCAGTTTTACCTGCTGTCATTACATTTGCTGCTGCATGAAGGTGATTCTGTATGAAAGCACAAAAATAAACGTCTGTTGGAGTCTCCCGGTGACGTCACCGGACCCACCTAGCTGCTGCAGCCGCCTCTGCAGGCCCGCGGCTCGGATCCGCTCCGGTCCGTCCTCCACGCCTCCTCGGGACTGCAGCGGACAGAGAAGGAGAAGCTGGAGGATTACACGCGCACGAGTGCACGCGGAGCCTGTCCTCGCGCTCTCACCTGTCCCTTGGAGAAAGGAGCTCCGACGATCCCCGCGGAGCGCGCAGGAGGATGCTGGTGATGAAGGCTCCGCTGCACCGTCACGGCCACCTGGACCTGCCGCAGCGTCCTCGCGCTCCTCATGCTGATACACGCGCGCGCACACCGTCTCTGAGCCACTGACCGGCGCGAGTCTCCTAAAGACTCCACGTGACGTCAGGGGGAGGCACCGCGTGGAGCCGTGACGTCATGAAGCTTGTTTAAACACTTTGAAGAGATGAAGGTCAGACAGTGGGCTGATGTACGGAGGCTCATTCATGCCAACAACAAACAAGACGCTGAAGTTTATGATTTTTATTTTATTTAGAAATTTTAGTTTCCAGTTTTATTGTTTTTATGTTTTGAAAAGGTTTTGTTCTTTTTAGTTTCAGTTATTGTTTGAGTGCGGTGGGTGATATTAGTGAGTGATGTGTGGCAGTGATATTAAGTTTACAGTTACCTAAAATATGTTTCAGCCCAGTTTCAGGTTAACTTTATAATAAAGCCATAAATCCAGACAGCACGCTCCGTCCCTCGACTTCAGCGTTTCAGAGGAATGTAGTCAGTAAATTGTGCTTCATCCAGCATGGTGCAGCGACGTATCACTGAAATATATGTGCTGTGTGGCTGAAGGTAGCACCAACGTAGTGGAACCATGTTTGCTCATTGGTATAAAGTCGTTTTTACGCAGCTTATCTTTGACTTTCCAACTCTGTGCGACCTGCTCAGAGAGGGATTTGCTGGCGTTAATGTAGTTTGCTCACTCTGCAAGAGGTTGGGACAACGTCGCCAGCCTCCGCTTCACTGAAGCTTTCTCTCTTTGTGCGACTCTACCTGGGTAGCATAAACGAATCCCCCTCTGAGTGGGATTCGCTGCGTCTATGAGGAAGGTTACAGGTAGTCAGAACTGTGACAGCAAAACGACATCTTATTGATGAGTAACCACACGTCTCTGCTACACGGTGCCTCGCACTACAGCAGATATACATCAGCAATATGTCAGTGAGCTGTATGGGTCACAATGCCAATCTAATCAGTGGTAATAAGTTTATAACAGGCACTTACATGAAATTTAGTGTTTGTGTTAACTAGAATATTTGTTCAGCCCACTTTCAGTTCAGTTAACTACAATAACGCTCTGTAATACCCAGAAAGTATTAAAGATGTACAAATCCTTCAGTGGTTGGTTTTAATGTTAGCATATCCACTGTGTTACATTAGCAAACTCGCTAGTTAACTTACAGCTAGCTGGCTATGATGGTTGATTCATAGCTGTACTTTCCTGTGGCCTCACAAAGAGAAAGCTCACAGCTCACTCTGCAGATCCTTTTTACCAATCTAACATGAATGATGGAGTTTATCTGAAAATCTGTCCCAAACTGAGTAAAACACTTAAACGAGTCAGTTAAAGTGACGACTGATTGTGTAAACCTTTGATAACACACACCGAAAACATTAGGATTCAAAAATAATTTTTTAAATTATGATTTAAAAATTCAGTTTTCAGATGCAGTCAGAAGCTAAAAAGGTAAAAAAACAAAACATGAAAGTCAAACTGATGACCTTTGAAGTGTCGTACAGATGTTTCCAGCAGGCCGACCATCTGTAAACACGTGGGCTCAGCGCTGGATGCAGGTGAACTCACCTGAAAACACACTGTGTTTTGAAGAACTGCAAACAGTGTCTTTGTTCTCTAAGAACTTAACGTCGTTGGTGTGAGTCAGGATTCTCCGAAGTACAAAACTATTTCCGGCACTCGTCCTACATCTGCAGTTCCAGGAAGAAACTTTGTAGAACTGCGTTAACAGCGGATGTTAAAGTCACGGAGAGTCTGACCTGATGTTATAAACTCAACCACACCACGCTGTTATACGTGTGTGTTTTCTTTTACCAGCTGGTTATCTGTTATTCTAGCACCTTCAGAATTCACCTAAAGGTGCTTTTTACTGTAAGATAAAGACACCTAATAATACAGCGAAAACCTCAACGGTCAGACGACCACTATGAGCAAACACTGGGTGACAGTGGGAAGGACAAAGTCCCTTTGAACAGGAAGAAACCTCCAGTGGAAGCAGGGAGGGGAGGGGCGTGCATCCTGGCTGGGTTTTAATTAAAAATGAAAAATTACAATACCACTATTCATTCACACACTGGTGGAGGCAGCCACAGGTGTAGCCACAGGTGTAGCCACAGGTGTAGCCACAGGTGTAGCCACAGGTGTAGCCACAGCTGCGCTGGGGCAGACTGACAGAGGCGAGGCTGCCATATCGCATCATCGGCCCCTCTGGCCAACACCAGTAGGTGGAAGGTGAAATGTCTTGCCCAAGGACACAAGGACCAAGACTGTCCGAGCCGGGGCTCGAACCGGCAACCTTCCGGTTACAAGACGAGCTGCTAACTCTTGAGCCACGATCGCCCCGATCCATTTGACCCTTTCACCATAGTGGTCCCTACAGTCACAGCTGCTGTTTCAGAATCAGAAAGGTTTTATTGCCAAATGTTGAGCGGGTTTACAACATTAGGAAATTGCTGCGGTGCTTCAGTGCAAACATACTGTTATAAATTAAGCTTAAATAGACATGAAAATTAAAATGAGAATAAGAATTAAAAGTGCTAAGTAGATAGATATATACATGATATATACATGAGTGCAGGTGGTGATCAGTGCAAACATGTGAACACAGCGTAGGGTCATGTGTTAGTGGTGGGAACAGTCATACGGTTATTGTTCATGTGTCCAACAGCAGAGGGGAAGAAACTGTTCTTATAGCGAGAGGTTCTGGTGTTTGCTTGCATTTGTGTCAGTGTTGATGGTATACCTGCACATAAACCACTGCATTGGACAGTGATGGGTCACTCCACACTCTGCCACCCACTGGACGTTTATTGTTACTACAGCTGTATGTTGTGTTTCATTGTAATTACTGTTATTTAACTCTTAAGTATTTTTATTCATCTTTTCCTTCCTGAAGATGAATAAAAATAAATAACATCAGGATTCTGAAGTGTTTTTATTCAACTACAGGCAGGAAAAGATGAATAAAAACACTTAAGAATCCTGATTGAATTTGTCACAATTCATGCATGACAGGGTTAAATGGTCAGAGAGCCACAGTGTTCACAGGAAAACTCTTTCCTTCCAGTGCGGTCTCCCCAAAACCAGCAGATCCAACCTTTATGATCCAGAATCGTCTGAGTGAGATGAGTGTCCTCAAGCCGGCCTTTAAACTTGACTCATGTCACCTTCTTTAAACAGGTTCAGAGTAAATAAAAAGCAGATTTGACACAAATGTTTTATTACTTCTTACATCAAAAACATCAGAATATTTATGTTTGTGCTGAAGCTTCACACCAGCGTGCGTGTTAGAAGTAGCTCTGCAGCGGCTCTCCCAGGATGTTCTCCATCTCCTGGATCACCTTCTGGACCTGCAGCTCCACCTCTTCACACTCGTCTGCAAAACAAACGGCAGGTTTGAGCCTACGCCGTTACCTGGCCTCACAGGTGGAGCGAAGCTCCACTGAAACACGAATGTGATATTTTACTGCATTCTGTTTGCATCTTATCATCTCTGATGTCGTATTTTATCTGAACCTTTACTGATATTTCTCCATGATGGTGAAAATACGTTTCATCTGTCATGCTTTTATTCTGAAACATCTGGATCTAGAGGTTTTCTCTTGTCAGAGATGTGCTGCCCTCTTGTGGCCGACAGCTACATTACATCTTAGAGCCAACAGTTAATATGAGCGGTGTCTGTGTGTGCGCCTCACCCTCCATGAGCTCAGCCAGGAAGGGGATGGTCTCCGGCAGCAGCACCATGTAGTTCTCCTTCAGTTTGGACGCCACCTCCATGAGCATCAGCAGAGAGGAGAAACGCACCTGTGGAGGAGGAGGAGGAAGCTGCTGAGTCAATAACTAACACCAACACAGAGTCTAATTTAAAACTCTTTGTATTACCATTAATTAACTCTGCCTGGCTGAGATCAGACAGCGTCAGAGTGAAGCTTGACCGACTTCTCTGCGCCTTCCAGGCGTCGCTCGGGGCTCAGGGGAGCCGGTCAGCTGTGCAGGTGGCCTTACCTTGGTGTCAGAGTGCCTGGTCTTCAGGAGGATCTGATAGTTGAGGGTCTTCCACTGCGAGTCGTCGCCCATCGCCACAGCAAACTGCCCGACGCAGGGCACCAGGTGCTGGGTGACGCGCTGCTGGTATCGCTGCTCGCCACCGACTCGATTCTCCAGCTGGACACAAACACAGAAACCATTCAAGTTCAATGTCACCAATGAAACCACGCCCAGCGGGTGGAGTCATGCAGTTTTGGAGAAATATTACACCCTCTGAAGTGTCTGCACCTCACCTGGTCTACGAGCGGGCTCAGCAGGGCGTCGCCTCGCTCGCGGCTCAGGAAACGCTGCGAGTCGTACAGGAAGGTCTTGTGGAGGCAGTCGAGGACGTACTGCAGCAGCAGGCAGCTCTTCTCCTCGCCATCGTCCTCGGAGTCGAAGAGCAGCGACTCTGCAAGAAGCAAAAGCACCGTCAAGCTTGGACAGCTGGGAAACAGCTGCTTTACCAACAAACAGCTGTTTAAATATTAACATTTAGATAAATGTAACAATTTACAGTTGAAAATCAATAAAAAGAGAAAAGTTGTGGATGAGGTCAGACCTGTGCTGTTGGTTTGTGTCAGCAGGTCTGCAAATGGTTTCACCAGGTTTCCTGCGAACAGCACGAAGAGTCCTTTGAGGCGGTCGGCGATGCGGTCGGACAGCCGGTAGAAAGTCAGCAGACGATCTTTACGCTCCGATTTGCTCCAGTCGAAGAGCTGCGGGACAGACGCACAGACACACAGTTATCGCCACACGGCGGGAAACTGGGGCGGCGGCTGAATCCTAGGCACGGCGGCGTTACCTTGAAGAAGAGCGGCCTGAATGTGACCTCTGACAGCTTCATCACCATGGCGATCAGGCAGTCGATCACGCAGCCCTCGACCTGCGCCGTCTTCTCCAGATCGCCCTGAAGACAAAAGAGACGCGTGAGAAAGGTAAAGTAATCTAAGTACATCTACTCAATCACCAGCTGAGCGGACCTGGCAATGCTCGGAGCGGAAGTCGAGTGCGGTGAGGAAGAAGGTGGTGAGCTCTGATTGGTGGAAGCTGAGCTGGTCTTTCTCCATGTGAGCGATGTGCTCCTTCAGGATGCTCAGCAGCGCCCCCAGCTGACTCTGCGGGGAAATGACAACGAGACGTTAACAGCTGAAAACCATCGGGAACCTCAGAGCGGGAACCTCAGAGCGGGAACCTCAGAGCGGGAACCTCAGAGCGGGATTTGACGCCGATGACCGTTTAGCGCTGATTTCTACTTTTAACGTTTTTTCTGGCTTGAAGCACGAAAACATTAAATTACAGGATATTACTGCTGCTGTTTGATTTTAGACATTTAACGAAGCTCAGCGTGAGAATTTGGGATTTTAAGTCCCTGATTCCACATTTCGGTGGATGTTTGATTTGTTCTCGTGGAGCCATTTTAAACGACTGACTCCAATAATCAGAGCAAGTGTCTTTGGATCATTCTGGAAAACTTTAAGCCAAGGCGCACACACAAACTTTGAACTTTACTCCTTCAGTAGAAAACAGTAAACACACCTGAAGCTCGACTCTCACCTTCTTATCAACCACCATAGTGTTGTAGCACCTGCTAATGGTGGGCAGTAGGACCCTGGGGGGCAGTTTGGTGGCAAGGGTGCTCCTCAGGGAGGCGAGACGGATGGAGAGCTGGGCGGAGGAGGAGGAGGAGGACGAAGTCTCCATCAGCCGGGTCAGCCGACACACCTGAAAGAACGAAGAGGAATAACGAATAATAGAATCCCTGTGACACTCGCGTCACACTCCAGGTGAGCTGGGACCAATCAGCACGTCTCCTCAAAGCAGCAGCGACATCGAGCCGTACCATTTCAGATGAAAAGAACGAGGCGCTAGGAAGAGCGCACAGCACGATCCAATCAAAGCACAGCTCCACCGCAATCCTTTATAACCTTTGTTTTGTTTTTCTGATGCAGTGCTCGCGGGGCGGCGTTACCTGTAAGGTGGCGTCGTGCAGGTATGGGCTGATGAAGTGTGGCAGCGTCTCTGTGACCCGCTGCAGGGCAGTGACGGCGCTCAGCAGGTAGATCTCGTTGGTCAGAAGCTCCTTCCTGTTTTGGAGCGCGTGCAGTATGGCTGGCATCAACCTGCGGAAACAAACACGCGTCAGCTGACTGGAGGGCGGCTTCCCCACCTTGTCGTGTGAGGGTGAAGGACGGGCATGACAGACCTGGGTAACTGCGGGATGGCGAGGGCCTTCAGTGTGCTGACCACCTCGGCGATGCAGAGCAGAGCGCTGCCCATCACGTTCTTCTCCTCCTCTGCCGCCGCGACGAGCTCCACGGTTTGCAACAGCACGGGCACGAACGTCTCATGGTGGTCGGACCCAAAACTGCGACAGAGCAGCTTGAGGCTGAAGAGCGCCGTCTGGCGGTTGATGGCCTGCTCCGCTCCGTCCACGACCTTCCTGTGATCTTTGCCCACAATGTTCAGCAGGTCGCCGATCAGCTGGAGGAGCACGGTAACCTGAGGGCAGACAGGAAGTTGATGTCATCGTTTCATACCCAAAACACGCTCTGCGGAGAACTCTGACATCACTTCCTGTTACCTGCTGTGCATCCCACTGTGTTCTGTGCTGCAGTTTGTTGTTGAGCAGGTCCATGGCCTTCCTCCTGACCGATGCCAGCTCGTTTCCCATCAGGCCCCTCATCACCGTGATGAAGGTGTCCGTGGGCAGCAGCGCGTTCACCTGAACAAAGGTGAGCAGGTTAGAGCGCCTCTGCAGGGCGGCTTTCACTCCAGCAGCAGGAGAAGAAACTGAGGTTAACGGTGGAGGACCTGCTGTTAATGTTAACGAGAAGAGTTTAAATAAAACTGGATTCAAACCTTGTCCAGTACGTCGTAGGCTTTATTCAGCAGAACTCGCCAGAACTTGGCGGTGGGTTTGTTGGCGTTCTCCTCCACACAGCGAGCGATGCTGTGGATGTAGCGCAGGATGTCCTCCAGCAGCCTGAAACACGAACATGACATCACCTTCAACGCCACCAAACGCTCACATAACAACGTGACATCACAGCATCACTCACCTCTGCTGCAGTGGCTGTAGAGATGCGTCTATGTCATCGTCGTTGTCCGCGACCTGAAACAAAATCAAACGTTTATTGTTGTCGCACTGAGCGCGCTCCTTACCGCCTGACCTTCAGTCGCCCACCTTCCCGATGAAGCTCGCTGAGCCGAGCAGCTGAGCCGCGAATGACACGGAGAGGAACTTGAAGTGTCGCAGCTCTTTGCCGCCGTGAGCATCCACGCTGAAGATCAGCTCCTCCACCTTTTCCTCCTCCTTCTTCGCTCCTCGCCGGGCGGCGGGCCGTTTCACTGGAGCTACACAAGACAAACCCAGAAGTCCATCAGACTACGGAGGGCCAAACACGCCAAAACTCTATATATAGAATTAATGACTATATAGAGTCATTCATTCTAAATATCAAATATTTATTCAATTTGGATTAACTCATGTACTTTATACAAATTAGTTTATTTATGTTTCAATTTAAATTCAATTTCCTAAATTTTAAATGAAAGAAATTCAAATTGTTATTTTTTTTAACCATATTTACTTTTATATACATGTTTTCATAGCCATTGTTCTTTGTGGTAACATTTCTGTTTCCTTTCTTAATAATTTACCTGTTTCTTCAAGTCCAGTATTTTACTTTATTTATAGTTATTCGTTTATATCATCCTCTCTTCTTAAATTTAAAATAAATGTCTAAAATTTGAGTCAGAAATAAAAGCAGCAAATATTTTAATTTACCTTGATGTTCATTATTTTAAACATTGTATTTTTAATCTATTACTTTAATGAAAGACAGATGATTGGCTCCTGGGTGTTTCATCTGTAACAGTAAAAATCTGCCAAATGAAACACTCGGAGCGTATTGTGATAGTAAGGGATTCTCATTAATATTAATTAAAATGTAAATGAAGTAAACTGATAGACGAATCATAACAAAGGAAATAATTCTGAAAGGAGTCAGTTTCACATTTTAAAAATACAATTGTTATCACTTTTTTCTTTCGATTTGGCACTTACAGTCCTCCATACAAAACATGATTATGTTATTGATGATGTAAAACTTTCGTTTTGTTTTACCATCCTCTTTGTCGTCTGGCAGCTGCAGCAGGAAGTTCAGGATGTTGATGAGCGAGGTCAGCTGATCGCTGATGTCAAACTGACAGCACAGAGAAATCCAGAAGTCCACGTATCGCTCCAGCGCCGCATCCTGCTCACGAAAACACAAAATAAACTACGTTAAACACGCAGAGACACGAAACGACGCGCTAAACTCCGAAGAAACAGAAGCAGGCGATTGTTACCTTCTCGCTGGTGGAGCCGGCGCTCTGTGTGGCGTGCAGCTTGAACAGGAGCAGCATTAGGACCCAGAGGAAACGGGCGGGACCCAGCGTGGTCACCAGCTGAAACAGGATTGGCAGCCGCCGGTGCTCGGGCACGTGGGGGAGCGCGTCAGCAAACACGTGCATGATCTTCGTCACCACAGCCATCACGTGAGAGGCGGAACTTCCATCAGAAAGCTGCTGGGCCTGTTGGAGGAGGAGCGAGGAAGAGTTATTGCCACGCCACTCGTGTATAACGGGCATGTTTGTCGGCTCCGTCGCCGCCTCACCTGGATCAGAGCAGGTATGACCATCTGCACCGTCTTGTCGATGACTCTGAAGCTGTAGGTGTCGTCCAGCCGCATGATGCTGGCGCCCATGAAGGTGAAGATGGGCATGATGTTGTGGAGGACTTTCTCCTGCAGGAGGAACACGAACGCGTTTGTTTTCTTGCTATTAAATAAATGTTGTTTATTTTAATTCCCATATTTATTTATTATTGATTAATTTCTTTCCTTTAATTCTTCTCTTCTAAAACAAACCTGATACTAAACGTACCAAAAATCAAAATTACTGCTTTCTTTTATTTGTATCAGTTGCTGTAACTGCATCACTAACTGCTTCTCGTGTTTCCTTCTTTGGGTTCATTAAATTATAATTAAAAGTAAAAATAAAAAAAATAAGAAACAATAGTCTAATATTTGTTTAAAATGTTGGCTACATTGGTCCTCCATATCCATCAGGACATCAATATTTTTTCGTTTGTTTAAACCAGGCACGCGAAGGGTTAACTGATGGCACGACATAGCGGGACTGGCCATCGGACATACCGGGCGTGATTTTTCGCTTTTATGGGCCGATGATTTTTTTTTTTTGCAACGGTATTAAAGGTGGTGGATTGGCCAGATGCTGGCAGATGTGTAAAAATAACTCAGTTGTTTGCTGGTGGCTGTGGCGGAGCTTCTACAGAGTCCAGCAGGTGGATGAAGGGAGGGGAGGCAGGAGGAGCAGAGACCCGAGGCGGTGAACTGAACTCCAGGTAAGAAGTTATGAGCTGCAGTCTATCTGGGTCAGATATGAACCAAGTTTAGTTTATTTTCGTTGTGCTGACTTTTTACAGTCAGTTACAATAACTCGTACTGCTACTAGCTAGCATGACGGAGTTTCTATACAGCTGGGTGGTGCTATGATGTTACTGATAGTGAACTTTATTTTATTCATAAGGTTAGTTAGTAGCTGCCAACCGTGCCTCTTCTCCTCTCATCCTCTCCCCTCTCTCTCCTGTTGCTACTTCAATCATGAAACTGATCAGTGATCAGCTGATCGGCTTTTCTCTCTCGTTTATTTATCGCCCACTTTGTGCCAGAAAGAAGAAACCAGCGGATGTCGCGCTAAACAACAGCAGCACGTTTAAGCTTGATCAGCTGTTGTTAGAATTTATTTCATATTAATTTCTAGTATCAGCTGATGTTTGCTGGAGCCACAGCTGTAAAGCTGCTGGTCATGATGGTTTGGATATGTGGTGAGAGGGAAACATGAAGATGAAACCAGGAGATGTCCTTACTGAACCATCAGAGCTGTGATGGAGAAACAGGTTTACCTTTTAGGTGACATGAATGAGTTGAAGTTATGAACTGTTTCTGAGAGACAAATAACACCAGGATCCTTTTCTAAGCAGCTGACAGCTGGTGACTGTGCAGGGGCGGATCTAGCAAAGTGTTGCCAGGGGGCGGGTAGGGCATTAACAGGGAGAGGGGGGCAGCTGGAACCCACAGCTGTGCGTGTTCATGGAGCTGCATGTTCACCTGCTGGACGTCACTACCTGACAAGTTTAACTCTTCAGGACATTGCAGAGGCCTTACTGACAGTGTTTGGCTCCACATGTCTGTGTGAGCAGGTTTTCTCCCACATGAGTCCTCAGGCAGCCTCTGAATGCTGGACACTGGGAGCCCAGAGATCACAGTAACATGTGTGTCTCTGTGTTAACAAACATGCCATACTGGCCCCGTTTATTTTTCCTATCATTGTTGTGAGGAGACCATAAATAGCATTTGCATTTGCTGTTGTGGATAAAAAGTCTTTTTTGTTTCAAACTATCTGATAACTATTCGCTGACAGCTGCAAACATCTGTGAACAAATATGATCCTATAACGTGTGTAACTGTTCATATAGAGCGTTATTACATTTAATGCTAATGCATCATACGGCACACTGGCTTCTGAGGAACGTTTAGATGCACTCATCATCAGACAGGTTGCCCCTGATTTAAACAAACACTTCTGCCGCCATGATGTCATCACAGACGTGCAGAGGAGCTTCAGTCTCAGGGGGCGGGACTTAGACCGCTCTTTGTATCAGTGACATAAAACTCTCAGCTGCAAACAGAGACGGAGGAGGAAGAGCGAAGGTGGTAGTGGACAGACAGAAGAGGAGGTGGAGCTCTCACGGGGAAGATGGCGGCGGCGGTGCCCAGCAGCAGCAGGGCGTGGTGGTGAGTCTGCGGCACGTCGGACGTTCGGATGCACTGAACCACGAGCTCCACGCTGAACTTGTCTTCATCCAGGACGTCTGCACAGAGCGAGGAGAGCGCAGTGAGGCAACAAACACACACACACACACACCTTCATCATCCTCCTCTGACACCCACCTGCAGCCACAGCTCCTCCACCTGCAGCCACAGCTCCTCCACCTGCAGCCAGTTTGTGGCAGATGTTGAGCAGGCAGCTGAGCAGCAGCTGCTTGGTGTACTCCGTGTTGGCGTTCTCATCGGAGCACGGCTCCATGCTCCTGACGACAGACGGAGTTATTATTACTCAAGTGTTTGTTTTTCTTTTGTTACTTCAGTTGCATTTCCATGTTTGAAATAAAATTCTATCGATCGATTTTTCATCTTTTTGTTACTCCTGTCTTAAATAAACAAACAGAAGAAGAAAAAACTCCACTTTCAGATTGGACCTCTCTGCAGCCCGGAGTCAAAATCCTGCTTCCACTTCCACACGACTCCAAACACGGATCAAATCCACACGAAGTCCTAATGAGGACTTTACTACAGCCTTCATTCTTCTTTCAGTTTAGATGAAATGACAAAACATGAGAAACTGTAGGATGTGGCGTTTCCTGTCATGTTACCTGGCGAGCAGCGAGAACAGAACCGGCACCAACACCTGGGCTCTCTTCACTTTCTTCTTGTGCTGCAGCAGCTCCAGGATCAGAGTGACTCTCCGCCACGACACAGCGCCCCCCTCTGGAGCCGCACCGCTGCTCTCCTGAGGTTTCCTGAACACACGCAGCGGTTCACACCGATCACTCATCGTGGACGCGCCACGCTTTCAGACTGAGGCTGCTTCTGGAAAATTGTGGCTCAACTAAAAGCTGAAATGTTGTCGGGATTCGTCCTGAAACTATCAGAAGGAAATCAGACCTGTTACAGGGTGAAAGTGCAGATCGGGGCCCGCAGGCTGCACGGGCGGTAAACAGCTGACGTCAGCCGGTTTAACTCATTTCTATCAACTTCAGTTCAATAATTACATCATTAAAATGGAAGGACGAGAAACGAGACAACAGCGCCACCATCAGAGTCAACCCTGAACTACAACATTGTTTTCAAGCAGATCGTCATCAAAATCAGTAAATAAGCACAGGAGCAAATCTTCGTGTCGCGTTGCACAGAATGATCCGCCTACAACTATTAATTTGATTCGTTGTTTTCAGCTGCAGAAATCCGTGTTTGTCTGAAGGGAAACTGGTCCGATCACGTGACCTCAGGAACGCTTCAGGGCGCAAATACCTCTGCGACAGTCGGCTCCGCCGGGTCTGCTGCACCGTCACGCTGACTTTGGGTTTTTCTGGAGGAGCGAGCTCATTGGCCAGCAGCTGACAGTCAACGACGACCTGAGGCGAACGCAAAGGTCAAACGTTCAGCGATTCATCCCCAAACAAACGACCGTTTCACTATCAGCCATCTTTCTTCTTTCACGAGAAAGAAAAATGTTGAGCAGACGATCTCGGCTCACCGCTTTGAAGACGCTGCTGATGGTGTTGGCCACCGCCGGACTCCTGCTCTCCACCAGCAGGTCAAACGTGGCCGACAGCAGCTTCTGCTGCACCGCCTCGTCCGCGAGGGCGGAGAAGAAGGGCTTTGTGATCTGCAGGAACACGCAGAGACGTCTGAACACGTTAAATCATCACCCGTCACTCAGACTTTAATCTGGGTTTGAAGTAAAGACTGAATAAAAGATGGACAGCATCACTGTGAGCGTGCACTCGGGTAGGGTTAGTCCCCGTCCCCCGATTGGTGGATTTGTCCTCCTGACCTGCTCCAGAGCGATGATCTGGCAGCTCGGGATGCCAGCGTGCTGCTGCGTGGAGGTCTTCAGAGCTCTGATGAACAGGTCCAGGCAGTTCTGGTCTTTGGCCAGCAGGGGCGCCGACGCCTCGTTGTACTTCCCCAGGACCAGCTGCAGGAGCTGCGCCTCGGCCTGCAGCAGGGCGGGCGTGTCGGGGCCGGTCTCCAGGAGGCGATCGAGGACAGGAAGCAGGCTGGAGAGCTCTGACTGAGAGGAGGAGGAGGACGAAGAGGAGGTCAAAGGAGACACAAAGCATGGCTCTTTAGACGAGGACGACATGATCAGACTGAGGTTAGATAACAGCACCAACAATGCTTCTCTCTGGCTGTGCGTCACGGCGCTCACGATAACGCCGCCATCAAACACGACACACCAGGAAATGAAAACCGTTCAGCTTCAAAGATCGCCAATCTGAGTCCGGCTCTAAAACAAAGACGTCAGCGGCGAATCCTCCGTTTCAGACGCGGTCCCGCCCACTCACCTGTCCGTTGACCTCGCTCAGCGCTCTCAGCAGGGCGGCGGCGATGTATGACGGGCAGCTCGGACTCTGAATGCTCCTCACCAGCAGCTGCATCGCCGCCGCCAGCTTCTTCTGCTGCGGCTTCGCTTTACTGGATGATGACTCATCGTGCAGCACGCCGAGAACCTGCGGGCAAAACAGGAAATCAGAACAACAAATACAGGAAGTCCAGATTTAAACCAATCAGCTGTTTCAGAGTCCTCACCGTGCTGAGGTAGGACGGGTCGGCGGCGATCTCCTCTGATGTCGACAGGAGCTTCTCTGTGATTGGCTGGAAGGGGGACGTGTTGGCTGCCGATAGGCTCTGCAGGACGCTGAGCGCCGCCCTCCGGACCTCCCGAACAGGAGACGTGAGACAGCAGAGCAGAGACGGGACGACTGAGGGACACAGACACACACACGCACACACACACAGACACAGACACACACGCACACAGACACACAGACACGCACAGACACACACACAGACACAGACACGCACACACACACACACACACACACGCACAGACACACACACACACACACACACACACACACGCACAGACACACACACACGCACAGACACACAGACACGCACAGACACACACACAGACACACACACACACGCACATTTGTTTTAATAACCTCGTACGTCATCAGCGCGTCTTCCAAACTTCGGACGTTTCATGAAACGTTAGTTTGAGGTTTGTTTACCTGAATCGACCTTTTTAAAAGATTTGTTACATTTTTCTTTTTTCTATTTTTGTAAATCTCACCTGGTGAGTTGGCGGCCGCCAGCTCCTTCAGCTTGGAGGCGGGTTGGGTGCTCAGCAGAGCTCCGCCCATATACAGTGCCCGTGTCTGCAGGACGGCGCCCACCTTCGCATCCAGCTGGTCTCCATGGTTACTGGTGTATCCCCACAGCATGCACAGGAACCTGAAGAGCACGCTCGGTTCGCGCAGGTGGACCTGAGGTGACGGTTTCTCAGGTTAGCGGCTCGCTCCATCACGCTGAAACATCATGTCTGCTCACAGGAAATGATGTCATACCTGGACGAGCAGCTTCATCAGCTCTCTGAAGCTGTCAGCCGTCGCTCCCTCGGCGGCGCCGCTCATGATTATGCTGAACAGGCGGCAGATCAGACCCAGGTAACAGCAGGTGTTTGTGTCGAGCTTCTCTGGGTTCCACCACGCCGCCCCTGGAAGACAATCATGTGACCAGTCAGCTGACCGGTTCCCTCTTCTACCTCAGCTCTCACCTGCTCTGGGAGATTTTACCTTTGAAGGAGGCGTCGTGACACTTGAGGCAGGAAATTAAGTCTCGGAGCAGAGCGACGAGGACGAAGCCGTACTCTGCGTCCGGCTGCTGTCCCTGCGCACACCTGCTTAGGTAGAGCGCCGCCGCCTCAGAGAAGGAGGTAGGCACGAAGACGGGACGCTCAGCTTCCTGTTCAGAACCAACACCATCCATCAAAACACGTCGCCGACGATCCTCAGTGCAAGCGGGCTCTGTTTAACTTTGTGTTTATGGATGTTAAAGGCCGACCGACCTGTGACGCGTCGCTCCTCACGACCTCCAGCAGGGGGCGCTCCAGGAGCGCGTAGACCCTCTGAGCGGTGAGCAGGTGCTGCGTCTCGCTCAGCTCGCCCAGACCAAGCAGCAGCGTCCGGGTCAGCACCAGGAACGCCGCGCGCTCCCTGAGGCTGGAGCGTCGCTGCTGCTCCACCAGCACGGCGAGGTTCTCCAGCTGAGCGCGACACACACGGAAACCATCAGCTGACAGACTCACAACAGATCAGTCCGCTGCTGAAAGTAGTCCCAACAGCACGGCTGCCTCGTGACTCAGACACGTTCATGCTTGAAAACGTTCACGTGAGCGACACGAGGAAAGGCGTCTGAACTCACCGCGTCGCGCCTGGAGAAGTGCTCCATGTTCGCTAGGTTCTTTGTCAGCGTGGAGACCAGCCGCTCGTTGGCCACACCCACAAAGTCGGGCTCAACGCTTCTCTTCGTCACGTCATCGAGCTCTGTGTGATGCAAAAAGTTTCAGACACTGACGAAATGATGGACAGAACTGCTTTTATTGTGAAAGCGCCACAGGAAATGGGTCTGTTACCTGGGGCCCAATTCAGGGTGAGCGGGTGATTGGCAAGGAGGGGGGACCGGGCGATGCGGCGGGCGAGGTCGAGCTGGGTCGAGGTGACGACCAGGAACGGCAGCAGCCTCCAGCCCGTCCTCGTCACCAGCTCGCCGTGCCCCTTTCCCATCCGCGGGTCGGACAGTAAACGCACCACCTCTGTCAGCACGGGAACCCTGGAGGAAGGAGTCTCAGATTTACAGGAGGTTCATGAAGGCATCATTAACAGCAGGGAAAATAAGCTTTCACTGACCATCGCTCAGCCTCCGGCAGATCGGCTCTGTGCAGCAGAGACAGCAGACACGAGACGGCGTCCTCGCGGTCCACAACGTCAAACACCACCTGAAACACAACGAAAACCGCCATTAACCACAACGCCATCAAGCAGAACGCCATCAGACCCGTTAACCATCGTCTCACTGACCTCCAGGACTTGGAGAGCGGCGGCTACGACCTCCGGCGATTCGTCCTTCAAACGCTCCGTGACGGTGTCTTTCAGGAAGTCGTCATCCAGACTCTGCTGCTGCTCAGAGGAAACACGACCCTTAATATGTGTGGTTAAAAATGTCAGCCCGCTCAGGACCCGGAGCAGAGCCCTGAGGCGCCCCAAAGCTACACAATCACCTGCCTCAGAGGTCAAAGTTCACCTGAATGAAACAGACACAGAGGATTAAACAGGAAGTCTACCTGTCCAGCGGCGATAAGGTCCTTCAGGCGCTCCACGGCCGAGACTCTGACCGACGGCTGAGGGTGTTTCAGGCTGAGCAGCAGCGACGTGTCCGAGTCGCCTAAAATCTGCCGACGCAGAAGGAAGACCGTGAGCTCAGAGAGACGAAGACGCCACAGTTCACCTGAGCGACGCCGTTTTGTAGCTCACCTGATGTTTCCCGCTGCTCAGCGACAAAGACAGAAACCGGTGGAAGAGCCGTTTCTGCGCCGTGCTGCCGATGTCGGTCACATGACCTGCGAGGACGCCGTCCAGAGCTGCACAGTACCTGATGGAGGAGAAAACTTAAACGCGGCTCCGCCCTCTGTATCCCAGAACAGCTGCGGCCGGCGGCCATGTTTTCACTGCTGTTTGCGTGCAGACTCGTTTACCTGAACACGGTTCTGCGACACCTGTGCTGAACCAGGAACTATACAATATTTACTCGTACGTACTTGGACTCGAACAGGCGCACCAGAGGCAGCAGGCGCTGGTCGAGGGCCGACAGCTCTACAGGTGAGCGCTCGCTCTGACTCAGATACTCGTCCAGCAGCAACCTACGGGACAAACACGGCAGCAGTGAGAAGACGTGTCGCGTGATTGGCTGCGTGGTCGGCTGAGAGGAGGCTTACTGGGCCGCGGTGTGGTCCAGGTCTTTGGTCAGCAGGACGGACTCCAGGATGGACTCCAGCACTGCGAGCCGGTCCGTCTCACCTGTGACACAAACTCAGGTCAACTCCACCTGCGGCGCTGTAAAGCATTAGACGTACATGCAGCAGGCCTCACCTGAGCTGCTGATGAACACGCTTTGGACCAGGTGAGGCAGCAGGTAGCGGAGCAGAGGGCTGACGTCGTGAACCGCCGCCATGACCTGCAGCGTCGGCACCAGCGCCGCCATCGAGCAGAGACGGCCGGCGGCTCTGAGCACACGAGAAGGAACAGACAGGTGAGAGGACGTCACGCCTGGACAGAGCGTGCCCGAAACATCACGACCAGGCGGCGTCTGTCCTACCTGGGCCCCACGGCGCCCTCCTTCTGGTTCTGCAGCAGCACGATGAGGCAGCCCACGCCCTCCTTGGCGAGGACGGGCTCTTTGATCAGAGACTTGCTGATGTGCACGGCGAGGCTGTCCACCAGGCTCGCCTCCATCACCACCTTCACCGCCAGCTGGCACACGATCATGTAGGTGGCGGCTTTATAGTCCGCAAGCGACGACTTCAGACCCTGAGGAGGCAACGACATGTGCGAGGTTAAATCTCACGTCACCTGTCGGGTCGGGGTCATGTGAATAATGGCGCACGTTACCGTCTGCACGTATGGCAGCAGCTTGGAGATGATGGTGTTGGACACTCTGTCCACGGCGTCCAGGGCGGGGACGATGGTGCAGGCGTAAAAAGAGAAGATGACTCTGAGCTGGGAGCAACTTCCCGAATGTCCGGAATACGCCTGCAGAGGAGAAGGAGAGCAGTGAATGCAGGTAACTGTGCAGGCGTCCCGAGAGCCTCGCCGCGACGTCGACAGGTAACAGGAGGGGTCAGGGAGGTCACCTCGATGGACCGGGTCACCAGGCTGCAGATGAAGTCCATGAAGCTCAGGTCAGTGTAGCAGTGAGCGATGAGAGTTCCTCTGGATAACGGCACGCCGGGTTTCTGAACAAACAACGACAAACAAAACGATTTCACGTCACTCTGATCAGCAGACGGACCTCACAGGCGCTCCAGCTCAGGCGAGTCACCCACCTGCAGGCCGCGCAGCCAGTTCCAGCGACTCGTGGCGTCGCTGATCTTCAGGAGCTGCAGGACTCTGACGAACACGTTGGTGTCGTGATACGGCAGCGCGCAGGCGAGCAGGCTGTCGGCATTGTACAGCTGGATGTGGAAGCTGAACACGGGAAAACACGGAGTCATCACGCGAGTATAAAACAGGAAACAGAGTGTGAAGGAGAGCTTCTGTGCACATTTAAGGTTCATCTAGTTAAACATCTGTTTGACTAATTAAATACGAAAAATAATCGTCAGCATTGCCATAAATGTGTTAATGAGGCGTCAGCGCCTTAAAGCTGCCGTTTCCTGAAGGACTGTTTGCTCCAGTGAAATCTTAAATCAGAAGTTTTCTGAATGGACTTTGGTTTGTTTTTCATTTATCTAATGAGTCACTGTTCAAACACAAAGTGTCATTTTCTGTATAACTGAGCTGCGACGCCTCAGCGGCTTACCGGTGAACGAGCCACTCGATGCACTTGTGAGCCGGTTTGAGAAGGAAGTATGGGCAGAGGCGGGTGAGGAAGAGCGAGATGCCGGCATCCAGCTTCTTGTTGACCTCCTTGGATTGGATGCTGCGCTCCAGGGTCGTCGAGGCGGGACTGAACAGGGTGCTCTGAAACTCCAGGAATGCCGGCTCGATTCCCAGTAGCTCCTCCAGCCCGGTGCATCCTGCACGAGGAAGAGGACAGACAGGATGAAGGTCAGGGAGGAAACGGGCTGGAGCAGGAGAAGAGGAAGAGGAGGGCGGGACTCACCGAGGGCGTAGAAGGTGCTCCTGTCCATGGACGCTGCCTCTTTGGGGTCAAAGAGGAGCGAGGCGACCTCACTGCGGGTCAGCAGGTTGGCATCGCTCTGAGGCAGCGCCAGCCTCTTCAGCTGGTGAGCTAACGACGTCATGATGTACGATGAATCTGACAGACACAAAAACAGCCAAATTCTGATGTCAGTCTGAGGCCTCTGCACAAAACTTTATTTAAACAGCAGGAAAACAGTTACATGAATCTTTAATAAAAAATAATCAACATCACCTCCTTTTTCTCCGTGTTTGTCTTAAAGGGGGAAACCTTAAATCTGCAGATTTTTAAAGGGAGTTTGGAATGTAAATTACACAGCAGATGAAAAAGGGTCACACACAAACACAGAAACAGCAGGTTTGAAATTTACATGTTGGATCAATATTACGGTACACGTGATTAGCAGAAATAGCATATTGAACAGCAGCTGTGCAAAGACAACTATTAAAACCAAACAACTGAATAATAACTTTTTTCCTCACGAATTTCAGAGTGACTGAAGAAGTGAAAGTTAAGCTCACTTTTACACAGGGCTACATTGTCTTTTAAACAAAAAATCTTAAATCTAAAGTATTTTTAAGGGACAGATGAGCCCGTTAATAATCAGGGAAACGTGGTTCCTCTGCAGCTGCGCGTTAGTAACAAAGTTTCTACACCATGTAACTCTTCAACATCAAAGCCACAAAAACTCCGGAATTATTTATTTAAAAGCCAGAAAATCATATTTAAGTTGTTTACTGACAAACTCGATCACAGCCGACTTTAAAGCCAGATCGCCTTCTGTTAAAATACAGATTTTAATGAAACGTTTACATGGGTGGGCGCGTCCTGACATGAGCGGAAACGTTAAATCTGCCGTTTTCTGAATGAAATTCTGCATGTACAATAACTCGAGACTTATACGTTACCTCGCTTTCTGAGCACTCTTTTCGGTCAACGATCCAGATTACATGCAGCTCACAGAGAGTTTAGACGTATTCCGCCCGCACTAACACGCGGCGCTTTTATCGGGTCACAGATTAACTCGCTGTGACCGGAAATACGCGTCAAATCCAAAAAGCCTCAAAGGCTCTCCAACACTTTCAAACGTTTCAACATTTCACCGAAAAAACACAAAACTCAAACCTGAGTCCTCAAACAGCACCGACACACGTGCGTACGGTGCTCGACGTGACCGGGATCCTTCTACATCCGGTTCACTCCGGATGTTTTCCTTTTTTTCCCCCCCAATCTTTGATGACGACGCGAGATGATTCACCCCATCTACTTCCGTAAACTTGTTTTTAACAATCCGAAGAAAAACGCTTTAAAATCAAATTCAAATATATTCAGTTAAAATAAATAAAACTGAATCAATTTACATGGAAATTAATAAAAAGTACAAAAAAACTTGAACGAAAATCAGAGAAAAATAAAATGATTCTATGATCATAATATAATTTAATTTTGGTTTAAGGTTCTACATATTTTACAAAACACAACATTATAATGAAATAATTATTTATTCTTATAATATAAATAATAACAATAATAGCTATTATATTTATATTATTAGTCTTTAAAAAGATTGTATTTTATTTTGAAAGGTAGGTTTGGATGACTTCCGCACTGAAAGCGTCGCTGCAGATACTTTAAATGTTAAAAACATTTTGCAGCCAAAACCTGATTAGAAGAAAAAAAGCTGAATCAAACTTGCTGCCACTTCCTGTCCCACTCTGTGTTCCAGCGCGTTCCCACACAGACGAGCAGAGACCAGGTAAATAAGAAGTGCTTTATTTACAGATAAATAACAGCGTGGTCAGAGAAAACACAAACATGTATTTAAATGTTCTTCAGTGGACTCATGCCGTGGTGAAGGCGGTTCCCTCAGTAACAGTCGGCGTGGATACGTTAGAGCAGTTTCCTCCTTCCTGCTCCGTGTCCTCAGACGGGCCTCAGGTCGTCGGGGACGGGGATCCGTTTGAGTTCGTCCACGTAGGTCGAAGGCTCCTTAAAAACGTCTTCAAACAGGAGCTTCATCAGCTCGCTCACATATTCTGGAAGACATGGAGGTCACTGTAAACCACACTGGTGTCAATAAAGTTGGAGAGTTCAGCCTCTCCTCTGTGTGTGTGTGTGAGCTGCACTCACTGGGTTTGGGCTCGCTCTGCTGAGGCTCGACGGTGACCTCTGAACTCCTGTCTTTGTGTCTCTCTGCGTCCTCGTTGAAATGCATGGCGGCCAGGTACAGCCTGGAAACAAGATCCACTGTCACACAGGTGTTTGAAGCTGTGACATCAGAGCTGAAGCAGCAGCGTTTACCTGCAGAGCACGCCGACGAACGGGAAAGCGACGTTCTTCGGCGCGAAGCGGCGCACAAGCCAGTGGAAGCGTTCCAGCGTGGACGCCTGGTGGTCGTGACTCAGTTTCCCGACATCGGCGAGAATCCGCTTGTTGAGCAGGAGCTTCTTCAGCTTGTGCAGAGCCACCGAATCTGCAGCCACACAGGTGAGCACAGACACACCCACAGGTAAACAGTCAGCCAATAGCAAAGCAGCAAAGAGTTAAGCCACGCCCATCACAATAAATCAAATAATAAAACTATTTGTTAATTGCCCTTTTAACGCCCCTCCCCCTCAGCCGAGGCTCTTAACAGCGAGTGGGTGGAGCTTGTGTCTAAGCTGACTATGTCAGGGGCGTCCTCTCTGTGATGTCAGCAGGGATGACTCATCTGAGCGCTGAGAGTGGACGTCACACCCTGCTGGACACATTTGAAAGGCCAGCAGTCACATGACTTGACCAGAGGTTTATGACATCATTACGTGCGAGAGGTCAAAGGTCACTGTTTACAGAGGGTTAATTTATTCGTCTTCTCTCTGCATCTCTGGAGCTGAGATGAGTCACGCTACATCAGAGTCTGACTGCCGCGTTATTGTGGACACCGCCGCTGTGATGTCACAGGCTGGTTAGCCAGGTGAGCGGCTTCACCTGTCAGCCAATGACTGGACAGTTTAATAATCATACATTTTATTCGTGGGCGCCTTTAAAGCCCAGACTCTCCACCTGAGGCAGAGGCCATCTTCGCCCCGAGCAGGTGAGGTCCACATGCACAGGTGTGACTGGCTCTGATTGGCTGACACTCACCTGGTTGGAACCACTTGCTGGGATCCATGGACACGCGGTTAGGATGCGCGCACGTCGGGAACAGCGGGTCGTCGTGCATGTGGACGTTCTGGATGTGGTTCACGAGGGATTTCCACTTCGCCACCTTCTCAGGCGCGGACGTGGAGGTCGTGGCGCTCCAGTAGACGTGGTTCCTGATGCTGGGCAGCCACCGCCGCACCAGCAGGCACTCTTTACTCTTCGCCAGCTTCTTCAGCTTCCTGGACAAACCTGCGGAGAAAAACATGTTAGCGTGTGTCTGACGGCTTATCGTCACGTGACCACGCCGTACCGACCCTTCTCCAAGTGCTGGATGTTATAGTAATGGCGGACGTTTCGCTTCCTCAGGTATTTCTGCACGCGCGCGTGGCGGTCGGTCACGATGTGGTCCACGCTCAGGCGGTTGACCTGGAGGAGATCGAGGCCTCGCCGCAGAGCCTCCGTCTCCACGTGCGAGCTGCCGCTGACCCCGGCGCTCTGAGAGGATAACCATAAACAGTCACGTGATCAGCTCTTACTTCCTGTTGGCACAGAGCGAGCGTTACCTGAATGAGCTGGATGTCGATGACGCTGCTGCTGCTCAGGTGCATCAGGGTGTAGCTGCCCAGCTTCCCGCAGTGTCCTGTCAGAGGAAATGACATCATCAGGCCAAAGTAACCACAAGGTGACAAAAACAAGACACTAATGATGGCGTTTGCTCACCCAGCAGGTCCGCCCTCATCCGCCCTCCCACCGCCACGCTGCCCTCGCCCCTCAGGCGCTCCATCAGCACCTGCTGGTCCCGCTTCCACTTGTGGTTGATGGCGGGCTCGAGGAACATGCGGGCGTGCCTCCTGAAGGTGTCGGACTGGAACACCTGGAGGTTCATGGCTCTGCACACCTGCAGGTGACGCACAGCAGACACGCGCCGTCATGGAGGACGTCTGCACGTGCGCACACTCAGACAGTGACGTCAGAGTTTTACCGTCACGTGTGCTCGGGTCAAAGGTCAAGGTTACCTTCTCCACGTGACTGAATGAGCCTCCGGTGAAATAAATGGCCGCAGACATCTGCAGGTTTCCTAGCGGCGTGCTTCCCGCCACTGGCTGGCTCTCCCACTTCCTGCTGTAGTCACAGCTGGGGCACAGCTGGCTGAAGGAGACGAAGGTGCCCATCCGCCGCCGCCGCACCTCGCAGCTCAACCCGCACACGGGACAGGTGAGGAAGAGGTCTCTGAGACAGCTCTCAAACACGATGTATTTGGGGTCGTTGTAGTGGGAGGGCGTGGCCTCCGCCTCGCTGTGTGGGTGGAGAACAGCAGGTCAGACGTTTGCTGCACAGACAGACAGGAACCTGCAGGAGGCGCCGGCACCTTACCGACTGTCGGGCGGCTCGCTCGAAGACTCGTCCGGCTCATACGGCTCGCAGATGGGGTCGTACTGGTCGGATGCTTCGGGGAGCTCTGTTTCCTCCTCTGGCTCCTCCCCCTCCTCTTCTTCCATCATTTCCAGACGTGGTCTCTTCGCTGGTCTGACACCCGGCTGAATCCCCGTCTCTGATTGGGTGGTCACCGTTCCCACGTTACAGTGTAAAACCGAGGCCTGTGTGGCTGAAACGCACAAAACACGTTTTACACTCTTTAAAACTGAACAAAGCTTCCTCTTCATCACAGTCCAAAACCTGCAGTTCCTCCACCAACCAGCAGGGGCCAGCAGTTAGTATGTGGCCATCTTTTACTTACAGTGTGTGGCACTCATACCCACCTTTGCTTCTCACGTGCTGCTTCAGCGTGTTGTAGGACAGCTGAGTGGCGGCGCACCTCGTAGATGGGGAGTAGGACGTCTGCGTGCCCACCGACACCATGTAGTGACAGAACTGCGTCGCCACGGAGACCTTGGGTTCAGGGTCGGTCTGACAGGCGGTGTTTCTGAAGCGAGTGAGGGGCAGCAGCACCGGACTCTGCTCACAGGAGAGAGGCCAAATCAGGGGTGCCCAATCCCGGTCCTCGAGAGCTACCGTCCTGCAGCTTTTAGATGCATCCTTGTTCCCACACACCCGAATCAAATGAATGGCTTGTTATCAGGCCTTTGCCAAACACGATGGCATGCTGAAGAGGTAATCAAACCATTTGATTCAGCTGTGTTGGAGTAGGGATGCATCTAAAAGCTGCAGGATAGTAGCTCTTGAGGACTGGGCAGCCCTGCGCCAAATGATATGTAATGCACTACGGAGGACCCAAGGTGCCAAAATAAGTAAACGACTCCATAATTATTCATGGAATATTCGATTAAAACTGTAGACTTTAATTTTAAAAATATAAAGGACTCAAAGCGGAAAGATCAGAGACACTGGTCCACGTCGGCCATGTTGATGACGGTGCATTAAATGGTTTTGGCTGTCGCCCACATTTATGAACTTTGTGGCTAACGGTTCAGAGGAGGCGCCACGAGGAGCTGAAAATCTTTAAAACAGCTCAGTTAATGTTTCTGTTTTTTATAATTAGAATGTTGTTGTTTCCCTCAAGCAGAAGCAGAATACATTAAAGTAATGTAAACAAAAAAATATTAATATTATCATTATTTTCAACCGTTTATTTTTACATTAATCGGCTTCATCGCAGATTTCAAATGTGTAACTGTTGACATGATTCCAACGTATTAAAATTGAGACTTTCCCCCAGACTGCAGGAGGTCCCAGGAGCTCTGCGGGGCACAGGTACAGGTAACGGACAGCAGGCGAGCCGCTGCACGCTCACCTTCACCTGACAGGTTTAACCTCTGCAAACAAAAGCAGGTGCAGCAGATTCATTTCAAACAAATAGCGAGGACTTCCATCATTCCCCAGCATGTTTAAAACATCAACAGAGAGCAGGACATCCACCTTTTGCTCATCCATCATTTTTCCTCTTCTCCGATCCTTTCACTGCTCATACCGAGGCTCAGAACAGCTTTAGCTGCTCTTCTTTACCACGTCCGTGTTCAGCAGGTTGAGGAGATATTCGTGCCTGATGATGTCACTCAGACCCAACCGAGGTGTTTCTGAAGCAGCTGACAGACGAATGCTCAGAACGCCTCACCCTGCAGGTGTGACTTTGTCATAAATGCTGATAGTGCTATATCGATAAACAGCCAAATTATCGATACAGTGAAAGTATCGGTCAGGCTCTAACAGCACTGTACTGATGTCCAGCAATGATTGTGCACTGCACTACGTTTTGTTACCTTTCTTGCGAAGCAGTTGGTGACATGTCTGTGAAAAGTGCTATATAAATAAACTTTTACTTACTTACCAACTCTAAATACTAAAATAATTAAAAGGTTTTTGGAAAAAACATTGAGTCATTTCGCTTATTTTGGCCGTTTTGGTGCTCCATATACTAACTGCTGATCAGATCAGAAGTTGGGAGTATTTTTAAAATTAATTCTGGTTTTTAAAAAGAAAAAAGTACAGCTAAGCTAGCGCTGATTTACTGACACTTATAAGGTGTCGCTTTTATGAAAGGATGTAATGACACTTATAGGTTTGGTTTACACCAGTTATCATAGTATTGACAAATATGGCCAATACAATCATAGCATAATAATAATAATTATTGGTTTTTAACGACTGTTTAACAATACAACCTTATTTACGGAGTAACGGTCTTATTCTTATTATTAGTTTTTGGCATGTTTGAACCTCCACAGACGGTCACGGTTTAGCCGTTTATGTCGTTATTTTCAGGCTTTTTCAGTGTTTTTCTGATAAATTCGGTTTTTATTTTTTATTTTTTATTTTTTTACACGTTAACTGAGACCGTTAGCCCGGTTAGCCATTTTTGTTGTTTTTTGATCCCGCCGGTGGATTTAAACCGTTCTACCGTCCGTTTCCCGGTGATCCGGGACTCGGCAGCTACTCGCCGCGGAGATCCCCGGGCTACACTGAAACTCACCGCCGCCGCTTTGGACTCCTCTACGTCCCCGTGGATGAACGGCAGCGCCCCGTCCTTCAACAACAGCCTGGCCGAGAAGCCGGCGTCATACTGGGCTTTGTTGACGAACGAGTCCTCGGAGAAGTGGCGCGAGCAGACGTACACGGTGGCTTTGGGCGGCCGCTGGTCTGAGAACAGGTACTGGATCCACTGCTGCCGGATCCGCTCCTCTTTGGGCAGCGCGAACAGGTTCAGCTTCCCCTCGCAGCCGAAGATGCATTTCTTGGGAGACATCCTGGTCCGAGTCCCGCTCCTGCACACGGAGCTGGAAAACTTCCCGAGTCCAAGCGCGAGGAGGAGGAGGCGGAGCCCGCTCCCGTGACCATATAAGGAAATCCCCGCCAGTTAAAGTCCACGCGGCCAAGAGGCAACCCCCCCCCCCCAAAACGGTCGGAGCAGACGCAGGGAGTACTCAGATTACTCCAGCACGGACTGACCTCGTTAGCTGAGATTCAGGCCATGTTTCACGTTCCCGCCACCACTTTAATACCGTGAATGTGACAGCAGGTACAGGGTCGAACTCGGATGTTTCTGAAAAAAGTTGAATATCCTCAAAGTTATTTTAAAGTAGTTCCGTTAACAAATGATAACAGGCGAAATCATCTGTTAATGTGATGTTCTTTGGAAAATTTGTTTTTTCTGTTTTCAAACGTTCACTCACTGCAATAAAACAATATTTTAATGAAAATGTCTCTATACGTTGAACTCGGAGTGAACCATCTCAAATCAATATATAATCTTTTTCATAGAGCGTGTCGCACCTCCGGCCACAGGGGGGCGTAAATCACTGCTGGCGCTATAAAATGCCCCCACTGTAAACGGCTAGTGTTAAGTCTCCTGTCTGTTGTTAGTGTGAATGTGATCCCCTGAGAGGAGCTCACGGAGTCTGCTTTCATCGCTACGCTGCTAACCGGCAGGTTCTTAACGGGAACACCATTTAACTGTCTCCGCCAGCGCTATCTGTCGCTCGCTAGCTGCTAATAGCTAGTGGCAGCTTGTGGCCGACGTCTCTCCCTATCTGCCCCCCGCTGCGGGTGAGCACAGCGTTTTTCCTCTCTGTACCGTCCTGATTAACTTTTCTTTTTCTACTGTTATTTTCTGTGAGCGCTAACGCTGACGTTAGCAGAGCCACGGTTCGTTTTTCGCGGGGGTCCGCCCACTGTGGGATTTTACTGGCTACGCACAACATCATTTACGTGAGCTGACCGCGGATTGGTTGGAAGCTGACAGCTTGCAGTTAAAAGACTGCACACGTGGGCTCAATTGCAAACAAACAGAGCGGACACGCGCACGCGGGTGTAGAAGGGCGATTATATGTAAGTAGAGTAACGATGGTGATGGAAGGAACAATAAAGACACAAGAATAAAAATGTTGGGTTGTGTGTTTACGTGTTTCACCCCGCTGTGCAGTTGATAATTACCTAAAACACGCGATCTTATTTTCCCATCAGCCTCTCAGGTGAGGGCGCTCTCAGCAGGTGAAGGGGGAGCATTGCAGCGCCACCTGACAGCTCAGCAGGAAGTCGGCGTTTACCTGAAGGTGAGGGCTGCTGGGTAACTGAGTCTGAGGTGGCAGCTGGAGATAATGGATGATCCTCCTTTGTCTCGTCCTCGCTCTCTGTGCAGCTCCTCATTTGTTTTGAGACAGCTTTCTTCTAATTGGCTGCTCCTCTCAAACAGAAGGTTTGAGTGGTAGGTGGGTGGGGCTCTACGGTGAAATGTCCCCCTTTCTAAACCCACTCTCTTCTGATTGGCTGACTTCTGGACTCCAGCACCCAGTTTGACCACATAAAGAATTTCTTTCTTAGTTTTGAAGTAACATCCTGGTTATTTGGGGGGAAGAGGAACAGCAGGCTGAACACCTGTAAACACCCGAGCGTGCGAACATGTGGCGGGAAATATCTGACTTTATTTATTCAATAAAAATATCAGTGTCCTCACAGAGATAGAAGTGTGTGTGAGAGCAGCTGACTGACCCACAGACAGGAAGTGTAAGCAGGTTAAAGGTGAACTTCAGCTGCTGGCTGGATCTGTGTGTGTGTTAGAGTTGGTGTGATTTGTGTGTTTGTGGCAGCGTTGTTGGCGGCTCTGCCGGCCACCATGAGTGACGAGGACCTGCAGAGCTGGGGCTGGACTGACCTGTGTGTATGCTCGGCTTCTTTCTCTGCGCTGTTGTATGTAGGTCAGGTGTCTGATAAGGTTGCAGGGATTTGGTGTGTGTGTGTGTGTGTGTGTGTGTGTGTGTGTGTGTGTGTGTGTCTTCAGTATTTCAGGAAGAAGCGGTTTCTGTGTTCCTGCTGCGTTGCTGCAGCGTGTCTGCAGCTTAAGTGTTTCAGGACACTCGAGTTTAATCATTAAGCTGAAGCTGCTTTTAATCCAGAGTTTAATGAAGGAAACGAGTATCTGCAGCTCGCCGTTCGTCTGGTTAACACGACCCCAGACCTCCATCGATCTGCCTTCATATCACAGGAAATGCGGCTCGGAATACTAATAAGATTCCTCCGTACATGCTGGGAACTTTAACGTTTTTAATTTTATTAATCTGCATTTTATGGCTGACTTAGTGAGACTCTTATTATAAAATTAAAACCTGCTGGAGAAACCTGTTAGAATCATATTTGGGAAGTGTTGCACAGTTTTCTGTGTGTGTGTGTGGTCGTGTGTGTGTGTGTGTGTGTGTGTGTGTGTGTGGTCGTGTGTGTGTGTGTGTGTGTGTGTGTGTGTGGTCGTGTGGTCTATTGATCAGATTCATACATCATCACCGATGTAAACAAACAGTCTGTATAATTTGTTTTTTAATTGTAGACTTTTAATCAGATTCTTTCCTCTTTATGTTTTAACAGTTTTTTCATATTTAAAGGAAAAACGTTCCTCCTGTCAAGTTTCAGTGTTTTCTCATTATGTCCTTGTACATTTTAAAAGCTTACTTTGCATCTAATTCTTTTATCCATGATGTAAATATGTTTCTTACTATATTCTGTTAAAATGGTTTTCAGCTTTATTTGATCAGGTTGCTTAAATTGGCAACATTTTCAGACTTTGTTTCCATGAAGGAACACGCCTCTTCCTGTTCCTGCTCCCTCATCTTCCACGCCTGTCTCCTCAGCTCCACCTACTCGTCGTCGGACTCTGAGAAGGAGCTGCAGGTCACCTCCTTCCTTCGGGCGAGGGTCATGTCGAGACGCAGCCTGCGGCTCGATGAAGGCCTGCTGGACCGCAGTCTTCCTCGTGGCAGCGCTTCCTTTAGTGCGGGAGGAGGCGACTGGAGGAACAGCAGGTCAGTGTGGACGTCTGCTGAAGGTGCGTTCTGTTCAGGTCTGCTCCTCCTTCACCTCCTGCCTCCTTCTGCAGGTCGCTGAGGTCCCGTCGTTCCCAGCAGCATTCGGTCTCCTGCTCCGAGTCGCTCCTCGATGCGCCGCATAAACCTACCGTCATGGCACTCCACAACAGCAGCCTCCACAGCGTGGCGTCCGACGCCTCCCTGCTCTCCTCCCTGCAGAACGAGTCCTCCATCCAGGAGCAAACGCAGGTCGACGCGTTCTGGGGTACGAAGCCTGCTCATAGATTTATAATGATCTCTGTTTACAGAGCGCTTTGTGTAGTGCTTTTCCATGGCAACAGCACAGGTCATCAGATCCACAGATTCAATATTCTTACTTTGATTACTTTGGTCTGATGTTTTCAGTCGAAGGAAATGATCTGGGTTCAGTTCTGGACTCGTTAGCCTGCTATGTTGAGTTTGGAGCATCTGTGAGCACAAGGCTCGCCTTGTTGACCGGACCGACTCTAGTTTAACCTTGATCTTCCTCCTCAGGTTTGGACCACGACTCGGATTCCAAAGGTGAGCCTGCGCCCCCGCCCGCCTGCGCCCCCGCCCGCCTGCGCCCCCGCCCGCCTGCGCCCCCGCCCGCCTGCGCCTGACTCGTAAAGGCTTTGATAAGGGGACACGATGAGTCAGTTTCATCATGTCCTTGTGTCTGTCTGCAGAAAGCACCATCATCGCGGAGCAGAGCAGCGTCGCACTGAACAGCACTCTGATTGGTCTAGACACCCTCTGCAGCAAACACCCGGGCCAGGCCAGCAGGGTTTTCTGTAAAGACTGCAGCGCTCTGAAATCTGAGCCGCCGCTGGGCGAGAAGGAGGCCGGCTCCGCTTCCTCCAAATACACCACAGACACCTCCTCAACACTAATGGTGCCGCGAGCCTCAGAGTCCGAGGAACCAGAACCTTCTACCATTTACTACAGAGACAGAAGCCGCAGGAGGAGGACGGGTGAGGCAGACGCACGTGACGGTCTTTACTGTGGAAATGACCACATCAGACTTTTTCCTTTTTTTTGTCTGTAACGAGATTATAATACGACAGCAAAAACATTCTCGTATTCAGAGTAACAAAAACAAATCGATCTGTAGTAAAAATCTTTTCCCGTCATTCCTGAAACATTTCAAATCTCCAGAATTAAGACGAAGCAACACCTGCTGAGTTTCTGTTCCTGTCACACTCTGATCAGTGTTGTTACAGATGAAACCACACAGCCAGCACAGGTTTACCACAGTCACTGCTCTCTGCAGCACATGCTTTATCAGGACAGGGCGCCGTCTGCTGCTACCAGTGTGTCCAGTTTGGTTCTGGTTCTGCACAAACGTAACGCTTTAGAGCCTCCATCAGCTCCATCAGCTCCTCTCTGCTGCTGACGCCTTCCAGGAGGTTGGAGTAGCTGAGGACTTTGATCTGATTAGTGGGTTAGTGATGAACATAAGCGGTGAATGTAAATCAGACTGATGAAGTTGAGGGTTCGTTTATATGCAGACGATTTGCTGCCACCATCAGGTCAGCCTGTGAACTACAACATTACCCACCACCATGTGACCCTGGAGGGGGACGAGAAACGACCACGCACGTGTGTTTCTGCAGTGTGACGTGGTTTCACGTGCAGTGACGGATATTTGAGGCTTAATTCTGATTATGGTGTCACTGAATGATCTGCCATTTAAAGGTTTTGAGCCTCAGTCTTTTCTGTAGACGTCACAGTTCTCACTATAATTACTCATTTAATGACAGTGAAGCTGTGATTGGATGGCTGATGAGCAGTTTCTTTGACCTGCCCCTCGCTCTGCTTCACCTTCAGCAGGTGGAGCAGCTGACGGTCACTTATCAGCTGGGGGGGAAACGAGCCCGAGCAGAGACCGATTGCTCTGAGGCACCTGGGCAGGTGCTGGGGGGCGGGGCTCGTGCAGGCTTCCACTTTCATGAAGCTGTGGTTTGTTTCCTGGATTTAGGAATCAGCTGAGCGTCACTTCCTGTTCTGGGGCTCTGCTGGCGTGTTTGTGTGCGGCGAGCTCGCTCGCAGGTGTCGGGGTGAAGGCGCCGCTCGTTGACTAGTTGTGGTTTGGCTCTTCCAGATGTGCTGCAGCTGTGGCTCGACTCGTGTTGGCTGCGTATCAGGAGAGCCGCCGCCTGCTGCGTGTCTGCGCTGACGCACACCTGGCAGGTGTGTCGGGGGTTAAAGGTCAACATACAGCCCGATAATGGACACAGAGGTACTGACTGTCTGTTTACAGCAGGTGGGGGAATTTACCTGTGCACCTTTCTTCTTCACACACTGGTGTAAAACACATCTGCTTCACCTGAGCGAGGCCGCCGTCCAATGAAAGCACCCAAAATCGCCTCTGTGATCAGAAGAGCCCGTTTGAGTGGTTAGCAGGAACTCCCAGAATCCCTCAGCTCCCTGTGAATGACCCACCTTTGCCTGCAGAGGCAGCATTGCGTTACCTAAAGTGGTGCTCTTATGAGGAGGTGGTGTGAACTCTGTCCTTCAAGCTTCAGTACCTTTGACCTTTCTCACCCTTCACTTAACTGCGTTAGCTCCGCCTACATGACCCCGAGGGTTGACTAAGATCACCTTTTAGAACTTCTTAAAAGAGAATCTGCCAAAGTAGCCCGAGATCAAAGATGTCTGCCAACGGCCTTATGTTTGGATCTTCAGGAGGAAGAAGCACAGGCGGGCTTCATTAAACGCGGAGGAGGAGCTCCACCCTCACGTGTCTCTTCTGTGGTCATTAGACCTCAAAGGGTTTATTTCCATTTATTTTTAGTCACCTGACGCCTCCTCGCTAAACATCCCTGACTCCTCACGAGACCAGAGCGCGCTCTGGATCTCTGGACCTGCAGTCGCTGTGCTTCTTTCCAAATAAACAAATGGGCTGCACCTCTTCACTTTGGCTGTTTCCCTGGCAAAATGCAAATCTGCCCTCCGGCTGCTTGCAGCGAACATTCAGGCCTCGGCTCGGAGGTGGACGGTGGTGATCTGCCGCTCTCGGTGAGTCCTGACTCTGTTTCCTCTGTTTCAGTTCGACCCGGCCGCGGCGGAGCCATGAGCCTGACTGAGTCCAGCCAGAGGGAGCTACAGCCCAACGGATCTCTGTGTGAGCAGCACACACACCTCAGAGGGTTTAATCAGCCTGCTGTTCACTCGTTCATGATGCTGACACACACACACACACACACACACACACACAGTATTTCATGTTGGACTTGTATGTGATGATGTGCATGGAGGGTGTAGCGTGTGCAGGCAGCAGTCATGGATACAGAAAAGATTGAATTGAACTTTATTTATAAAGCACCGAATCACAGCAGGGTGCAGATTTCCTTTCAAGCCGACTCTGTCTGTAAATGCATCGTCTCCACCTGCTGCCTGCACAGAGACAGCAACCAGCAGGTGGAGTCTCACCAGAAAACTCCGCTGCTGCACCAACGCTGCCTCTGAAGTGGGCGGTGCTTTAACACTAATGTTGAAACTGTGTTCGTGGCGCCGGCTCAGAGCGGCTTTGCTGCAGCAGCGTGTTGTGAACAGTCGGGGCGTGACTGAAGGGTCACAGTGATCACCTGATGCGGAGGTCGCCGTGTGCACGCTCAGGTGTTCTCCGTAAACCTCGAGGCTCCACAGCCAAACTCGGAGCTTCCTGTTTGGAGCAGCGGTCACATGGTTCCTGTGTAGATGTTTCCTGTTGTGACTCCTGTGTTTTCTGTCGGTTAAACGCTCTGCTGACACCTACAGGTAACGACTGTAAGGACAGACGGCCTTCGCCGATGGATGCGGTCACGTCTTCTTCGTCCTCGTGGTCCTCCCTGGTTTCCTGTTTGTTGGGGTTCACGTGGAGCGCTGCTCTTTTCACAGGTTCAATACCCGCTCCGGCAGTCTGCGCTGCAGGCCGTGCAGATCGTTTTTACTCACATCCGCTCTGAGTCGCATGTGTTCAGTCGCAGCGTGAGGCCACAAAGCGTAAAGATGGTGTTGGCCTGTGATACAAACGGCAGCGCTGTCAGTCTCTTCTGTCTTTGAGTGTCTCTGAGCAGCTTGTGTAAGCGCGCAGCGGAAATACGAGTCGTAAAGATGCTTCAAAACAATTTATCTGACCCGTTATACATCCTGTGACTTCAAAGACACACACACACACACACACACACACACACACACACACACACACACACACACACACACACACCAGCATGAACAGGAAGCTGTGACGGTTTAAATTTGAATCTTATGTAAACAGAGTAAACGCCCTCCCGAGTAGATTTGACTTTGTGTTGCCGTGACAACCAATCGGACTCAGCAGCAGGGTGATTGGCTCAAAACTTAGTGATGTTAACAGACTGTATATAAAAGATGGGTGTCACTTGATGATTCTTTTAATTATTTGATTTGTTGTTTTCCTCGTCTCTGCCATTTGACTAATTAAATCAAAGTGTTTTATAGGGAAATTGTGAGCATTTGTTTTTGTGATGAACTAAACTTGAATTCTCTGCATTGAAAACGTCATGAATAGGGATGGGTACCGGTGTCCGGTGCCATCAACGGTAGTAACCAGACTGAAAAGCAGCGCAAATTTCGGTGCTTTATTTCGGTGCTTTTTTTTCCTGAGCTGTGATACACTTTAGATTCTAGCCAATCATTTTACATTTCAGAGGATAGTAGGCGGGCCCAGGTACGTACGTTCTGTTAGAGCAGAGCTACAGATTAAAAATGTCCAAGGCGAAGCGGTCAAAGTCTGGCTGTACTTCACAGCAAAAGATGCAAACTCAGCAGCAACAAGTGCTTTAAGCTGATACATAGCGTTTTTTTTAAAAGCCGAGAAATGCGCCGTATTTGATAGCTTGCTGCGAGACCTCACACCGAGCGCATCTACTGCGGGTGGGTTGCCTGTTATGCAACATCCCCCAAAAACCCGAAGAGGAGAGTCCTGGCCCCTAGCCCTGCCAGTGTAGCAGAAATGATGAGGATGATGATGCAGCAGCAGCCGTTCTTCTCTGCGTGAGTAGCTTAATGTTGTTCGTGTGTAATTTACGTTGAGTAGGCTAACCACGTGATTACATTAATGCATGTAAGGTGAACTAGCAAACATCATCATAGCTACATGCGGCTGTCTTCTTGTTTGATGGCAGATACTCCCTTCACCCTGGCCAAAAAGGCTAAAATGACCAAAGAAAAAGTGGAAAACAGCTGAACATGAGAGGTTTAGGACAAAGTTTGTGTTTTTTCCATTGTTTAAGCACTGCTTCCAGCCAAGAGTGATACCATATATGCCCCATAGCTGCAGAAAAGGCTAACATTGTTATCTTTTTACAAAAAACAGCTGAACATGAGAGGTTTTTGGACAAAGTTTGTTCTCCATTCTTTAAGCACCGGTTTGAGCACCGGCACCGTTTCAAAAGTACCAGTTTGGCACCGGTATCAGATAAAACCTAAACGATACCCATCCCTAATCATGAACTCTAATATCAGATGTTTACGTTTATTAATGACTCGGTCATTTCCGTTGCTGTAAAAGTCGAACTCAACATTTTTCCAGATTTGTTCGTGTTACATAACGTTTGAATCGATCTGCGTTGAAGAAACCATGACGGAAGCAACCGGTAATAACGGCGTGCGAGCGCAGCGCTGTGCGGACGTGCTGCTGAGTCACAGGCAGTGTTGGTCAAGTTACTTGAAAAAAGTAATCAGTAACTAATTACTGATTACTTATTTTCAAAAGTAATTAATTACTTAGTTACTTTTTAAAAACACGATTTACAACCTGAAGAGGTGATAAAGCGATAGATCTTTCAGCCCAATTCTACTTTTTCTGCATAATCCATCATACAAAATGTAATCAAATGGAAAAGTCTCTTTTTAAAACTTGTTTTATTAGTTTTAATCTTTTAACTTTATGCATCAAGCAAAAATTTAATTATCTGCATCATTCTCTGACTTGAATAAATTAGTTTAACATTGAAACCTATTTTCTGCACATTCCAGCACATAAAATAAAATATTTTGTGTGTTTACACTCAGTCTTTCAAATAGATGCAAGTAAAACACAGCAGAAAATAAATAAAGTCACAGACTCAGCGGTCCTGTTGCTCTATTTTCACCTGTAAAGCAGGAGTGGGGTAGGCGGAGGTTTACCCTGGTGCAGGTGTGCCGCGGTCAGTGGAAGAATCCGCGAGTTTCTCTGTGAGGTTCCCATTACGTCGTAGCTACTCGGTGCTTGTTGGAAGTTTAGGGGTTTTTTTCGCTGTAAAAAGAAGTTTTCTTCCCACGCACAGCGGACACTAATGTTTTTGTCACTTTTTATGGAATCAAACTCAAAGTAAGGTCAGTACTTCCACGCTTTAAACGCTGCACGCTCATACTCTCTCTGCACTCGATATATGATCCATTGTTGATCTGCACACAGCTGTTGTCACTAACGGCGCACTCGCTTACGTCACTGTCGTGAGACATTCTCGCAAAAAAATCAAGGTTTTAGTAACACAGTAACGCAGCGTTCCTACGGGAAAGTAACGGTAATCTAATTACCGTTTGCAATAGTAATCCCTTTACTCGTAACACGTTACTGTAATCTGATTACTTTTTCAAGTAACAAGTAACGCGTTACTGCCCATCTCTGGTCACAGGCGCGTCCACACGTTCCGTTTTTAAACAAACAACAACAACAACAATCTTTATTTATAGAGCACATTTAAAAGCCTTGGGCATACCAAAGTGCTTTACATAAAACAATAAAAGGTTCAAACATTGATAAAGGATAAATAAAAATAACGAGTTATGTTCATAGATAAAAGCTACCAATAAGAATGACTACAGCACATGGGTAATAGCAAGATAAAAGCTGTACCACCATAATAAAAGACACCAATAGAAAGATAGGAGGGAATTAATACAAGAGGTCAATAGGTCAATTTTAAGGGCTGAGCTCACCGGAGCGTTTGGTTTGGTCAGGCCTTAAAAACCAGAGTGACTTTGGCCAAAATGGGCGTGGCCCGAGAGCGTCTGCAGCCGCTTCCCGCCGTCCTGACTGACCTTCCTCCTCTCCTCCTGCAGCTTCGGTTCTCTTTGACCTCGCTCAGAGAGCGGCTCGGGCCCTCGGGCCTCTGAGCAGGAAAGCTGGTTCTGCTTCGTGGACCGCCGCACGCTCTGCAGGTTAACACCGCCATGTGTGCGTTTGATTTGTAGCGTCTTTGCTCCCTGACCCAACCCCCAGCTGTTTGTTGCTTAGCTGCTCTGTCGTGTGTGTGTGAGTGATAGTTGGTGAATAAAATCCCTCCCTTGCCCCTCCCATCCATCTGAATCTGTGTTCTGATTGGCTTTATCGTTCTGTGTCTGCAGGTCGGACAGCAGGCGACGCCTTCAGGTGGCTCGACACACGGTGGCGTCACATGACCACAAACACACCGCTGAGCTGGCAAGTTTGAGCTGATTCATTAGGTTTTCTCATTCTGGAGTAAATCTGCTTCATCAGACCTGTTCGACCGCTCAAATACATTTAAGCTTAAATAGTGGAAGGAAGGTGATTAACCCATGGCTGACGTCTCTGCAGGTTTCCTGTCCTCCTGGTGGTTCTTTCTCTGCTGTTTCTCCTGTTCGGTGAGTTCATTGACTTCAATGATCTTAAATCACTGTTTAACAGCAAACGTGGACGATTCTCCTCAGTTTCCTAAAAGCTTCTGTGTGGCTCACAGTTGGATTTAAAACGCAGTCCTGCAGAGTCTGATGCTCGTTCACAGCAGGATTAGACAGGAACACAGCAGTCACAGCTGACTTTCAGGAAGTGATGTAACTGGACTCCTCCCTCCTCAGGTCTGCGCTGGTTTGGTCCAGCTGTTTTACAATTGCTGCTTCCAGCTGTTAACATCACAGAGTGGAGGCCAGCGGTCTCCAACATCCCCGCTCTGTCCTCTAACAGCTTCCTGTCCTCTGAGAGCCAATCAGGAGAGGGCGACGTAGATGAGTCAAAGGAGGCGGGGCTGCTTCACAGCAAACCTCCACCAGCAGAAACGGCAGCAGGAGAGGAGGTATGACCTCGAGGCTTTCAGCCGGCAGCAGATGAGGTTTACGTTTGGTGGTTTGTTTGTGCAGTCGAAGGGGAAAAACCAGCGCTGTGCTTCTGTAGAGCGCCGTCACTCTCTCAACCAACCTTCATCTTCTCAGGCGTTACCATAATGTCACTGAAAAGCACAGTCGCTTTTTGATTTACAGGAGTTACGCAGGGCTGCCGCGATTAGTCGACTATCAAAATCGTCAACGGCTAATTTAATAGTCGACGCGTCGTTTGAAGCTTTGTAAGATCCCAAAAGACTCATTAATAGGTAGCAGGATTCAAGGGTGTAATAACGGACTGAAACAGGGATGGCAGCTGCCGTTAAACCAAGTAGAAGCAGCTGTGTCCGAATTCAGGAACCGCATCCTCCTGTGGCCGCATGTGTAGGCCGATTACGTTACAGCGGCACGACGAAGACGGTCCAAATTCGAAGACTCCGAAAAATGCGCCCTTCATTTCCCCAGATTTGAAGGATGGGTCGGGTGTATACTTCGTGCCCCAACCTATCCCAGAATTCATAGCGCAGCCCAGCTCAGTTTCCAACAATGGCGGCAGCTAGTTAGTTTTAATATTACTCTTATTATTCTTTCTGGGTCACAAAATAAACGTTTAACATATTTTCAGGTAAGAATGTAGCTGTGTAAACCTCAAATATCGGCTCAGTTTATCAGGACACCACATATTTTCAAAAGCGCTCCGACGTTTTCGGAGACGTCTGTTACCCACTAGCTCGATAGCTAGCCGGGGGCAAGGTCACTAGAGCCGTGAGAACACCGGACTCCCGGCAAATCGTTTTCAAACCCACCGCCGTCTTTCGCTACTCAGGTTAAACATGATATATGAGTCACTTAGATAACTTAAACATGTTGTTGTTTGGCTTTTTTCAGTATTTTATTTGTTCCTGAGTAAATCGGTTTGGCTGAGATTAAAGTTATAGTTTTTACACAGCTGAATAAACGTCAAGCAGACAGCTGATTATCAGAAGTGTGAGATGCTCCAGAATTTACTCGGTTAGTTTATTAAACTCCACCGAAACAATCTGCACATTGCATTAAAATGTAATAAACTATCATCTTGTCTTTAAGTTATGTGCTAACTAAAAATAAACACTTACAGCTGTAAGCTAATGATAGTTATATGAGACCAGATGCTGCTGGTGCAATAAGCTGTAGTTGTACGTCCAGTGGATCATGATCTGATTAGTCGACTATCAGAATAATCGTTTGTGGCGGCCCTGGAGTGACGCATGTTTATGGGGGGAAAAAAAACTGCAACAAAACACGTGCCTGAGGCCGGCGACAGGTTAGGATAAACTAACATGCATCCTGGAAGTTTACGAATGTGGTTGTTACAGGAAGTGGGGGCGGCGGCAGAAGATGCTGAGCGGCTCATTCGTCTGGAGCAGAGTCTGATGGTGCTGTGGGAGCGCGTGGAGGCCGGAGGACGGCGGGCGGAGCAGAGACACAGAGAGCTGCTCCGGCTCTACACCGGCCTGCAGCAGCTCTCGTCTGCTCAGCGCGACGGCGTGGAGGCGTCGCTGAGCGCTCTGCTGGACCAGCAGCTGTCCGAGCTCAGGAAACAGCTGGACGAGGAGAGGTGGCAGAGGGAGGAGGTGAGGATCTGCAGCACCGTCACTGCAGTTAGCTGAGCTGAAGCTAGCACACAGCAGTAGCACCATCCACCTGTCAGTCAAATAGGCCACGCCCCTAATGATACAAACTATAACCCTTACTACAATTTAAACGGTTATAAAATGCAGATGTGATGGAGGCCATTATCCAGAGACCAGAACAGTTTCTGTATCGTGCTGTGAACGTTTAACACGGACTCACCGGGGCCCCCGCTGGACGCCGGAGGAACTGCACGTTACTGAAACATCTGTCGCGTGTTTGCAGGTTCGCCGGCAGGATTTGTTGCAGCAGCAGACGCAGACGTCTCGTCTGGATCAGCTCGAGCTGCAGCTGCAGAAACTGGTGGCCAAAACGATGGTGAGTCACATGACCTGAGACGAGCTTGGCGTTTCACCTGTAAAAGCTTCAGAAATAAAACTGCTTCACTAAAACTGCAGGAGGTTCAGTGGAGACGTGAAGCTGCTGGATCTCTCCTCTCGCCCTCGCCGACCACACTTCCTGCTGCTGTCAGGTAACCTTCGTCATCATCACCTTCTTCAGTAGGTTTATCTGGACCAAAGAGAAGCAGCTGCTGATGCTGGTGCGACTCCTTCGTGGCTGACGTGTCTTTTTCCTCCTCCAGTGTTGACCGGCAGTCCCATGATGCCTTGCTAGCGGAGGTGGTTCGGTTGGAGGCGGCTCTGGGGGACGTCAGGCGGGACGTCAAGCTTCTGTCCAGATGTCAGGACAGCTGCCAACAGCTCGCCACAATCCAGCAGGCGGTGAGACACTCATTTTAACGGTCTCCTTCACAATAAAAGCCTCACTGAATGGTTGCTTTTAATGTGAAGGACCAGTTTCCTGTTCTGACTGTCCTTTTTCTGTAGATTTTGGGGCAGGTCTCTGCTCAGGTGCGAGAGGAAGTTCGGGCACTGCTCTTCAGCAACCAGCTAACAGCGGGCGGAGACGCCGCCGCCCTCCCAGAGTCGCTCCTCCGGTGGCTCTCTGAGCGCTATGTGAGCGAGGCGGACCTGCAGGCGGCGCTGGCCTCTCTGGAGCTCAGCATCCTACAGAACATCAGCCTGCAGCTGGAGCAGCGGCGCGGCGAGGAGACGGTCAGAGAGCCTGTCCTGCATGCTGCTGAGGGCGTCGGGGCCACAGTCACCCAGGAGGTGAGGAGGCGCGGTCAGAGGCGGGCCTAAATTTACCACCTGAGGATGAGTTTGATAAACCTGTCTAACCTTCTGAGTAATGACCTTATTCACGCTGTAATAATCGCCACTCACGCCTCCCTCGTGTCCTCAGGATGTCCGTGCGGCGGTGAAGGACGCTCTGCGGCTGTTTTCTGAGGATCGAACCGGCCTGGCGGACTACGCTCTGGAGTCTGGAGGTCAGAATCCAACAGCGACGTCTGTGATGTCATGAACCTGCTGTAATGGTTTACCCAGTGTGGCTTCTGTGCTCGTCCCGCAGGGGGCAGCATCCTGAGCACTCGCTGCTCGGAGACGTACGAGACGAAGGCGGCGCTGCTCAGCCTGTTCGGAGTCCCGCTCTGTTATTTATCTCAGTCTCCCCGAGCTGTGATCCAGGTAACTCACCCGTACAGTCATGTGGTTACGATATGAAGCCCCTCCTCTTTCTCGTCTTTGACTCTGTGATAGGACTTTGTCCTCCTCTCAGCGCTCCTCCAGATGTTTTTGCTCAGACTGATGAATCAGAAATCACCTGATCTGTGCTCTCTGCTGCAGCCCGACGTCCACCCGGGGAACTGCTGGGCCTTCAGAGGCTCCACGGGCTTCCTGGTGATCCGGCTCTCCATGAGGGTCCTGCCCTCGGCCTTCACCCTCGAGCACATCCCCAAAGCCCTGGCCCCGAGCGGGACGCTGCACAGCGCCCCCCGAGACTTCGCCGTCTACGTAAGAGAGCGATGGCGTGCGTTCATAAACCTGCTGCTCTGTAGTCTCTGTGTAACCTGAACGCTCTTTCAGGGTCTGGCTAACGAGAGCCAGGAGCGAGGCAAGCTGCTCGGCACCTACACCTACGACCAGGATGGAGACGCTCTCCAGACATTTGCTGTTTCAGTGAGTCGTGGGGCGGGGCTTGTGGTTTTAGCCTTCCTTAATGTTGGCGAGCCAGTCTGTCACAGTCGTTAACACTCAGCCTCAGAGGGCGACAGAAGCCTGTCAGATACCAGCTGCTTCACTTTGTCTCTTTAAATTTGTTCTTGTTTTTAAAACCGCACGAACGAGACGGCGAGACTGTCACATGACTCATGCTCACATGACTGCAAAATATGACCTCACAGATCTAAATCTGGACACTCGCCCCATCAATGGAAAAAACCACAAACAAATGATCACAGGCAGGTTGGGGGTTAGTTTTGCAGAGCGGCTGCTGAGATGAGCAGAGTTATTGATCCAAATTTAAAGTTTTTTCTCCTTCGAGGCAGAAAACGAGTTTGTTGCCTGAAGTTCTCAAACATGCGATGTCGCTGCCTTTTCCTGTCTCTGTTTTGTCCCGTCAGGAGGAGAACGGCGAAGCCTTTCAGATCATCGAGGTCCAGGTTTTATCTAACTGGGGCCACGAGGAGTACACCTGCATGTACCGCTTCAGGGTACACGGGACGCCCGGCGACGTCTGAGCGCGCTCATACAGTCGAACTATTAGAATCGCGAGCGGGGTGGAGGCAGCGCAGAGGACATCGTAGCTCTGGTTCAGACTCGCCTCCTGCCCTCGCCACTCGCCACAGACATTTCCATCTGGAAGTGATCAGTGTTTCCTGTGGAAAAACAACAGTGTGTCATTTCTGTCAATAGTTAATATTTCTGTGTTTTTGTTTGACGTCCTGTTGGCTTTCCTGTTTTGTCTTTTATTGGTCCCTCGAGCGTCTGTACTCTGAGCTCAGGCGTTCTCACAGGGCGACCCGTGGACGAGCTGCCATGTTGATGCAGCACATGAACGGTCCTGGAAACGGCGCCGATCCACAGCGACGCGTTTACTGTCTCCTGGAAAAGCAGGCGACGTTCCCGCTCGAGCAGAATCGTTTAAAAGGGAGTTTGAGCTTTTTTTGCACAGACCGACTGAAACGTTTGAACCTGTGAAATCCAGCTGCTGTAATGTTCTCATTTTGTCTTCAGGTTAATTTGTTTTTAATCTGTGGTTTCATACTGGACGCTTCTAATAAAGATTTTCTTAATATACACTGTTTGTATCAGATGCATTTGTTTGAGAGGAGAAGCTCATCACAGCTGCGTCAGCAGTTCCCTCTCTGAGCTCTGCAGCTCCCAGTGAAGTGTTGGTTTCATGTCCGAGCTAAACCCACATCTTAGATGGAGGAATACTAAAATAAACGGTAAAGCTAACCTGGAGACCAACTGAAACTGAACTACGGAGAAAACAAACTAAAAACCAGATTACAGCAGGTGGATGATTAGCTAACAGACACGATGGTGATGACGCACAAACAGTTTGTGCTGGTTTATCCTTACTCTGCTTCAGTAGGTTTAAAGCACAGCGGGTGCAGCTTGTGCACACCTGCAGGAAGTAAACGTTGGAACTCGGCCCAAACAGCTGATCAGAGTAACGCCCACATCCATCAACTTACTGTCTCATACGTTTCACTTGCATATTTGCAAGGTTAAAGCAGAGTTAACATTATACTTGGATACTTCTCCAACCTTTGGCTGTTTCTGCCTTTTGTTCTGGCGGGCTGATCCCACACTGTTTGGATCTGACTGTGAGGAGTTGTCTAGTAATGATCACCGAGCAAACTGTGTATGCTCCAACTGTACGACCAGGCCCGTGTGCAAAGATGGCTTTATTCAGCTTTTTGCTGATGAGCTTAACCAGAACACCAGCGAGTACCTGGAGAAGGGTCACCTCACACCGAGCTCATGAGGAGATGGTTACTGCAGAGCATCTCTCAGGAAACCTTCCAGCTGGAAATGTTTTATTGAGGCTGATGCTGCAAAAGCTTTGCACAACGTGCTGTGAGATGCTGATGGAGGACACTATCTTTATGACTCCTGGCTCTTGTATGGACAAGTAAAAATGACATTAATATGTAACCTACAGACAAAGCACTGTAATCAAACATGCATGCTGAAGTAGCGAGCAGAAAGTGGGACCATGTTTGGTGGATGGATCGGACAGCTCCAGGGGAACGTCTTTGCTGTCATGCTGAGAATGAACTTATTGAGCACAGTGTCCTGTGGTGAGCTCCAGCTTAAAAGGTTTAGTTCACCTGTCCAGCCCCAACACCAGCTCACTCGTGCCCGACGTGCCCGATACCATCAAACGTTAAACTTTTTGTTCTTAACAATATAATATGAATACAAAACTTATAATCACAACCATCATGACACAGCATAAGCAAAAGTATAAGTGATACTGTGGTTGCAGTTCATGTTCACACGGTGGTGAAGGATGCAAACACTTCCTCCACCATGTGGAGGCGCTGCTGAGCTGCCTGCTTTTCTGGACACTGCCAGCTTTAACCATCCAGCTCCGGGTCCTCCTGTGGGCGGGGCTCCTGCCTCCCGGTGACCTGCAGAGACACAGCAGCACACAGGTGTGAGTCAGCGAGTCGCCGCTCTCTTCAAACGGGCCGAGAGCTTCGTTCCAGAGCGTCTTCTGATCAGCAGACGTGTGCACGGTACCTTATGGCTGAAACAGACGGCAGAGATGAAGAGCAGCAGGAGCAGCAGCAGGAGCAGCAGTCTGATGACAAACACTGTTGGATCTGAAGAGACACACTCAGCCGTCACATTAGATGTTAGGAGAACAACAGCTGGCATCAAACACAAACATCAGGTAGGCCCCGCCTACATCTCTGACTCCATCTGAGCCTACGTCAGGTGGGACCTGCTGCTGTTTCATACCTGAGCTCCACTCTGCTTCAGCTCACCTGAGACAGTGAGAGACAGCTGACGGCTCTCGGAGGAGAAGTTATGAGAAAACACAAAGACGTGATAAACACAGCTGTAGGTTCCTTGGTGGGCGGGCTCTGCAGCAGTGAACAGGAAGTGGGCAGAGTGATTGACAGCTGGCAGGGTGTAGTTGTTGGTGGTATTGGAGGAGGTGAAGGTGAGCTGGAAAGAGCCTCCTGGGTACTGAGGTTGGATGGAGCAGCTGATGGTGAAGCTGGAGCCTTTGAACACCCAAGAAGACTCCTGCTGCTGGACCTGGGAGTGCCCGTCATTGGACGAGAAGGACGCTGAGATGATTGGCTGAACCAGCAGGTCTGTAAACAGAGAGGTGATTGGCTGAACTTTACTCGACTCGTTCAATGTTAAACTCCGTTGGCTCACAGCAAGTCTCTTACCTGAGCAGATGAGCTCCAGGACGGTGGATGACTGGGATGATGTGGCACACTCCCTCAGTGTAGATCCAGATTTAACACAGTCAGGTTTGATCTTCCACGTTGGTCCATCCCAGGATGCATTTCTCCTTCCTGTTAAAACAGCAGAGCCACAGTCCAGCTCTCTGCAGGCTACAGCTGCATCCGTCAGGGTCCAGCCTGAGGCCTCCACAGATCTCCACAGTCTCTGTTTCACCTCCAGTGTACCTGCACAGCGACTGGCTCCTCCCACCAACCTGACAGGCTCTGACAGAAAGCGGAGAGTCATCAGTGAAAGAACAAAGTGAGTTTGAACCAAAGCTGCAACTCCTCTTCTACCTGAGCAGGTGAGTCCAGCAGCTTTGCCAGGTGAGCAGCTGCTTCTAGCTGAGCCTGAGCTTCTACAGTCCAGGAGAGCAGACTCATGGCCTCCACACTGGAACTCTCTGCTCCACACTGGAGCCTCCGCTTCTCCATAGAGCGCCCCCTGGAGGAGCGAAGGAGGCCCACAGCCAAGCTCCCTGCAGACCACCTCTGCATCCTGCAGGTCAAAGTCATCTTCACACACTGAGGACCATCTCTGGTTAGACTTCACCTGCAGTCCGCCTGAACACAGACTGGAACCATTCAGCAGCCTGACAGAGTCTGCAGGAACAAAGACAGGAAAGGCAAGAGAAAAAGCTTAAAAAGTAATAAAACTATAAAGGTACAAGTACTACATCAACAGTGGGCCAAACTCCTTTGAGGGTGCCCAAAGAATTTCCCTCCGGGGCCAAAAAGGCCCAAACTGCTATGGGCCCCACATTTAAACTCATAGCAGTTTTCCCATTGTGGCCTCTGTCAGCCCACCCATCTTGACAGATTATCCACACACATATTTGAATCTTGAATATTTGCTGAGCTGGATCAGACGTTTCACAAATCCCTCGTAAACCCGGCTGTTAGGATCTCTCTGTTTTGGGCCTAGTGCTTTGATGTTTTGGTTACTTGCTATGTTTTTCTTTTTTTCTTTATTTACTCATAGTTTAAAATGTTGTTTCTTGTCTAGTTCTGGTCTAAGTTTATTTTGTATCCCTGCCTGTCCCTCCAGTCATGTCCCTGTGTCTTCTGTCCTAATCTTGCCCCTGTGGAAAAGTCAATCTTCATGTTTAGGTCCACACTGCCAGCCACACACTGACACACAACACCAACTTTATGCGATTGTAGGGAGAACATATTGGTTGAGGCCTCTGTCTTCAAATCCTATCTTTGAATCGTATTTCAGCTGCAACATGGAGAAGAACAGGGCCAAAAACAACCCAAAGCAACCATGTTAGAAACTTGGGGATGGACGTGTTCCAGTATCATCATCCCTTCTCTCTTACTGCTGACACCGACTGTAAAGGTATGAAGTGATGTGGTCTGGTAGATAGACTGTTACTAGGGGGGTTAGGAGGTGGGTAACTTCAGTGGTTGGTGAAGCAAAACTTGGGGACTTGATGGACATTGGAGAGGCCATGAGATGGACTTTTTGCTACGCTCAGAAATTCTGGAAAAATGCAACATGATTACTTTTTATTTAGAAACATTTTTATACAACAAAAGGAAAGAAAAAACCCAGACAAACAAAATATTATGAGGTCATTGGAAGACAAATACATGCACATACATACATAAATACTATAGTATTGTAAGTTCTATGCATTAAAGAATGCTGCCACAGTTTGTAGAGCCCAGCCATTTTCTCCGTCTCCTTCCCAAGCCCCCCTGAATTCGCAGGGTAAAAGTCATACATTCCATCAATCTGATGTTTTCCACTATAGAAATAAAAAGACTTATAGTGGGAGGATCTTTACAAAGCCAGCGCGTTGTTATAGCCTTTCTCGCAGATGCCAAAAGAATTCTCAGGAGATAGACATCATCTGTAACTAAATCTTCTGCAAAACATCTCAGATACAATGATACAAATGTACAGCTCACATTAAAGCCCAGTGCTTTTGGTATTATTTTTGAAACTTCCAACCAAAAGGGTCGTATGGATGGGCAGGACCAGAATATGTGTCTGTGATCTGCCATTTCCCCACAGTTTTAATTTATATTTAGTTGTGTTGTTGTTTGCAGTGTGTTGTGTTGTTTCACTTTAAATTCGTTTCAAATGAAAAAGCTGAAAATTGAAATAGTTAAAAGTAGAGATGGACCGAGCCGATATTACGTATCGTGTCGGTCTGATACTGACCTAAATCACTGGATCGGATATCGGAGCGAAATAAAAAATGTAATCGATCCATTAAATATCAAAACGTCCCACACGGGTAACTCTGCTCATAACCGTAGCTCGTCGCAGCAGTGTGGTCACGTGATAGAGCAGCTGTGTGTGTTTGTAGCCTCAAACCAGCATTTCATCTCCGAGGAAGTGTGCAAGTCCATCTCTGAGTGTTTGTAAAGCGTTCCCACATTAAGCTTAAACACCGATATATGGAGCGACTGCCTCTCTCTCTCTCTCTCTCTCTCTCTCTCTCTCTCTCCTGCTGCTACTTTGAAACTGATCAATGATCAACTGATCAATGATCAGCTGATCGTCTCTCTTGTTTGTTTTTGTCTCACTTTGCAGCAGAAAGAGGAAACCAGCGGCTGAACAACAGCAGCACGTTTAAGCTTGATCAGCTGTTGTTAGAATGTATTTAATATTACTTTCTACTCGAGGATCTTTTTCTACAGCTGACGGCTGGTAACTGTGCAGGGGCGGATCTAGCAAAGTTTAGCCAGGGGGGCCGATAGGGCATTAACAGGGAAAAGGGGGCACAAAGACATACTTTTCTTTCTTATTCTCATTTAAAATGTCGAGCTTTTAATAAATAATTATCTGACACCCAAAGTTTTAATCTGATGTAAAATGTATAGAAGTCCATCACTGTATATAGTGACTATTAAGTCTAATATACCCTAGTAAGCTGTAGTACTTTTTACTTTGGGAACCATCTGTGCAGTTCTGTAGAAGAAAGATGTTGAATCTATTTAATTATTCTTGAAAAATAATTTATTTCTGTGCATTTTTTTCACGCTGCATCAAGTTGATTACGTCGATTAAGCACCATGAGGTGGACGGTGGGGGGGTTCACTATGTTTTTTATTTTATTTTTTTGCTGGGAGTTTGCAGCCCTGTTAGTTAGGTTGCTTAATATTTCTGCTAAGTACTCTTTAAAATACCAGAGTAGGGAGGATGGTGTAGGTTTAAGTTTATTAGATTGATCAGTTTTGCTGAACTATGAAATATTTTGAGTGCAGTGTGTTTTTCACACACAGGTATAACAGAATAGCTTTAGTGTTGTTGTTTATTTAAACTTGAGTATGAACTTATACAAAATGCAGCAAGATATTAAAAAAACTGTTTTATTGATTAAAAAACACTATATCGGATTCATATCGGTATCAGACATAAAAAAGTGGTATCGTGCCATCTCTAGTTAAAAGTTGAAATGTAAATAGTTGGTTTTTATATTTCATAATTTATTTATTACATTTTATGTAGAGTGAATAAATAAAAGTACGGTGGCCCCTAGAGACAAAACACGTACAAACTCCAAAACACATTTCCAGCATTAACTGAACTTCCACACAGAGCTACCTAGATCACTTAAATTACACAATTGAAAGCATATGTGTATTATTTGTGTATTTATACACAAGCACTCATATATATATATTCAAATAATAAAAAAAAAATTCATTTACCTGTTACTACCACACACCAAATCGGTCGTTGGTACTTCCTGGCTTGTGTAGCCAATAGGATCCTGGAGCATTTCCGTTGTGTTTTGGAGTTTGTACGTGCTATTGGTTCAAAACTATTTCACAATTAAGTCAAGAGATGCCCTCATGCCTCAATGACATATCATGTCATTGATTAACATCATATTTCGTGCTTTATATATGCAAAAATTTTAGGCCATTAATGGAGGGTCTTGGGTCGATTTGTGGCTATTTTCAAATTTTGATTACATGCCATTTGCACAGTGTTGAATGGACTATAGCCAAATTCTCCAAAAAAAAGTTTGATATGATTTTATTTCAAAATTCAAGTCTGACTTCCTTCAATTAGCTTCAGTGGCTAAGCTACAGACAAACTTACACTATTGTGCTTAGTGGTCGATTTGTGCCCCATTGAAACCCATTATAAACGCTATTTTTCACTGCAAATTAATTACGGTCAAAGGGATCGTTGATGTTTAGCTTTCATTTTCATTTTGCAGGACGGGCCTTAGAGTTGTAAATTTTTTATTTGTCCACCGGGTGGCGCCCTTGCTCCACATTTGACCCCGGGCTGGAAAACAGCGGGCTGCTTAAACAGACCTGCGGGAAATGAAGCCTCATTTCCGGCGTGCAGCAGCGGCTTCGCCCGCTGATCGGGCGGGACCATTTTTTGGTCCCTAGGACCGTTAGAGGGTGCTTTTTTTTTTTTTTTTTTTTTTAGTCAACAGGAAATGACGTATTTGTTGTCACGTGGTATCGGGCGTGTGTGCTGGAAAAACGGGTCCCCGGTGATCGTGCCCCGGTAATCGTCGCGACTTACCCCGGCAACATGCACTTATTTCGGCCTAGAGGAGGAGCATTTGCCGCCTGGAGACCATTTTCTGGTCCTGAAAAAAAAAACTAAAAGGCGATCGAAATGAATGTTGGTGCCAATCTTTAGTCCATCTAAAGGCCTAATTATAATAACAATTGAATATTACCTCAAATGTTTTTTTTGGAAAATATTCAAGTTTTATATTTTTTGGGGCAAAAAAAGCAGTGCGCTCATGTGACGAAACCGGGATATAAAGGGTTAAAATCCGCGAAATGTAATTAAAACTTGACATGAATATTTCAAGGAGAAGTAGGTCTAAAAGATTGGCTAATTTAAAGTGGAATAAAATATTAATATATACATTTTTTATAGCACTTTTTTGGGCGTGGTCGATTTGTGGCTCTAAGCCCAATAGTGTATGCATTTTTCTAGGAATCATTATTAAAAATACCTTAAGGCTGGATTTGGTAGAAATGAGTTCTGTCTAAATATCAAAAATGTTATCCTAATGCAGTTTTATTTTTGAGAGCTTGATAACTTACAACTGAAAAATCTGAACAGCAAACTGTTTTCTTTCTTTTAAATTCGATCCATTTTACAAAATGTAAGGTTTTTACTTTAAACGTGCTGCAGGCTTGAGGAGCAGTGCCAGGGAGGCTGGAAGGGCAGCTGAAACCCATCCAGTAATCATGCTCTAAATCTTTCAGTGACAGAACAGCTGCTGCAGCTAAGGCCCACTAGCCCCTTTCTCCCCGATCTGCCTCCCCAGGTTCTGGTGGCGGTAGGCACTGCATGCGACCCACGTAGGGCCACACAGACACAGAGACAGAAGTGTTGGAGATGTGGGCGGCTGGGACACCTGTGACGGGAGTGTCCATTGATGGAGGTGGGCTAGGCTTCCCGTATCACTGAGGCTCCAACACTCTCTCCCAGGTCCAGGAGGAACAATGTTCCAGACATGGGCTGCATGAAGACCATGGTCCACCAAACCCTGGGTTAACCAGGAACCTTGCTGGAGGTAGAATGGGTGGAGGTCAGATATGTGCATGGGGATGTTCAGAAATATGTCATAGTGCTGCTGCAGATAAAGTTTAAGGGCAAAACACATGTAAAGGCTGCAGTTAGCTCACGCCTGTCGTATCTCTTAATTCTGGGGACAGATTGGCTGGGGTTTAATAACATTTTGGGATAGTGTGTGGGGGAAGCACTCACCTTGTGCGGTGTGTAGTGTCTGTGCTGGACTCAGTGGTGACTCTGGGTTGGAGGAGATGGCAGGGGCTTCTCGTGAGGCCCCACCGGCTCCCATTAATTGTCACTACCATTAATGGGGGTCCCATTTGAGTGCATTGGGATGGACCTTATTGGGCAATTTCGATGGTGCATGCGGATATCACTTTGTATTAGTTCTGGTCAATTATGCAACTCTATATCTGAAGCAGTGCTGCTGTACACCATTTCTGCAAAGCGTGTAGCACAGGCACTGTTTCAGGTGATCTCCTGAGTCGACATTGTGAAAGAGATACTGACTGACCAGGGTACATCGTCTCATGCACTTAAAGAATTGTACGAATTACTGGGCATTTCATCTGTTCAGACCAGTGTCTACCACCCTCAGACTGATGGAGTGACAGGTGGAGCGGCTGAATAAGTCTTTAAAATCCATGATTCGTAAGTCCATTCACAAGGATGAACACAATCAGGATCTCTGGTTAGACCCTCTATTGTTTGCAGCATGGGAGGTGCCCCAGACCTCCTCTGGGTTTTCTCTAATTTGAAATGGCCGGAAGCCACGGGGCTTATTGGACCTGACTGAAGAAAACTGGGAAGGTTATCACAAAAAAATTTGCTCCCGGTCCAGGAATGCCAGCAGTGCCTGTAGAACAGAGTGGCCAGACTCAAGCAATTTTCACCCAGAGATAAAGTGCTTGTAAAATGGTAAATGGCCTGTATTTATATAGCGCTTTACTAGTCCCTAAGGACCCCAAAGCGCTTTACATATCCAGTCATCCACACATTCACACACTGGTGATGGCAGCTACATTGTAGCCACAGCCACCCTGGGGCGCACTGACAGAGGCGAGGCTGCCGAACACTGGCGCCACCGGGCCCTCTGACCACCACCAGTAGGCAACGGGTGAAGTGTCTTGCCCAAGGACACAACGACCGAGACTGTCAGAGCCGGGGCTCGAACCGGCAACCTTCCGATTACAAGGCGAACTCCCAACTCTTGAGCCACGATCGCCCTTCTTCTAGCTCAAGGTTACTCGCCAAGTGTTAAGGAGCCTCTGTGGTCACACAGCGAGTCGGTGATGTTGACTATGAGGGTGATTGTTATTACCATCTCACACAGCCCAAGGGAGCAGATGTTGCTGTACAGCAGCAGCGGTTTGCAGATGTGTCATCTTTCCATTTGGCTTGTTCGGAACCACAACAACTTTCCAGCGCTTCACTGAGCTCTTTGCACCCCTTTAAATTCAAGGTGGTCCATAGGCCAAGCTGGTAGTAGCGGATTTTCTCTCCCACTCGCTGGGGTGCTCCCTGGCCTCAGTTGGACGGCGGGGGTGTGTGGCGGAGGTTTGGTCTACGGGTCCATTGCAGGGAAGGATGGTGCACCATGCTTGAGGGGTAGTGCCACAGAGGCTGGCAGGACACCTGAAACCCATCCAGTAATCATGCTCCAAGCAGAGTGGAGACAGCTGGAAATCTGTCTGGTCGTGGACTGAAACGACAGAGCTGAAACTAAACTCTTGTTGTAAACAAGACCTGGGGCTTCCATACAGCACCTGCATGTGGATCAACAGCTTCCTCTCAGGCCATAGACAGAGAGTCAGAGTTGGCCATCACACATCCTCAGCCCTGAGCCTCAGCACTGGCTCACCCCAGGGCTGTGTGCTCAGTCCACTGCTCTACACATGACTGCACTCATGTCCACCACAGCAACATCTTTGTGAAATTTGCAGACGACACCACCGTGGTGGGGCTCATTTCCAGGGGTGACGAATCTTACAGAGACGAGGTGGAGCAGCTGTCGTTATGGTGTAAGGCCAATAACCTCCTCAACACTTCAAAAACCAAAGAACTCATAATAGACTTCAGAAGGAAAAAGGCAGAGATCTCACCACTATTCATTAACGGGGACTGTGTAGGAAGGGTGCCAAGCTTCCGCTTCCTGGGAGTCAACATAGAGGAGAACCTTTCCTGGAGTGCGAACACCTCCGAGCTGCTGAAATGGGCCCAACAGAGACTTCCTGAGAATTCTCAGGAGGGATAACATCACTCTGGAGCTGTGTCCCAAAACGTAGGCTGCATCGTTCGGAGGACCCGGCCTTCGCGGTCGACGTGGGCCGGGTCCTTCGAAGACTGAGAAGGCCGGAAGTGCGAGGCTGTGAAATGGGACGGTCTAGCCTTGAGATTTGTGTCACCGCTGTGTCGGTGGAGTTTAATAAACTCGCCGTCTGCTCCTTGCTGTCTAAAATATAACAGGACACGGGCGTGAATTCTCGACCGTCTCACACTTTGACGTTTGACGTTTATTCAGCTGTGTGAAAATCCCGGAGGAACCCACCCGAGGGATTAATAAGGTTTTATTTAATCTAATAACTTTGATCTCAGCCAAACCGATTTACTCAGGAACAAATAAAACACAGAAAAAAGCCAAACAATTACATTTAAGTTATTCGAGTGACTTATATCATGTTTAACCTGAGTAGTGAAAGACAGCGGGGGTCTGAAAACGATGAAGCCGGGAGTCCGCTGCTCTCGCCGGCTCGAGTGACCATTGAACCCCCCGGTCAGCTATCGAGCTGGTGGGTAACAGGCGTCTCCGAAACAGTTGGTGCACTTTTGCAAATATGCGACGTCTTGATAAACCGAGCAGATATTTGAAGTTTACACAGCTACTTTCTCACCTGAAAATATGTTAAAAGTTTACTTTGTGACCCAGAAAGAGTAATAAGAGTAATTTTAAAACTTAGTAGCGGCCGCCATTGTTGAAAACTGAAATTGGCTGGGCCGCGCTATGAATTCTGGGATATGGTGGGCCATGAAGGACACACCTGACCCATCCTTCAAATTCGGGGGAATGAAGGACGCATTCTTCTACAGAGCCACCATTGAGAGTGTACTAACCTATTGCATATGCATCTGGTACACTAGCTGCATAGGGGTTCAGAGGAAAGCACTCCAGGGGGTCATTAACATCGCCCAAAAGATCACTGGCTGCCCCCTCCCCACACTGGAAGTTCTACACAACAGCCGCTGTCTTAAAAATGCCCAAAACATCATAGAAGATTCCTCACATCCTGGGCACTCCCTGTTTAAACTGTTGCCCTCAGGCAGACGGTACAGAGCAATCAGTGTAAGGACTAATAGACTCAAACAGCTTTTATCCAACTGCAGTAACACGTCTGAATGCTGCTACAAAAAAAATGCCAATCATGCCACTCTTGTATTAATCTATGCGCTGACCGAAGCATGTATGTGAATGTTTGTTGATGTCTCTTATTAGCACTTTAAGTATTCTATTTATTTTATTTATTGAGTTTTATTGTTTTATTTATATTTTAATTATATTTTGATATCGTTAGGGATGATGCAGTGATCGGGGACCATTTTTAATTTCGTTGCACCTGTGACGATGACAATAAAGATTCTGATTCTAAGCAAAAGCATCAGAAACACACTGAATGCCGAAGGTCGTGATTGGCGTTCACACTGAACTGCTAAACTGGAAACATTTTATGTTGTTTAGATGAATAATTTGTTCAGTGAGTTTTATTTCATTTTATGAGTTTTAAAATTGTTTACACAGCATCAGCATTTAAAGAATTAACTTAAATAAGCAATGAAACCATGAAAAACACTCAAAACTTTCATGTTTCATTATACAGCTTCAACTGCAATTGAATTATACTTTACACACAAACCAAAAAGGCCTTCTAAACACAATCAGCTCAACAATGCTGGACTCAGGACCGTCAGATTACAGTGTCTCTACCAAACGAGGAGACCATGAACACGTCCAGTGAACTTCTACCACGGTCACTGTCACAGAGGAGACGGGTAACGAGAAACTTCACCGTCCTAGATGATGTCTCTGACAGACTTACCTGAACAGGTGATATCCAGGGTGGAGGAAGAGCGATCTGCTGATGCGCACTCTTTCAGAGCGTATCCAGCCTGAACACAGTGTGACTCCATCCACCACACCGATCTCTGTGAAGAACTCTGAGTATTTCCTACAGAAACAGCAGAACCACAGTTCATCTGTCCACAGACAGCAGCTGCATCCTTCAGGTTCCAGATATCCATCGCCACTGGTCTCCACTCTCCTCGTCTCACCTCCAGTGTACCTGCACAGCGACTGGCTCCTCCCACCAACCTGACAGGCTCTGACAGAAAGCGGAGAGTCATCAGTGAAAGAACAAAGTGAGTTTGAACCAAAGCTGCAGCTCCTCTTCTACCTGAGCAGGTGAGTCCAGCAGCTTTGCCAGGTGAGCAGCTGCTTCTAGCTGAGCCTGAGCTTCTACAGTCCAGGAGAGCAGACTCATGGCCTCCACACTGGAACTCTCTGCTCCACACTGGAGCCTCCGCTTCTCCATAGAGCGCCCCCTGGAGGAGCGAAGGAGGCCCACAGCCAAGCTCCCTGCAGACCACCTCTGCATCCTGCAGGTCAAAGTCATCTTCACACACTGAGGACCATCTCTGGTTAGACTTCACCTGCAGTCCGCCTGAACACAGACTGGAACCATTCAGCAGCCTGACAGAGTCTGCAGAGATCAGAGAAATCAAACAGCGGTCCAATAAAACACTGAAACAAAGTAAATGTTTCTTTTGTAGCACAGTCTTGGGAACATGCAAAAGGACCCCATGGTGCAGTTTCACTGTGAAAAAAAGGAGGCTGTACACCCTTAAAGTCAGGCGGTTACCTTATGCACATTTCCTTCTTTTCTCAAATTTAAAGAAGCTGATGGTTTCCTGTTCCTGGTTCTGCTGTGAGTTAGTTAGCAGTCAGTCACACCTGCCCATGACTAGTAACAGAAAAAAATAGCTACTGGAAACTCAGCCTAGAGCTTTTTGGCTGGATCACACTGATGCCAATGTTGCCTTCAAATGCATGGATCCACATACTTGTCCCATTGCCTCGCCCTGTTTAGACTAATGCTAACATCAGTATCATTCGAACATGCACCGTTGTAATGGAGGAATGTTTTTTTACTTACCTAGACTTTTAACACTTTTAAAGACGTTGATAATGAGTTCGACGACAATGTCCTGGAGACTGTCAAAATCTTTGACTATGTAAATTTTATTGTGATCAGAGTTGATCAACTTCAGTTGAGTCACATTGACTTTTGCAACACCTGAAAGACAAAAGTGTCAGTACTGCTGCTTAACATGTGAGCTACATGGCTTTGTCATATTTGGAACCCGTGTCCTGCAGACAGGTTGGACTCAGTTCTACTCTGGGCAGGGGTTCGTATGCTTGCATGGTTAGAGTAGAAAAATTGTGGTTTATAGAATTGTTGT
>NC_141351.1:26908513-27013513 GCF_057382095.1 Aulonocara sp. 'chitande type north' Nkhata Bay | reverse complement strand
GATAAGAACTTATTAAAACACCTGAACATGTTTGGGAAAGTCTATCAACTCTGTTTTGTTAAATTTTAGACAAAAACCTGACTGACAGCCGATAGTTTCTTATTTTTAGTCTCATTGTGCATTAAACAAATGGCTGATTATCTGATACAGATACTTCAAATTTCTGTGAAAACAAGGACATCGTTTTTTCTGACAGCCAGAAATGTGCAGTCGAGTGGCCTGTTGGAGGTCCTTTGTTGGGCTCTGGCAGCCATTAGGAACTGAGTTACTAGTGTTTATTGATGATGCAACTGCTGATAGAAGCAGCAGGATTAATTGTGGAGTGTACAGGACTGTAATCTCTGCTTAGTTTCAGAAGAATGCAGCTGCAGAGATTCTCAGTGCACATGGAAAGTAAGCCCTGCTATCTATGGGTTCCTGGGAAACTCTTGCATTGCTTTTGCAGTATTCTGTAGTGTGATGTGCTCTGAACGAGACTGTTGTGGTGTACACAGTTCAAAATATTATTTAGAAATGTGTACTCAGGTTCAATCACCAATAGCATAGACCTCGATGTCATTGTGTTTCAGGTTCTTTGAAGGCAGGAGTACTTTATCCTGGGATTCCCCGTCTGTGATCAGAACGGCAATCCTTCTGGAGTCTGGACGCATTCCCAACCTGGGTTTAAACTGGTTATGGAGGATGTGCTCCAGAGCTTTTCCTGTATGATGGCAGAAAGTGACATCAGCAGGTCAAGAGTTTCAAAGGTCATGGACTAAAACCCAATCATGGGTTTTAAACACACACACACACACACACACACACACACACACACACACACACACACACACACACACACACACACACACACAAAGTAGAAAGTCAACCATGAATCAAATGACATATTTAAACAAGAAGGCTTTAAATGAAACTAATGTTAGTACTCAATAATGTTACACGCTGCTCCAACTGCCCGATAACAGCTGTCGCTGCTCAGGGCTGAGGCAGTTGAGTGTTCACCCTTTAGACAGCACTATAATGCACAGACAGCTCCGTATGTTTGAGGCATGAAGACTCCTCTCAGCTCTGTCACCAGTTTGTTTTCACTCAGCGTTTGGGCATACAGGGAGTGCAGAATTATTAGGCAAATGAGTATTTTGTCCACATCATCCTCTTCATGCATGTTGTCTTACTCCAAGCTGTATAGGCTCGAAAGCCTACTACCAATTAAGCACATTAGGTGATGTGCATCTCTGTAATGAGAAGGGGTGTGGTCTAATGACATCAACACCCTATATCAGGTGTGCATAATTATTAGGCAACGTCCTTTCCTTTGGCAAAATGGGTCAACAGAAGGACTTGACAGGCTCAGAAAAGTCAAAAATAGTGAGATATCTTGCAGAGGGATGCAGCAGTCTCAAAATTGCAAAGCTTCTGAAGCGTGATCATCGAACAATCAAGCGTTTCATTCAAAATAGTCAACAGGGTCGCAAGAAGCGTGTGGAAAAACCAAGGCGCAAAATAACTGCCCATGAACTGAGAAAAGTCAAGCGTGCAGCTGCCAAGATGCCACTCGCCACCAGTTTGGCCATATTTCAGAGCTGCAACATCACTGGAGTGCCCAAAAGCACAAGGTGTGCAATACTCAGAGACATGGCCAAGGTAAGAAAGGCTGAAAGACGACCACCACTGAACAAGACACACAAGCTGAAACGTCAAGACTGGGCCAAGAAACATCTCAGGACTGGTTTTTCTAAGGTTTTATGGACTGATGAAATGAGAGTGAGTCTTGATGGGCCAGATGGATGGGCCCGTGGCTGGATTGGTAAAGGGCAGAGAGCTCCAGTCCCACTCAGACGCCAGCAAGGTGGAGGTGGAGTACTGGTTTGGGCTGGTATCATCAAAAATGAGCTTGTGGGGCCTTTTCGGGTTGAGGATGGAGTCAAGCTCAACTCCCAGTCCTACTGCCAGTTTCTGGAAGACACCTTCTTCAAGCAGTGGTACAGGAAGAAGTCTGCATCCTTCAAGAAAAACATGATTTTCATGCAGGACAATGCTCCGTCACACGCGTCCAAGTACTCCACAGCGTGGCTGCAAGAAAGGGTATAAAAGAAGAAAAACTAATGACATGGCCTCCTTGTTCACCTGATCTGAACCCCATTGAGAACCTGTGGTCCATCATCAAATGTGAGATTTACAAGGAGGGAAAACAGTACACCTCTCTGAACAGTGTCTGGGAGGCTGTGGTTGCTGCTGCACGCAATGTTGATGGTGAACAGATCAAAACACTGACAGAATCCATGGATGGCAGGCTTTTGAGTGTCCTTGCAAAGAAAGGTGGCTATATTGGTCGCTGATTTGTTTTTGTTTTTGAATGTCAGAAATGTATATTTGTGAATGTGGAGATGTTATATTGGTTTCACTGGTAAAAAATAAATAATTGAAATGGGTATATATTTGTTTTTTGTTAAGTTGCCTAATAATTATGCACAGTAATAGTCACCTGCACACACAGATATCCCCCTAAAATAGCTGAAACTAAAAACAAACTAAAAACTACTTCCAAAAACATTCAGCTTTGATATTAATGAGTTTTTTGGGTTCATTGAGAACATGGTTGTTGTTCAATAATAACATTATTCCTCAAAAATACAACTTGCCTAATAATTCTGCACTCCCTGTATGCTAACACAGCTTACACCCTCACACAGCCACGAGGATCGATGTCCTGCTGTGCTGCTCATTATTGGAAAACAACAGTAACTACTCTACACTATCGAGTCAGCGAGGTTAGCCAACACTAGAGGTTCACTGTAGCGATGTCCCCAGTTTTTACTAATCTTCTGTGAGAACCGATAAATTAGTTTGTCCATGTGGATCCAAGGGTAAACAGACTGTGGCAGTTTCACTCAAAGCACGTCCACAGATGGATTATTGTCATTGTCACTGCTACATGATGCACCTGTTAGTGATTTATTGTAAGTTCAGATTTCTAAAATCAACTTCTACATACCGTAATTGTCGGGCTATAAGCCGCTACTTTTTGCACAAGCTTTGAACCCTGCGGCTTTTAGTCAGGTGCGGCTTTTCTATGGATTGTCCATGATTTTTGTCATATCGTAAGAGGATTTGTTTTGTTTGTTCCGCTGTACGGCACTACGTTGGCTGGCGGAAGGGCATGTGATCAGACACACAGTATCGGGGTTCAAGAGTGGTATGTTGGTCACATGTCCATCCGCCAGGCAACATAGTGCTGTACAAGTAGCGCGAAAAACAAACTTCAAAGTAGCGCTACGCGTTCAGCGGGAGGCGTGGATGACCAGCGGCGATAAACTTGCGAAAAGCAAGTTATGCCCAACTCCACCGGTGGAACCTGACAGCGTGGAAAAGTGTGAAAACATCCATGATCACCAACGGATTTCGAAGGGCTGGACTGCTGCATGATGGAGAGGAGGACACCGCCACGGCCCTTCTGAGGGTGTTCGACTCTGACAACGAGGATTTGTTTGGTTTTGAAAGTGACAACGAAGGAAAGAAGCTGAGAGTGGATGACGAAGCCATCCTGAGCCTGTTCGTGTCCGACACTGGAGAAGAGGACTTTGGTGGTTTCAGTGCAGGAAGAAAAGAAAGATGGTGAATGACTGACTTTTCTTCTTGTTAAAGCCGTGTCCCTGCACCTGAGCCTAAAAGGTAGTCCGGATCTATTTTTCTGGTGTGCTGTAGGTTATTGTTATGTACTACATTTGTTACTCATTTATGAAGCACAGCACATGTTTCGTACTTGTAATTACCGCTACTTGTACATATACCTAAAAAGTTATGCAAGTATGTACCCATAACTTGTTTTTCAAAATATTAATAAAAGGGGTGTGTCTCCAAACAGCCGTCTCTTCCCTGACAATTCCCTTTGTGCATATTCTCTTACATATGATAAGTCAACATTGAAACACCTGCAGCTTTTAGTCAGGTGCTGCTAATGTATGTACAAAACAGGATTTTCCCCTGATTTTAGCTTGTGCGGCTAATATTCAGGTGCGCTTTGTAGTCCGGGAAATACGGTACATAAACGTGTATGATTTCATGCCAGGATCTTTTGAATGTCTAGTCTTTGTTATTTGTAATAATTTATGCTTTTTGTGTTTCTTTTTAAACTATCACTTCAAAATGGGATTTAAAAAAGTGCATGTGTGCCTGTTTTGGTACTTCTGTCTACTTGTGAAGGATTTCTCTGTTTATTGTGCAGCAGATACTTTTTCAGAAATAATCTTCGTATCAGATTCTGATTGTCCGGGATGAAACTTTTTAGCCTGGTTCAATGATCACCTCTGGAGCACCTTCTGGTGACAACCTCCTGTAGGCTGGGTAATATGCTGCTTGCTCACCTGTCTTGGTGCTCCCACCAGTTTTTTTGAGTTCTTCTATGGCCCTCAGCAGGGTTTGTTTGGTCTGGTGGGTGTTCAGGTGCCACTCTGTCCTTGCTTTGGTGCTGAACAAAGTCAGACCTTCAGAAGCAATGTGTAAAACAACAAGGACACACAGAGCTCGTCACTCAAATTCAAACATTCACACATTCAAACACGATAGTTATTAGCACTTGGTACAAATTACACATTATTAAAAGCACAATGATTAAGGGGAGTTTATGTATGTGTGGTATTTTTTTTTACAAAGTTAAAGTACTTTTGAAATTAACAGTGTTAAATATCATAGTAATGGTATGACTGGCAGTGAAAACATTACCGATCTGGACTGCATCGGGACCAATGTTGAGGCCGCTGACGATGGCAACAAGAAACGTTTGAATTTTATCAAAGTCATTTCTGCTGATGCTCCCAGACTCATCCACCAACATCACAAGGTCAACTTTGGCTGTTTCACAGCGAACACCTGAAACACAGCAAAGGATTATGGGATACAGGAGAAGACCAAATAAATTTCTGAAGAGAGAAGCAGGCTGGGAGGTCGGTGTTAGGTCTAAACTTATAGACGTCGCTGACTCAGAGACTTATTCCCGTGAACAAAGCAAGACAAAACAGCGATCGATCTGTTTTAACTCGCGCAAGTGAAGCTCGGTGGGAATCTCAGAGCAGCACTCGGCCCTCGACCTCAGATGACTCCGACCCCAGCCTTCGCTTCAGCCTTTTTATTGAAATGACACAGAGCCCCACTGTAAACCCCATGTGGTGTGTTGTAAAGTCAAAAGCACTGTGTGTGTATGCATGTGCGGGCATGTGTGTGTGTGTGTCTTCCTGGTGATCACAAAGGCGTCATCTCCCCTCACCCCTTAGCTTAGCTTCCTCTAACGGTTTACCATATACAAACACAGGTGAGCCCACAAAGGGCAGGAAGTGACGTTCCTTATATAGAATGTGCCTGCAGTTAACACTATAACCCCCCACCCCACCATTCAGAATGTCTTTGATCATGCAGCTTGAAACAATTGTAAGCACAAAAATGACAACATTTAACAATTCGCTCTAACAGTCGGTACAGACCCATCTGCTGCCTGAGAAACCTCACACTCCTCTGATCACCAACTAATACATTAACAGGAATCAAACAACAACTGAAGTGGTTATTAAAGATACAATTACAAGTTACTAAATGACAAAAGTGTTCTGTGATTTGGAAAAAACAACAGCAACTATAATATTTTGTTATAAGGAATCACACACGGAAATGAAACATGCCATATTACGACATAAATAAAGTAACAGAGATAAGTCAGTCAGTGCGCCCCAGGGTGGCTGTGGCTACAACGTAGCTGCCATCACCAGTGTGTGAATGTGTGTGAATGGGTGGATGACTGGATATGTAAAGCGCTTTGGGGTCCTTAGGGACTAGTAAAGCGCTATATAAATACAGGCCATTTACCATTTTTTTATAAGTGTTACAGTGAGGTCGATAAACACTATGACACTATGTTTGCACTGAAGCACCGCAGCAATTTCCTAATGTTGTAAACCTGCTCAACATTTGGCAATAAACCCCTTTCTGATTCTGATTCTGATAAAGCAGCTTTTTTATGATTTGATCAAAAATGAGGGAAATTTCCAGATATTTCTATGGTTTAAACTTAACTGTAAATGAAATAATACCTCCACCCCCATGGTTAACGATAAAATCATTTCCAACTTCAGATAGCAGCCCAACACTTGAGCTATCAGAGTCACCGACCCAAGTCAAAGAATTTACACCTGTTGTCTCAAAGCATGTTGAACAACGTGAACAGTCGCTCACAGAACTATACTCAGTACGGCAGCACAGTTTGGGGATGTTACTGAAACCCTTTATTACATTTATTTAAATCATGGAAAAGAAAGATGTAATAAAGGAATAACAGCTCTGCTACTTCCTTCAGCTGCTAGCAGATAACATGCAACCACCTCCTCCTGTCCCAGCATCCTCCTCTGTCAGACCAACAGCATCTCCTCCATCACTACATCCGTGAATCTTCGCTAAGCTTTTCTTCTTTTTCTCCATCCTTTGTCCAGTATCTCTACTCTGAGCTGTCTGATGGACTCTTTTCTGATCCTGACTGTCCTGCTTACTCCCGGTGAACATCTGAACTTCTGCAGCTCTGCATAGGGACTCTTTACTTAGTCCCTATGGACCCCAAAGCGCTAACTAAGCTACAAATGTGCAAACACACACAAACATAAGCAGGATATTTATTTGTATCAGTGGAACATTTTAAATATGTTGTTAAACTGTCATGTGTTAGGCAGTAGGAGCTTCTGTTTCGATAGAGGCAGCTGGAAAACGCAGCTGAATTTAAATGGAAAAGAAAACCAAACATAAAGCACTCAAAGCCTCTGTTGCCTTTGCTGCCAACCACAGTGGAGACAGAAGCCTTCCAGAGCCTTGGCAGATATCCACCATTAGGGACGGAGACCTTTGAAGAGAACATACTGATTAAAGACTGCAGCAAAGGATAGTCTGAATGGTGGCTAAACAGCCTCAATGAACTTCCTAACAAATTCAAGCTGTTCTGCAGACTCAGGGTGCAACAGTGTGAGCTCGAACCATCCATCGACATCTGAACGAGGTGAAACGCTATGGCAGGAGAGCCAGGAGGACCCCGCTGACACAGAAATGTAAAAAAGCCAGACTGGATTTTGCCAAGATGTATTTGAGGAAGACAAAATCCTTCCTGGAGAATGTGGCAGATGAGACCCAGCTCATCATTCTACTATGAAGCACAGAACACAGTACCTACACTCAAACGGTGTGTAGGTTCTAAGATGTTTTGCTGCCTTTGGCACTGGAAGCCTTGACTGTGTGCAGGACATCATGAAGCCTGAAGAGTACCAAAACATTTTGGTCTGCGATGCAGGGCTTAGTGTCAGAAAGCTGTGTCTGTATCAGAGGTCATGGGTGTTCCAGCAGGACAACGACCCCAAACATGCCTCTAAAAGCGCCCAGGAGAGGTTGGAGACAAAGTGCTGCCAGCAATGAGTCCGGATCTAAATCTGATTAAACACTTATGAATCGCCTTGTAATCGGAAGGTTGCCGGTTCGAGCCCCGGCTCGGACAGTCTCGGTCGTTGTGTCCTTGGGCGAGACACTTCACCTACCGCCTACTGGTGTTGCCAGAGGGGCCGATGGCGCGATATGGCAGCCTCGCTTCTGTCAGTCTGCCCCAGGGCAGCTGTGGCTACAACTGTAGCTGCCTCCACCAGTGTGTGAATGGGTGGATGACTGGGTGTGTAAAGCGCTGTGGGGTCCTTGGGGGGGGGGACTAGTAAAAGCGCTATACAAATACAGGCCATTTACCATTTATGAAGAGATCTCAAAATTGTTGTTGGGAGAAGTTGCCCTTCAAATCTGAGAGACTTTGAGCAGTTTGTAAAAGAAAAGTTGTTGAAAGGTGCAACCAGCTTGTAGATGGTTACAGGAAGCGATTGTCTGCAGTTATTTTTTCCAAAGGGCGTGCAACCACATATTAAGTTGAGGTTGCCAATAATTTTGTCCAGACCAGTTTTTGAGTCTTTTGTGGAAAGCTGCCAAACTCTGTTCTGTTTTTTGTGTTGATAAAGGACAAAAATACCAAAACATTTGTAATTGTTTTCTGGAAAAATTCCAGCCGTAGCTGTACATCTCTTTTCTACTCGAGCACTCAAAAGATGTATACGATGTGTTTCATTCACCCATTCTAGTGTTTTCTAACTAAGATTCACATTTTCAGAAAGATGAAGAGAGAAACTTGTGATCCAGTATCTTGCCCTTGGCTCATTTCTAATACATCTCCTTAAAATGTCTTTAGAAATACAACAAATGGACTCAGACGGATCTGAAGAGGTTTAGATTCATGCCTGCCTCTTGTTGTGTATAATATTAATGTAAACCAGTACAAACAGGGCAGGCTGATGTTGCAGAGTCCTACCTGAGCCCCACAGCAGCAGCAGAACCAGCAGCAGGTGATCCATGTCAGGTCCACGTCCGTCTCCTCTCTGTCTGTCCGACTCTTCAGCTCTCTGCTAATAAACTGCTGTTTCCTCTTCATCTGTTATCTGCTCATCAGCCAACTGATCGTAAGATAAATAGTCCTAGCCCTGGTGTATGCCGTTATCTCCCTGCTCTCCAGTAACTCTCTCCCCTTTCTGTTGCAGCCTCCCACGGTCCTGATCACGGCGTCCCCGTGTCGTTTATTTCCCGGTCTCTTCTGTTCAGCGATAAAGCAGCGCGTTCCCTTTGGTTGGTCACCTTTAGTTAAAAGAATAGCGTTTGTTTTGTGTGCGTGTCTGCGTATTGTTTGCTTTTGGGTCCAGCTTACGTGTTAGAACTACGGTTCAGAGTTTCTCTGTCAAATCACCTTTAAACCTGTTCTTGAAAATCTCACCAAAACATGAATTACTAATATTATATTGGTGAGTGTTGTGGGCTCAGACACACACAAGAGCACATTTAAATATTTCAGTGAAAGTTCTTTTAGCCTAAAATCACAGGTTTAAGATCCAGAGCAGATTATAAAGGGTTAACCTTCATAAAGTGTGTGACAGCTGCAGGAAAGATCTGACGCATTTATCTGATCACACAGATGCTGAGTTTAGCTGCGGTCAGTCGGCTATCTGAAGTTCTAGCATCTGTAATCTGATTGGTCGGTTTTTCACGCAGCAGATTAAAACAAACTCAGGTGAGTTTGGCTGAAAAATCTCTTTCAGGTTCTCCTGTTTCATCCTCTGATTTTAAGTTAATGCTGCTCAGCGCATAACATGATCCACGTCAGCTGTCAGATGACAAAGCTGCTCAGAACTTCCTGTCAGAGAGGAAACACACGAAGGTGATGAGGAGATAAAGGAGAGGAAACATGAGAGAGGACACTTCTCCTGTGAGTCACGTTAGAGTTTGTGTGAAACACTTGGACACCTTTAATGAACAGTTTAAAAAGAACATTTAGGATATTTACAAATATTTATATGTGATGAAAAAAGTTTTGGTGGTAAAATTTCTTTGACATCATTCAGTTTTGTGTTCTGATCAAACAGATGTGCGATAATATCGACTGTGTCTGAGTCGCAGGCTGTAATATCTCAGCCTTTCAGCATGTGGCCGTGGATTACTCGCAGGGAACGCTGGGATGCAGGAAAGGTGTCGCCAGGATCAGAGCAGGGACGCATTTCATGTTTCCAGCGTGTAAAAAACAAAAAAAACAAAACAATATATGAGCTGATGATGTAATTACAGTTTACTGTGGTTGCAGTTCATGTTCACACGGTGGTGAAGGATGCAAACACTTCCTCCACCATGTGGAGGCGCTGCTGAGCTGCCTGCTTTTCTGGACACTGCCAGCTTTAACCATCCAGCTCCGGGTCCTCCTGTGGGCGGGGCTCCTGCCTCCCGGTGACCTGCAGAGACACAGCAGCACACAGGTGTGAGTCAGCGAGTCGCCGCTCTCTTCAAACGGGCCGAGAGCTTCGTTCCAGAGCGTCTTCTGATCAGCAGACGTGTGCACGGTACCTTATGGCTGAAACAGACGGCAGCGATGAAGAGCAGCAGGAGCAGGAGCAGCAGTCTGATGACAAACACTGTTGGATCTGATGAGACACACTCAGCCGTCACATTAGATGTTAGGAGAACAACAGCTGGCATCAAACACAAACATCAGGTGACGCTCAGTTATCCTGCAGACATTCACTCATCACTGTTTCCTAACATCATGCTGCTTCTGCAGCTTCTCTGGTTCGTATTCTCACCTGTACGCCACAGGGCCCGCCTGCGTCCTGGATGATCTGGATGACGGAGAACCACCACAGACATTTTGATACCGTGCAATCATTTAGTAAAACATTCAAAAGTTTCTGGTTCTGCTGGTGATTTCAGGATTTTCCGTCCCAGCGTCACCTCGTGCTCACCGGGGGGCAACCGACTGTTGACGTCTTCCTTATCCTTTACACCCTGGCAACCCTGGGCACGCGTGCCACAGCTGGCACGCCATAGCGGGACTGGCCATCAGGCATACCGGGCAAATGGTCGATGGTGATTTTACGTTTTTATGGGCCGATGATGTTTTTGCAACGGTATTAAAGGTGGTGGATTGTCCAGATGCTGGCAGATGTGTAAAAATAACTCAGTTGTTTGGTGGTGGCTGTGGCGGAGCTTCTACAGAGTCCAGCAGGTGGATGAAGGGAGGGGAGGCAGGAGGAGCAGAGACCCGAGGTGGTGAACTGAACTCCAGGTAAGAAGTTATGAGCTGCAGTCTATCTGGGTCAGATATGAACCAAGTTTAGTTTATTTTCGTTGTGCTGACTTTTTACAGTCAGTTACAATAACTCGTACTGCTACTAGCTAGCATGACGGAGTTTCTATACAGCTGGGTGGTGCTATGATGTTACTGATAGTGAACTTTATTTTATTCATAAGGTTAGTTAGTAGCTGCCAACCGTGCCTCTTCTCCTCTCATTCTCCCCCCTCTCTCTCCTGTTGCTACTTCAATCATGAAACTGATCAGTGATCAGCTGATCGGCTTTTCTCTCTTGTTTGTTTATCTCCCACTTTGCGCCAGAAAGAGGAAACCAGCGGATGTCGCGCTAAACAACAGCAGCACGTTTAAGCTTGATCAGCTGTTGTTAGAATTTATTTAATATTAATTTCTAGTATCAGCTGATGTTTGCTGGAGCCACAGCTGTAAAGCTGCTGGTCATGATGTCGGTTTGGATATGTGGTGAGAGGGAAACATGAAGATGAAACCAGGAGATGTCCTTACTGGATCATCAGAGCTGTGATGGAGAAACAGGTTTACCTTTTAGGTGACATGAATGAGTTGAAGTTATGAACTGTTTCTGAGAGACAAATAACACCAGGATCCTTTTCTAAGTAGCTGACAGCTGGTAACTGTGCAGGGGCGGATCTAGCAAAGTGTTGCCAGGGGGCGGGTAGGGCATTAACAGGGAGAGGGGGGCAGCTGGAACCCACAGCTGTGCGTGTTCATGGAGCTGCATGTTCACCTGCTGGACGTCACTACCTGACAAGTTTAACTCTTCAGGACATTGCAGAGGCCTTACTGACAGTGTTTGGCTCCACATGTCTGTGTGAGCAGGTTTTCTCCCACATGAGTCCTCAGGCAGCCTCTGAATGCTGGACACTGGGAGCCCAGAGATCACAGTAACATGTGTGTCTCTGTGTTAACAAACATGCCATACTGGCCCCGTTTATTTTTCCTATCATTGTTGTGAGGAGACCATAAATAGCATTTGCATTTGCTGTTGTGGATAAAAAGTCTTTTTTGTTTCAAACTATCTGATAACTATTCGCTGACAGCTGCAAACATCTGTGAACAAATATGATCCTATAACGTGTGTAACTGTTCATATAGAGCGTTATTACATTTAATGCTAATGCATCATACGGCACACTGACTTCTGAGGAACGTTTAGATGCACTCATCATCAGACAGGTTGCCGACCCCTGATTTACACTGAAAAGCATCTTGAGCTCACTGAACTGTACATGAAACCAGGATTTCAGATTCAGATTTTCTCAACTGTTATCCAGCACAAAGTCATTTTTATATTATATTATATTTATATTATATTTGCAGTTTTGCATTTTAAATAACCGCTATCTGCTTTTCTCAGTGATGTCATTTATTCCAAGACTCCAGATAAAAAGTTAAAACACTATTTTGTGCCAAAGTCAGGCCAATGATGATTTTTTTTTGTTGATGTGAGGCTTCAAATTCAGTGTTTTTAGAGCGAGTCCTACCTGAGCTCCACAGCCACACCATCAGGTGCACCATCAGGAGCTCTGTCCACACGTCTCCTGTCATAAATAAGCTGTTTTCTTTCCTCGGCATAATCAGCCAACCAATAAGTAACTTCTCAGAAACTGAGTCCCACCCCAAAGATAAAATAATAAAGATCACATAGATATTGGACTGTGAGTGCGTCGTTAACCCTTTAATGTCACATTCCTGGTTTCTGGAGCCTTTCAGAATCAGCAGCATGTTCTTGTTTCCTCTAAAAATAGCATCACACCGCTTACAGCTGACACGACTTTGCTTCAATGTCACAAAGACACCGGCTGACTGCTAACTCACCCTTCCCAATAACACACGAACAACACACTCAAAGCATTCTGGGAGCTGTAGTTTCAATGTTTTTAATTAGTAGATTAAGTTTGGTGATGTTTGGGGTCTACAAATGAGGAAAACAGGAATGTAAAGCATTCAGTTAAAAAACGAATTAATTACAGGAAAAATCTTCATCAGATTACCAAAGTATAAAACCTCTGAAGCAGTTAATCTGTAAAGTCCACTTCAGCCATCAGTCACATGATAAAAGTGCTGCGAGCTTCCTGCCTGCAGCTTCCTGTCAGAGACGGTGGACAGAAAACATGTGAAGGTGACGAGGACATGAAGAAGGAGAGGAAACATGACTGAGGATGCATCTGCTTTCAGCCACATCAGAGTCTCTGTTTTAGCCGACTGTGAAAGGTGCAGTCATCCATGCAGTGAGGAACGCCAACTCGATTAGCTTTGAGTTAAAACAAGTATTTTGTTAATGCTCTGATATCGTTTCCATTTTGATTACAATTCTAAACCTGCAGCTAAAAAACAAACAGCTCGCTCCTCCTCTCCACCCATCCATCCACCCCGAGCTCATCTCAACTTCTGGCTCTGCTGCTTCTTCACCTGCCTCTGTTTTGCCTCCGTCATAATGATGTGGCCACTAGAGGGCACTGTCACAATAGACAGCAAATGTTGCTCGTAGTGTGCCGCTGCACAGGCGAGGCACAGTAACGAGCCAGAGCGTGGCAGGTAAATTCAGTTAGTAGCTTAGCTGCTAGCTGCTATGCAAACGAGCTGGTTATTTCAGTCTGAAGAGTCGCTAACGTCCTACGCTGATGTTGCAGACCTTACAGCTGGGGTCTTTCTTGGCATTCGCGGTGGACAGGCTCATTAGCTGGTGCCCGCTGATCTGTGACACCGCTCCCAGCCTCAGATCCACCGGCTCCGTGTACATCACCTCCAGGTTGACATCCTGAGCGTGACGGAAAGACAGCGAGCCGTCCTCCTCCTCGGTGCAGGTCAAGAAGCGGTTGTCGGACCTGTCGAGGGCTGGCAGCCTCCCTTTACAGAAAGCGTCTCCTTTGGAGCCGTCAGGAGCGAGGACCAGGATCACGTAGTGGTACGACGTGTACATGCAGTAGAAATCCCCAAAGTACATGTTGGTGGTCTTGTTGAAGAGGACATCTGCTCGGATCTGTACAGAAACAAAAAATGGTGTGTTTCATATTTTTGTGCACTTTTAAAAGTTATTTACCCAACTTGGTAAAATTAAAGAAAATAGTAATAATAATAATAATAATTTAAAAAGTATATATTTTTTCAAATATCCACAAATTTATTGAGTTTGAAGAATAAATGTTTATTTCCTGTTTAATCACAGCAGTGACAGTCAGTTTAAATTCATTTTATTTTGACTACTTTTTAAATCAAATTTGCAACAATAAAAATATCAGACTTTTGTAATCTTTGACTTTTCTGTGACATATACGGTGAGGTTCAACAGCCAGAGCAGCAAAGACACGGCAAGAAAACAGAGTTTTAAAAAGGAAGCACTATTAACTTTGGACTGAATACTTCTTAAAATCTTAATTTAATTTACAGTTAATCTAATCAAAAATTCTGTTTTACAACAGGCTGGCAGCCTTTTATTGTCTTTAAATTCTATCACGCCTCAGATTTGGGGGTAAACATATTTATTATTTATATAAGTATTTGTAAGTAGCAAACAGACAGTTTACAGGAATTCATAGCTGTTAAATCCAGCTTTTAGTTCCCATTACTACATGTCAGCTGAGATATCATTGTTTTACAACAGCAGTAACATTGATGTAGAGCCATGTCTTCTGAAACAGGCCATGAGGACGGCTCCTGCTCGAGGAACACAAAGACATGAAGCGCCCTTCAACAAACACGCTTTAGTGGAAAAGAGGGGAGATGTCATCATCCAAGCTTCGTGAGTTGGTCTGAATCAGAAAAACGGTAAAAACCCTGAAAACCATACATTTCACACCCAAGCCTCAACTCTCGCGGCCCGGTAAAAAACGGTATTGGCCAATGGCCCAGGGCTTGGGGGCCGATGGTCTAAACCAGGGGTCTGCAACCTTTAACACCGAAAGAGCCATTTGGACCCGGTTTCCACGCAAAAGCAAACACTGGGAGCTGCAAATACTTTTTGACTTCTAAAATAAAGACAACACTGTATATATTGTTTGTTTTTACCTTTATGCTTTGTGTGAACAACTAAGGTGTGTTGCTTATTAAATCCTTGAAGTGCTACAGAGAAAATTACATTTTATTTATGTAATTAACAAATTTTGAACTCTTAAAGAAATATAACAAAAATAAAGACACCCAGCTGAACTACAATGATCCAGCAAACAAAAACTGTTATATCTCCTTTGGGCTTTTGGAGCCTTGACCTGACTTTTAAAAAATAATTGGCAAAAAAGCACTATGCTGCTAAAAAATGAAAAATACATATTTGTTAAATTCTGCGTAAATATGTATTTTCCCTGGTTAATGTGTGTGGTGGGCGTGGTCTGCAGCGTCGCTGCAGGGGAGGCGACGCACCTGAGCGGCACCCGCAATCACGCCTCGCTGCCTTTACATCTGTGCTATCTGTGCTGTTGTGTTGGTGTGTGTCGGGCTGTGAGCTGAGAAGCTACAGCCGGCTGTGTGCGCACAGCAACCGTGTGTGAAAAGTGGTCAATAAAGAGATGCTGTAAAGCGTGTTCATGCAAACATCGTCGGGTCTGCCGTGATATGTTTACAACAGGACTTCTGCTCCTGAACCTCTGCGCACAGCGTCTGTAAATCGGGGCTTTCATCTTTACAGGACTGTAAGCTGTCGTCTGTGAGGCGTGAGCGTGTTTGTCTTTAACATAGTTCATGGTGGAGAACAGCTGCTGACATAATGTGGATCCGAAGGTCCATAATTGGCCTACCTGGGGTTGAAAGTCTCGATAAATGCACGGCGTTTAGGCGGGTACACCAGCTGCGTGAGTGTGACGCTTATTATGAGCGATGAAAAAATAATAAAATATAATTTTATTTTTATATTTCAATATCACAATAATCTTCCAATTCAGAACTACAAGTTAAAAAAGAACTAACATAAATAAAATACACTTCAGCTAAATACTTCTAATTTATTTTCCCAAACCACGCGGAGCCGCAGTATAAGGACTAAAGAGCCGCAGGTTGCCGACCCCTGGTCTAAACGGTACCTGGAAGCGATACGGCCCGTAGGGGGAGTCCTGGGGAGGTTTCCCTGTGTTGAACTCTGTGTTGCAGCTGAAGAAGATCCCCTCCAGTTTGCCGCTGATGGGGGACCCGTGGCTGCCGCTGTTGTCTTTCACCGTCGGCAGCAAGAAGCAGGACTGAGCATCTCTGGAATGACACACAGGGCTAAAGCACAGCTGTACGGAGAACCCTCTCGGGGTTTTGGTCACTGAGCGGGGCGCACCTGTCTTGTTGGAAGTACTCCCTCTGCTGGTTTCTGTAGAAGACGGTGAACGGCAGCATCCTGCCAGCGATCGCCTCTGCTTTCTGCAGCAGCTGGTTCAGGTGGATGGAGGAGTAATCTGCAGATGCACAGACTCAGACATTCAACATTGAGCCTATATTTAGGCTGATGAGTTATGTTAGTCCATAGTGCGACTGCAAAGGAATTTTTCAAATTATGGTTCTATTTTATCAGTGGGACTAAAAACAGTGTGATAGTAAATTAGCTCAAAGACGATCCTCGTGATGCTTTAACCTGCAAATCGATCCAAAGGGATCAGTGTGCACGAGTAGCGAGGAGAGGTGTGGTTTTTGGACTGAGAGGCTTCCGTCTAACCTGCAGTGCAGAACTCAATGATCTCGCTCCACCGAGAAACGGTGTATTCTCCGTCTGGCTGTTTGGCGGCCGTCTGAACGGCCACGGTGTACTCTGTGCGAGGACTCAGGAACCAGTGGCCCCTCACTGTCATCGGCAGGGGAACTGCTTTGGCCACCAGCTTGGTGGGCACATCCTGGAAAACAAAAAGTACTCGGCTCGACCGGTTCGTTTGCTTTGTATCGTCTAAAGCAGAGTCAGAGCGCCCAGGATCGGCTCTGCAGACCCACCTTGTGTTTGAACTTGTTGGAGCTCATGTTCTCCTTCTTGTTGAGGTCGATGAAGTAGTGTGTGATCCTATCTCGGCCCCTGCTGTCCATGTCCCAGCTGATCTTGAACGAATCGCAGGTGATGTTGGTGATCCGGATCTGCTGAGGAACCGGCAGGTCGTCCACGTCCCCGATGTCGCTGTCTGCAGATTGTGCGCCTGCACAAACACAGACAAAAAACAAAACTCCAGCTGTAACGCCTCTGCTGTCCATACATGCCAACCCTCACGATTTTTCTGGGAGAATCACAAATTTCAGTGCCCCTCCTCTCCCGGAGCCACCACTCTCCCGAATTTCTCCCGATTTTCCACCCGGACAACAAAATTGAAAAACCATATCGCAGAATTCGTAGCGCAGCCCAGCCAACTCCAGTCTCCAATGGCGGCAGCTGCTTAGTTTTAATATTACTCTTATTTCTCTTTCTGGGTCGCAAAAAAACTTTTAACATATTTTCAGGTGAGAATGAAGCTGTGTAAACTTCAAATATCTGAGCCGTCTTCAAACCCCGCGGTCTTTCGCTACTCGGGTTAAACATGATATATGAGTCACTTTGATAACTTAAAAATGTTATTGTTTGGCTTTTTTCAGTGTTTTATTTATTCATGAGTAAATCGGTTTGGATGAGGTTGAAGTTATTCGATTAGATTAAATTTAACTTCATTAATCCCTCGGGAGGGGTCCCCCGGAGTTTTCACACAGCTGAATAAACGTCAAACAGAAAACTGATTAAACAAAGTGTGAGACGGTCGAGAGTTTACGCCAGCATCCGGTTATATTTTAGAAAGCAAGCAGCAGACGGCTGAGTTTCACTCCACCGAGAGCTCGTGACGTAATTCTGAAGACTAGACCGTCCCATTTCACAGTCGCTCACTTCCGGTCGGAGGACCTGGTCCACTTAGACCACGAAGGCCTTCACTCACGTACAGAGCGGTTTGTGCTGGTGGATGCAACCTCCGGACACCCCCGCTGTTTCCGGCCAGCCAATAATAACAGTAACATTTAACTTATTTTATCCGATAAATAAACACTGTAAGGCGGAGCTCCAGATGTGCTGAGTGAAATTTAGGATTTTGTGGGACATTATTTGGCAGCTGTCTGAGTTTAGCATGTGCTAACTTCCAAACACCAACAAGAGAGAAAAACACTGAGAGTGGAAACCAGAAACCAGTGAGTGCTGCCCTGTGGTTGTACTGGGCTGCTGCGAGGTGAAGCTGCTGCTCTGGGCACCGACTGAGAGGATGACATCACAGATACGAGCGGCCGAATCCTGAAGCTTAAAGTATGTCGCTGAGCTGCTGGTCACAGATTAGAAAGACCACGAGGGGGGGCTCATGATGTAAGCAGATTATACAGAGTCACAGCGACAGATTAACCCATCAAAGGTTGCAGTCCTGTGAAATCTGTGACCCACATCAGCACTCACAGCTGCATCTCACTGAGCTTTTCTATCAGCAGATCGATCCCTAACCCTGTCTGCACCACAGCTGCAGAGGTCTGAGAGCTTTGTACACGTAGCTATAACCTGTCAAATAACAAAGAAAGTATCCTGACATGTCCTCATCTCTCTGTACAGCATCATTAACACCTTGACCTTCAGATCAGTCTGATGACCTTGAAGGAGAGGTCAGAGGTACTTTCTTTATATTCACAAGCACAGAGAAGACAGCACACTTATATGAATCACAGTTTCTAAGCTGTGAGGCTTTTTAGGTCATGAAGTCAACCTGAGCCCACGCTACAGAGTTTTATATGAATTCATTCAAAGCTTTTCCAGGTCGCCAGGAGGCGATCAGTCTGAACTCAGACCTGAAACTCCGATGTTCACGTTTGATGTGACTCTGAGGACATCACCATCAGCTCTGATGTGCATCTACAGCAAAGAGCTGAATAAAAAAGGCTAAAAATCAGAGGACAGAGTCCATAAACTGCCCGAGCCGGAGGTTCTGATCACAGGACCACTTCAAGCTGATTCCACGCCGGCCTGCTCCGTCTCTGCATTCATCCTTCCTACCCTCCCTCCTTGTGTTCTGCATCTTTTCAGCCTCGGTGGACAAAAGGTTTCAGTCAGCAGAGACGCTGAGAGCTCAGGCTGAACAAGGAGCCCGTTGAAGAGGCGAGGACAGCTCAGACTGCAGCCCCAGAGATAAAAACCCTCCATCAGGGCAGTCCAAACACAGCAGGGGCCACATGGAGAGAACAGAAGTCTACAGTCTCGAGGTCAAAGGTCACTCCTGCCTCGCTGAGTGAGGACAATCGAGTGGCTCTGAAGTGCAGGACTCATCAGTTTTTGTTCTTAGAGTGAGGATTAGAGGGCGTTAGTGTCTGCAGGAGCTTCCAGGTGTGATATTAATTTGACCGCTCTGCTCACGGACGCCGGCCGCAGATTCACTCAAAGCAGTAAAACCTGAACGCCGGCTTCTTCTGGACTCTAACATGTGCACTGAGCTCAGATTCAAGTTACATCAGACCCCTCCTGAGTATACATCTCTCCTCCGCACACACTCAGTGCGTCGCTGTTCATTCACAGGAAGCTCATTGCTGCCTTTACTGCAGGTCGGTGTTATGGCTGAGGGTCGACAGCTTTGGCAGGTTCTTATTCTGAGTCCAGCAGCGCTCGGTGTGGAAGAGAGCAGAGATCGAACTAGCCTGAAACACTGTCAGTCACATATTATGGGCCGAGTATTTTACTACAGTCACTGTTGACCTGAACTGCGAAAAGCTCAGACAGCAGTGACATACCTGCTCCAGACATGCACAGATATTAGGGCTGCGCGATTATGGCAAAAATGATAATCACGATTATTTTCACTGAAATTGAGATCTCGATTATTTGACGATATTTATTTAACCCTTTAAGACCTACCATAGAACCAAATCCGCCAGAGCTTATATTATTTTTTTAATTTTATTTATTTATTTTTTTACATGCTGTAGTGCCATTTTTGGGAGCATTTCAAGTTGCTATACATCAATACAACTGTTATAGCCCATATTTTAATAATATGTATGCATTAAGTCCATAGTAATTACATTAATTACAAAAAAGTGCAATAAACTACAAAAAAATTGAAAATCGTTTTTGTTTTTACATATATTTCTACTTGGGGAAATTTAAGAGGTTTATCCCTCAAAACTTTAAATACAAAAAAGTTGCAAAAAATAGTTTACAACAACAGGAAATTTATTTTGAGTGTCTTCATAGTTTTATTTTGGAGATACACCAATTTTTATATACTGCAGGGAAAACAAAAAACAATCCTATGATGCAAATTTGCAAAGAAAACAGCATGTGCATCAAAATAGACTATTTCCAGCAGAGCAATTTGAGTTCTAAGCATCCCAGAAACTATTCAGAAAAGTATAGAGTCAAACATGACTTATAAAAACACCAGTATAGGCTTTTAAGGCCTACAAGTTAAAAAAAACAACTACATTTTCCGTGAAAATGAAAATGATCGGATTGGCAAAGCGTGTTTCTGGAATATTATGTTTTTGTTCCTGCAAGCGCTTTTTATGCAATTTTTGCAAAGCTATATGTAGAAGGAAGCTGATGGCATAAGATGTAAGTACAACTCCTCCGGTTTCATATGCAAAACAAATTATTGCGCTAGCTTACGCTGTTCCGGTTCTACAGGGATTTAAAGGGTTAACAATAACAATGTATTGAATAATGACTTTAAAAAATAATATAAAATAGTGTGCAAATACTGATAACAGTGCAAATGTTTGCAATCCGGTTGTTCAGTGATGACGCGACGAATCCTACTTCCGGGCCTAAAGTAGTCTGCGTTTAATATGGCTTTTGTGTTGTTAACATGTTTAATGTTTTGTATTTTCTTCTATTTGATCTCAAAAAGCTCCTAAAACAGTCAGTGATCACTGTTGACCTCCCTCGGCTTTTATTACCGCTAATCATTTATTTAAGCTCAGTTTTTAAAACCTTAGGATGTAACTACAGCCCAGCCCATGCAGCAGTATATGAATGACTAACCTCATATTGTGGATGGATTATCTCAGTTGTTCTCCTGGCTGAAGTTTGGTCCTTTTACAGCATCCTGCCATGCGATTACATTTGTTCCTGACCACCGAGAACACTCACGTTAACTTTTATCGAGTGGAAAAAAAGTTAGCTTGTTTATATTATGCTAACATAGCTGTGTCGCTAGCGGTCACGTAGCACATCATTATATACCAGCTAGCCCAACTTCAGTAACCCTACAAACGTCACTGCTGTTTAGTTTTCTGTCTTCATTTATGCTGGAAGTGATAGCAGAGCTGTACGTTTTAATTTGTTTCCAAAACCCCGCAGTCAGGACATGCTATATTGTATTTAGATAGAAGCTAGCGAGCTAACGCCCTGCTAACTTCTAACTCCGTTAAATGTCATAAATTCCGTTTTCATGGATGCCTGGATGTTAAACTCAATTGTTACACCTGGTAGAGCAGAACGCTGATCATTTTATTAAAGATGAAAGACTTCAGACAGTTTTTCAACTCTCAGTAATGCCACAGTGATCGTTTGATATATGGACCTGCAGCGGAGTTTAGACCCAGACACGGCTAGTGACGTCAGACTGAACAACCGGATATAAAAAAATAAATGAAAAATGTAAACATCTACCTTTAGTGAACTTTGCAGTGTTGCTCTGTGGCGCAGCTATGACACCGTAGTAAAGTTTACACACTATGTCTACTTGATCCACGTCAAGTAGAACCCATAATGTTTCCGCACCACTGAAGTTTTTTTTTTTTACCTCTCTTTTCAACCAAAGGCAGTCACTCTCCTCCCCAAATAACTTCTTAGCTTTCCGAGCTTCCCTTGGGTCCTCTTAATTGTTGTGACACGCGTCGGAAATGCAGAGAGGTGCACTTTATTTGCCACAGCGCAGCGCGAGAGTAAAGCACGAGGGAGGGGCTAATAATCGGCTCAGTCATTTTTAATGATCGTTGAAAGCCCAGATCGTAATCGTGATTAAAATTCGATTAATTGAGCAGCCCTAACAGATATGTGCTTCATTTCCTACAAACGGAGCACAGAAACACCTGTATCACATCTGTATCACATCTGTATCACATCTGTATCACACCTGTATCACACCTGTATCACACTTGTATCACACCTGGATCACACCTGGATCACACCTGGATCACACTTGTATCACACCTGGATCACACCTGGATCACACCTGGATCACACCTGGATCACATTTGTATCACACTTGTATCACACTTGTATCACACCTGGATCACACCTGGATCACATCTGTATCACACCTGTATTACACCTGTATCACACCTGGATCACACCTGTATCACACTTGTATCACACTTGTATCACACTTGTATCACACCTGGATCACACCTGGATCACACCTGTATCACACTTGTATCACACTTGTATCACACTTGTATCACACCTGTATCACACCTGTATCACACTTGGATCACACCTGGATCACACCTGGATCACACCTGGATCACATTTGTATCACACTTGTATCACATCTGGATCACACCTGGATCACATCTGTATCACACCTGTATTACACCTGTATCACACCTGTATCACACCTGGATCACACCTGGATCACATCTGTATCACACCTGTATCACACCTGGATCACGCCTGTATCACACCTGTATTACACCTGTATCACGCCTGTATCACACCTGGATCACACCTGTATCACACCTGTATTACACCTGCCCTTCACTCACGTACAGAGCGGTTGGTGCTGGTGCAGATGATCAAATAATCGATCTGTGAGGACCAAATTGCGATGACGCTGAGGTGTGATCTGATTTCAGCCTGTCCAGGATGATTTTAAACTCGTATCACTGAATCACTCGCTCCAGTTTGGACTCCGAGCTCCACACCAGCAGCTTTTCTCTGCTCCCAACACCGGAAAATGTTCACTTTTGTTCATCAGCTGAGAAAAGAGAGCACGAGCAGAAAGTGTTCCCTCCTCCTCCTCATCCCTCCATCCTGCCAGTGAATGGAGGAGGTGAAGTATCTATTCATTGCTCCTGGGAAGGTGATTAGCCACAGTGGTCTGCAGACCCAGCAGCCTGAAGCTGCTGCCAGAGTTCAGTCTACAGAGGCCGCTCTGCAGGTTCAGATGAAGCCCGTCACCAAACACAGATCACAGCTCTGACCGAGTGCCGGGACTGCACTGTCAGGTGTCCGTGATGTCACAGTCTGGGATTTCCTTTATTCCCATGACCTGTGCAGCACAGGGATAGAACCAGCTGTTGGTGCTTACATTTATTTTTATGGTTATTTCTGTTGAAACACATGAAACCATTATGGATTATGTACTGGAGCTGCACTCCCGACGTTCTTACAGGAGCTTTCAGGACTTCCTGTGAACGCTGCAGGTTCACTCTGCTCTGTTGGCCACATTTACATCCTCATTCAAATCGAAGCAACAGCCAGACCTCATGTGCCTGCAGGACACACAAATCACCTGCATTTACATGAAGTCACCAGAGGTCATGTGACTCCTCGTCTTAGAGGCTTGGCGTCAGAAACGGAAACAACAAAAGATGCCTTGTTGTTGTTGTACACACTTTCAGATTACTGTGGTGAAACTGTCCTGAGGTCAGCCATGATGACAGCGTGGCAGTGCGGGTAGCCAAGGTAACAGTGACACAGGATCCATCCATCCATCCATCCATCCATCCATCCATCCGTCCATCCATCCATCCATCCATCCATCCATCCATCCATCCATCCATCCATCCATCCATCCATCCATCCATCCATCCATCCATCCATCCATCCATCCAAAAGCATATTCATAGCTCTTTTAACAGACTGTGCAAGTGTTCCTAATAAAGTGCTCTTTGAGTTGAAGTAGTTCAGGTTTTGCCTTCAGCCTAGAAAACTTACCCTCACTGGGGTAATCATTAATATTTGGTACTTCTGCTGTAATCAGCTGATGTCTGAGCAAAGCTGTGATTGGTCAGAAGAGCTCTGACTTCAGGTGGAAACCAGGAAGCTTCTGCTCGAGTGCAGACTGTGAGTATGCAGCTGTCCACCACAGAGATTATCAAGCTTTAATGCAGATGCTGTTATCCCATCTGGACTGTTGGATTAAATCAAGCCTGCCACAGGAAAGGTAACATGTCCACGCAGAGGTCACGACATTCCTGACCCCGCTGCTCTCACCATGTTTGAATTAACGTTTAATTTCAGTCTCGGCTTGTTTAAAGTACAAAATGTGAATAAGCCCAGTCTCTCTGTTCAAACTTTTCTTCTTCTACAGTCAAGTGTTTGGAGTCCGTCATGTGACAGCAATGATTCATCAGAACAACAGAAGCAGCAGAGCAGCTCGTTTTCCTGCTCGCTCCGGTTCCCCTGAACGCCTCGACCACAGCAGTGCAGTCTTCCTGCTTCCCGTGAGTCCATCACTACCTTTGACCTGCAGACTTTAAACCCCGAGCTAACAGCCGGCTCCTCTCCGAGTTCACATTCATGCACACTGAGTCAGTTTGAAGCTTTGGAGTCTAAAACCAGCCAAAGTTCGGACAAACCCACCAATCAGAGTGCAGCAGGAACTCTGCACTTTAAATAAAGTTTAGAAATAAAAGTATAAGTTAACTGGACTGTTCTACCTGCTGCGTCCTCGCAATGTGACGACAGCAGACGCACACACTGACCTTGGCCCGGCTGCAGACTCTGGAGCTCCACGCTGGGACTCGGAGGCTCCGTCATGTTGGCTCCGCTCAGACAAAGAGACGAGCTCAGAGAGGCTTCAGCCTGCCTGCAGCTCGCTCCACCCCTCTCTCTCTCCCTCTCTCATTCAGTGACATCATGGGACGATGAAGGAGGAAGAGAGAGAGTCAGACATTTACTGTTGTTGTGATGATTAAAGTGAGCTCTCGCAGCCTGCACTGCTCTTACACTGAGCTCATCACGGTATCATTACAAGCCGCCTGAACCAGGCAGGAACATCTGGCCCAGCTTCAGCTTGTGTGAGCGGATACCAGAGCCTGTAAGAACATGTGAACGACCCTCATCCTTCATGTATGGTTGCTGAAACTTTAACAGCATTTTATAAGAAACAGTTTACCTGTAGCTGAGTGACCCCAGCTCACCTGTGTGAGCTGAAAACCTCCCCGTCTGTGTCACAGTGGCTGCAGGTTTGAAAAAATGGAGAAACAGCTGGAAGCAGCAGAGACTTTACCGCTGTGACGTTGTGTTCGTGAGATTACAGGAGCTGGCACATGTGTGTGTGTGTGTGTGTGTGTGGATGGACTGGAGTTAATCTTCTTATGTAAGCACTCATTTCATTCTGTTGCCCGTGCGGTCTGTAATCCTGCAGACCCACCGCCATGTTTAAATCCTTAAATGGAGACGTCACCGCCGTGGGGCAGGAAACGCTCCACCTGCAGGCTTCCACCCCTGACCTTCACCTCACAGAACTGGGCTGGGTTCATCTGTGCAGGCTGGCTCAGGCACCACCGTGTGGTACAGAAACTGAAGGAGCAGGACTGCCAGCATCATGAAGCACAATAGGCAATAAACGCAGTTTATATTTTATATATACATATATGTACAGTGGGGCAAAAAAGTATTTAGTCAGCCACCGATTGTGCAAGTTCCCCCACTTAAAATGATGACAGAGGTCAGTAATTTGCACCAGAGGTACACTTCAACTGTGAGAGACAGAATGTGAAAAAAAAATCCATGAATCCACATGGTAGGATTTGTAAAGAATTTATTGGTAAATCAGGGTGGAAAATAAGTATTTGGTCACCTCAAACAAGGAAAATCTCTGGCTCTCACAGACCTGTAACGTCTTCTGTAAGAAGCTTTTCTGTCCCCCACTCGTTACCTGTATGAATGGCACCTGTTTGAACTCATCATCTGTATAAAAGACACCTGTCCACAGCCTCAAACAGTCAGACTCCAAACTCCGCCATGGCCAAGACCAAAGAGCTTTCGAAGGACACCAGGAAAAGTATTGTAGACCTGCACCAGACTGGGAAGAGTGAATCTACAATAGGCAAGCAGCTTGGTGTGAAAAAATCAACTGTGGGAGCAATCATCAGAAAATGGAAGACATACAAGACCACTGATAATCTCCCTCGATCTGGGGCTCCACGCAAGATCTCATCCCGTGGGGTCAAAATGATCATGAGAACGGTGAGCAAAGATCCCAGAACCACACGGGGGGACCTGGTGAATGACCTGCAGAGAGCTGGGACCAAAGTAACAAAGGTCACCATCAGTAACACACTACAACGGCAGGGAATCACATCCCGCAGTGCCAGACGTGTTCCGCTGCTGAAGCCAGTGCATGTCCAGGCCCGTCTGAAGTTTGCCAGAGAGCACATGGATGATACAGCAGAGGATTGGGAGAATGTCATGTGGTCAGATGAAACCAAAGTAGAACTTTTTGGTATAAACTCAACTCGTCGTGTTTGGAGGAAGAAGAATACTGAGTTGCATCCCAAGAACACCATACCTACTGTGAAGCACGGGGGTGGAAACATCATGCTATGGGGCTGTTTTTCTGCCAAGGGGACAGGACGACTGATCCGTGTTAAGGACAGAATGAATGGGGCCATGTATCGTGAGATTTTGAGCCAAAACCTCCTTCCATCAGTGAGAACTTTGAAGATGAAACGAGGCTGGGTCTTCCAACATGACAATGATCCAAAACACACCGCCCGGGCAACAAAGGAGTGGCTCCGTAAGAAGCATTTGAAAGTCCTGGAGTGGCCTAGCCAGTCTCCAGACCTCAACCCCATAGAAAATCTGTGGCGGGAGTTGAAAGTCCGTGTTGCTCGGCGACAGCCCCAAAACATCACTGCTCTCGAGAAGATCTGCATGGAGGAATGGGCCAAAATACCAGCTACTGTGTGTGCAAACCTGGTAAAGACCTATAGTAAACGTTTGACCTCTGTTATTGCCAACAAAGGTTATGTTACAAAGTATTGAGTTGTATTTTTGTTATTGACCAAATACTTATTTTCCACCCTGATTTACGAATAAATCCTTTACAAATCCTACCATGTGGATTCATGGATTGTTTTTTCACATTCTGTCTCTCACAGTTGAAGTGTACCTCTGGTGCAAATTACTGACCTCTGTCATCATTTTAGGTGGGGGAACTTGCACAATCGGTGGCTGACTAAATACTTTTTTACCCCACTGTATATATACGTATATGTATATATACGTATATATACGTATATATACGTATGTATATATACGTATATATACGTATATATACGTATACGTATATATGTATATATATATCTGAGAGCTGATTGGTCACTGCCTGTTGATGTATGTAATGACGTGATGATCATAAGTGTGAGTGACGCACTTACTTTTCTTACATTTACATTCAGAACAACATCAACAGGTGTGCTGCTGTTTGTTCACAGTCACATCTGTAAAATGAGGCAGCAGGGGTGGGGTTCACTCCGCGCGCGCGGCGGGTTTTTTTCACGTGTGACCCCAGCGTGTATTTTTTTTATTGTTATTCATCTTCAGCTCATATTTTCTCCTGCGTCCGTCGAGGACACGATGAACGGAGGCAAATATGTGAGCCGGCGGGACTCTAAGAGCGCGCGCTCGGCGGGTGGACCAAACGCTCGAAGCGCCGAAGCCCGCGAGCCCCGGGAGGACGTCATAGACCGGAGCTCCAGTAAGAACCGAGGAGCTAGCGGAGCGGTAGTGGAGGAGCAGCTAGCTGTTAGCCGTTCACCCCAGCCCTCCATCAGCTCCACCAGCAGCCCGCTGCTCCATCGGGCTCATACTTCAGCATTTTGTGCTGAAGAAGGCGGAAGTGTTTGTAGCACCCGGACGGTTTACGGCGCGCACACGGCGCAGTGAGCGTGTTTTTATGGTATAGCCACGCAGGAAATCGGTATCCATAGAAGCGGATAAAAAAACAACCAGGGCGAAGTTTAAATTGAAGATATTTACACGAGTGAATAAAAACTCCAAAGATGAAGACCTACTGAGCCTTTATTCATTTATCCACGTTAGTCAGACTTTCTGCTGTGGTGTTTGGCTTCAGGCTCAGAGTCACTGACCTGCTCGACATTAATAAATAATAACTAGAACACAGATCAGTAAAACAACATGAGTCCACCTGTTAATCGTCTGATTCAGCTCAGAGAGTCGGGCTCGTGCTCAGAAAAAGATTTTGTTTGATTGTCAACGTGAGTCTGCCGTTTCAGTCAGCTTTAAAAACATAACTCCCACCTGGACGTCCCAGATGTACCTGAGAACAGGTGAGAGCACGTCCTGACTGCCGTCAGTGTGCACTCCTGTGAGCTGCTCTGACTCCATGGCCTGGATGAATGTGGGCCTGTTTCGAGAGCTCAGGCCGTCAGATGCTGCCGTGGCTCTGAGCAGCTCAGGTTAGCAGGCTGATGATGATGAAGGAAACCAGAGTTCTTGCTTCATGTTGTTCAGCTGTTAAAATGTGAAGTCTGTTTGTCAGCAGCTGAGTTTAGTGTAGCTTTGTGAGCGCATCCTGGATATTGAGCTGACCTCTGATTGGAATAGGAGAGCACAGCCTAGAAATCATCCACCTTTGTATCCACCCTGAAATCAGGTAGAGGTGATGAAGGAGTGAGCTCTTCCTCAGAATCAGAATCAGAATCAGAAACTTTATTGTCATTGTCATGAGAACAACGAAATTAAGAATGGTCCCCGATCATTGCATCATCCCTAGCAATATCAAAATATAAATAAAACAATAAAATTCAATAAATAAAATAGATAGAATACTTAAAATACTAGCCTGTGGCTGGCACAGCTGACCTCAGGTACAGGAAGCTGATTGGACGTTAAGCTTCCAACACACACCAAATGTACTTCCTGCTCTTCCTCAGACCAGCACGGGTGCATGAAGTTTATTATTCTGGAAAAGTCGAACTTTTTACAAGGTTTTCATCACATTTTTGTGTGCGAGCAGTTTTTAGGACAAGGTAACCTCAGAGGTTAAAGGTCATTTAAATAATTAATCACGACAACAACAATGGCCATCGAGTGTCATTTAAAGAGGCTGAAGAACGTCTTCCTGCTGCCCGGGTTGTAGAGTCATTGACCTGTTGTTCACACAGGAGAGAAACCATTTTGCTGCAGTGTTTGTGGAGAAAAAATCACTTGACAGGGAAATCTGAAGAGACACATGAAAGGTCACACATGGGAGAAACTCTTCCAATGCAGGATTTGTCTTTAAAGATGAGATGTGTGCATGTCAGCAGTAAGATTTTCATGCTTTGAGTCTACTACAGGAGCGCCACAGCGTGGCTGAGGGTGCAGGGCTTTTACAGACATGCTGTCCCTGTTTACTCGTTATTTGGACCAGCCGGCGAGCACTGTGAGGGTCATGTTTTTTGACTTTTCCAGTGCTTTCAACACCATCAGGCCGACCCTCCTGGGTGATAAGTTAGCAGCGATGCAGGTGGATGCTTCTCTGGTGTCCTGGATTGTTGATTACCTGACAGGAAGACCACAATATGTACGTCTCCCACAGTGTGTGTCTGACAAGGTGATCAGCAACACAGGGGCACCACAGGGGACTGTCCTCTCCCCCTTCCTCTTCACCCTCTACACCACAGACTTCAGCCACTGCACAGAGACCTGCCATCTTCAGAAGTTTTCTGATGACTCTGCGGTGGTTGGATGCATCAGCAGGGATGATGAGACAGAGTACCGGGCTGTGGTCGACTCCTTTGTCACGTGGTGTGAGCAGAATCATCTGCAGCTCAACGTGGCAAAGACCAAGGAACTGATCGTGGACTTCAGGAAGACCAGGAAACACTTGACCCCTGTTTCAATCCAGGGGGTCAGTGTTGACATTGTGGAGGACTATAAATACCTTGGAGTACTCCAAGGTATTTATAGTCCATGACCAATTTAAGACGACACAGCTACAAGATGCAGCACGTCAGAGTCTCCAATCCAACTTGGGTCAAAAGTGCGGACTTAAAACTATATACCAGTTTTTGAATTGTGTTGATGGGCCACGTAAAACCAGAGTTATGATAAAAAATACATGCGATGTTTTTTTTCTGAACAAAACAGTGGTGTTTACAGCGGGAAGAACGGTAAAAACGGCGTTTTCTACAGACAGCGCTAGCAAACACTCTCCGCTTGCGAGTGAAAAAAGAAAAAAACACCCCTTCCCTATTGGTGTTAGAGTTTACCATGTCAGCCAATCAAAAAAATGATAAGGCAACATGTGACATTTGGTTCTTTAGGGAGAAGGTGAAGTTTTCAGGAGTTACACCCGCGACGGAAAGCGGGCGAGCAAAAAAAAGAGCGCGAGTTTTCATATGTGAGGCATTAGTGACGTTTAGCGTGTTTGGAGGCTGTAGTTAGTGTGTTGTGTAGTTATTGTCTTGTATTGTGTGTCAGTTAGACTGCTGAATTTCATATTTGCTCTAAAAAAGCCGTCAAAGGCAGATTCCAGTGTAAACGCTGTTCCCACATGGAAAACAGGACTGATGCACCTCCTGCTGTCAGACCTGCAGGGTTTAGGCCTGTGGTGTTCTCCTCTGTCTTATACTGAACACAAACTATTTTTTGGACTGGCACAAATAATTTGTGTGCCTTCTTATTTGATGCAGCACAGCTGATTGTTCTGTAAATAGATTTAAATGGTTATATAAAAACCGCCTGAGGCCTTGGCTGCATTTTTAGGTAAATAGTACCATATAACTTTGTTGTTTGCAAAACTTGTGCATAATTTTTAGAAATGTACAATTTCTATTTGCATTTCAAGTTATGAAAATGATTCGTTGAACATGTTTGTGGGTTTTACAGTAAAAAATATAACTTTTTTCTACTCGATTTTGAATTTTTTGTCTGAATTTAGATCAACTGTGCTAATATAGTATACCAAAATGAAAAATAACTCAAATTTCAGATATTTGAGGTTGTGCTGAAAATAATGATACCAAACAAGGCAAGAAAAACATATTTTAAAGGTGAAATATAGAGGTAAAATCAAAAGTAGTCAAAAACGGCCAATTATACCCTGGACCCCAGAGATATGGAAGTGGAATGTCATGATGAAGCTTGTCAGACACGTGCTCTATGAGGTTACAGGAGCCTGTGCTAAAGAAACATGTCTTAAACAAACTCTGGAAGTTTTCCATCGCATCAGTGAAGAAGATAAATATGCGTGTTTAAAGACTAACAGGATATGGAAGAGATGCTGCAATGTATTTACTTTCAAAGCTGTTTTTGAGCTGCTGTCTAATTTATTTCCTCGTACTCTTCACGACTGACTGATGGACTGTTTGTCCTTCGCTGCAGCACCTCCTCTACATCCTGTTCATCTGCAAACACACATATCTAACTTCTTCACAGAAAACTTTCCCATATGTCTAAGTATTAAACAAAGACAATACAAGAAAACACAAAATAAAGACTTTGGAGTGGCCCAGTCAAAGTCCTGACCTGAATACGATTGAGATGCTGTGACACGACCACAGCTATAAAAGACTCGGTGGCAGTTATCACAAATACTTTATTGCTGCTAAGGGAGGCCCAACCAGTCATTTTCCCAACGCTGTACGTCCTGAATACCTGAACGTCACCTGAGACCCCATTCCTACAAGACTGCTCAAAGTCCTACCATGAATCAATGTTTCAATCTTTAATATGATCAACCTATCTCTATGTGTCTATATGTCATGGGCCTGGGTTTGTGTTTGTGTGTGTGTTCTGGTCTCTCTGCAAGTCTGGGCCCGGAGAGTGGTGCCCCCTGTCATGGGACTTGCCACACCTGGAACGCAATCACACACCTGCAGCTGATCAGACTCATCTTGGGAGCAGTCTTAGCAGAGTGGCTGAGCACCCGTCAGCGGTGGATTGTTGCAAGACTTCCCGTTAGTTTCCCAGCAAGTCACCTGAAGGGTGAGTCTGCCGCTATTGTGGATTTTCTAAAGCCTGCCTATGTGTTTTCTCCCGGAGGACTGTGGAGATGAGAGGGCAGGAAGCACGTTGGACAGAAACATAAAGGCGAGTGGAGACACAGAGCACGGACATTGGGAAACACACATCGGGAGCACGCACGGGGATCAATTGTTGCATTCTTAGTTACTGCACTGTAAATAAACACACTGCCTTCATTCAAAGAGTCCTGCGTTTGGGTCCTGTATCTGCACCCCTGACACTATGTATCTCAGCAGCGATATGTACTGTATATAAAATTGAATTGAATGGAATGTCAACAACGCTGACCTGGGTGTGATGAAGTTTACAGGTAGCTGGCCACGTGGAAGTCAGGAGCCTGTGCTAAAGAAACATGTTTAAATAAACTCTGAAAGTTTTCCATCGCATCAGTGAAGAAGATAAATATGCGTGTTTGCAGATGAACAGGATGTAGAGGAGGTGCTGCAGCGAAGGACAAACAGTCCAACAGTCAGTTGTGAAGATTTCGAGGAACTAAATTAGACAGCAGCTCAAAAACAGCTGATAGAGTCTTTGTTTGAAACTGTGTGTGTGTGTGCGTGTGCGTGTGTGCGTGCGTGCGTGCGTGCGTGCGTGTGTGTGTGTGTGTGCGTGCGTGTGTGTGTGTGTGTCTGTGTGTGCGCGTGTGTAAATAGCCAGCCTGCTCTGCAACGTTAGTCCATGAGTAGTGGTTACAGAAGTTTGTTTTTTTTCTCAAAAATATTTTTATTGATTTAAAGCAACAAAGAAAAACACACACACACACACACACACACACACACACACAGAATCATTAAACAACAGACAAGTAAGTTTCACAGTGACTGTTTGAACTGAAATAATGACACACTCACATGTCTTGTAATTGCTTACATCAGTTTACCCCCTACCCATACCACTTAGAACCCCTATCCCTCAGGCCAGGTAGGAATAAATAAATAAATAAATAAATAAATAAATAAATAAATAAATAAAACAAAAAGAAAAAAATAAACAAAGCAAGACAAAACAAAAACACCCACACACACATGAAAATAAAAAATACAAAAAAACATTGCAAATACAACAACAACAAAAATAAGACAAACACACATGACTAGAAAAAAATAAATAAAATAAAAATAACAACATTTAAGAAAAAAAAAGAAGAAGAAGAAGGGGGGGAGGACTTACTGAGTAATGCTGAAAGTCAGGTTTGCAACCTGGAGGCTGGAAAAGTATTTCAGGAATTGCCCCCACACCTTGTAAAACTTACCGCTGTTATTACTAATCGCATATCGGATCTTTTCAAGGCTCAGATAGTCAAATCAAATCAAATCAAATCACTTTTAATGTCACATCACATGTGCAGGTACACTGGTACAGCACATGTGAGTGAAATTCTTGTGTGCGAGCTTCACAAGCAACAGAGTTGTGCAAAATACAATAATGTAAACAGGCAAAATAAACGACTGGCTAAATCTGAAACTAATAAATATATGTACAATATATAATAGTATATGCAAAAAAAAAATATATATAAAAAAATTCTGGATGTGTATACTAAATATTTTTCTACGTGTGTGTGTGTGTGTGTGTGTGTGTGTGTGTGTGTGTGTGTACACATATTTTACAAATTAAACAGAGTAAACAATAAATAAAATATATAAAAATATACAGAGTTGAGACATGTGCAAAACAGTGGCATTACTGTACAGTATGGAGTGCATAATGTTGAAGTTCCAGTAGTGAAGCTGAGGTGTCTATGACGTGTTCAGCAGTCTGATGGCCTGATGGAAGAAGCTGTCTCTCAGTCTGCTGGTACGGGACCGGATGCTGCAGAACCTCCTTCCTGATGGAAGTAGTCTGAACAGTTTATGGCTGGGGTGACTGGAGTCCTTGATGATCCTCCCCGCTTTCCTCAGGCAGCACATAAGGTCCCTCAGCCATTGCGTCTGGGTGGGCAAAGGGGCAGCCCTCCATCTTAGTAGGATTGCACGCCTAGCTACAAGGGAGACGAAGGAGAGCATGCAACGCTGTGATGAGGTCAACCGTGCATCAGCCTCTCCAGTGGTGCCAAAAAGTGCAAGTAATGGGTTAGGATCCATATGGTGTCCAAGAATTAGGGACAAGGTTCGAAATACATCTCTCCAGAATCCTTCAAGGCTAGGGCACGTCCAGAACATATGGATAAGGGAAGCCTCCGCACTCCCACACTTATCACAAGTGGGGTCAACATTCGAGTGTTCGAGTGGCGGACACATAGGGATGTGGAGTTAACTAAGTTGAGTATTAAGTCCCAAGTATCCATAGACAATGAGCGATTTAAATCTTGTTCCCAGGCCGTTTTAATCCGATCTATCGAAGAACCATTCATGCTCGCCAGCCTGTCATAGATAAGAGAGATAAACCCTTTACGTGTTGGAACTAGGGTAAGGAGCATATCCCCTGGGCTTGCAGCTGGTGCAACTGGGAAGTTTGGAATCTGAGATTGGAGGAAATGTCTGGTCTGCAGATATCTGAAAAGATGTGTACGTGGGAGATTGAACTTTTCAGAAAGCTGAGCAAAAGATGCAAAGATATTGTCAGAAAACAGATCATTGAAACATGTAATGCCCCTGTCACGCCAATCTCGAAATATAGGATCAGATAATGATGGCTGAAAAAAAGGGTTAGAAAAAATTGGACTCAGAAGGGAGAAGCCTGTAAATCGAAAATGCTTCCTCATCTGAGCCCACACCCTCACCGTGTGCCAGACAACTGGATTATCAATTGTCTTTTTTGGGGGAAGGGGGAGTGAAGAACCAATCAGGGCCAGGACAGAAGAGCCTGTAGTTGAGTTCAACTCCATGAGCACCCAGGACGGGCAATTACCTTTGTTTTGGAAGTACAGCCAAGAAATAATGTAGCGCATATTTGTTGCCCAATAGTAATATCGAAAGTTAGGCAGTGCCAAGCCTCCACGACTTTTGAGTTTTTGGAGTTGAGCCTTGTTCAATCGAGGTCGTTTACCTCTCCATATATAAGAGGAGATAATTGAGTCCAATGAATCAAAGAAGGATTTGGGGATAAATACTGGTAGCAATTGGAAGAGATACAAAAATTTAGGAAGTATATTCATTTTGATTGAGTTGATTCTTCCCACCACAGAGGTGGAGAGAGGAGACCACTGTGCCAGATGTTTTTTTGTATTATTTAACAGAGGGAAAAGGCTCGCTTTGAAGAGACAATTATGCTTCCTTGTAATTATTACACCTAGATATGTAAATTGATTTCCTGCCATTTTAAAGGGGAGGGTAGTATAGTCATACACTGATGCATCTCCATCCACAGGAAACAACTCACTTTTGTATAGGTTGAGCTTGTATCCTGAAAACTGGCCAAATTGGCGAAGTATGGATAGCAACGTAGGTATAGATATTTTGGGATTTGAGATAAAGATTAAGAGATGATCTGCATACAAGGATACTTTGTGTTCAACACCCTTCCTCCATATCCCATCGATCTCCCCACAGCTGCGAAGTGCAATGGCAAGTGGCTCTATAGCCAGGTTGAAAAGGAGAGGACTTAAGGGGCATCCCTAACGGGTTCCTTGTTGGAGGTTGAAAGGCTGTGACTGTATGGAATTAGTAAAAACTGAAGCGTTAGGACACATATACAATAACCTCATCCATGAAATAAATTTTGATCCAAAATTGAATTTATCTAGAACTGTGAATAAATATTTCCATTCGACCCGATCAAATGCGTTCTCCGCATATAAGGAAAGAATGCACTCAGGACCAGAGATGGGCAGTAACGCGTTACTTGTAACGTGTTACTGTAACCTGATTACTTTTTTCGAGTAACGAGTAAAGTAAGGGATTACTATTGCAAAAACGGTAATTAGATTACCGTTACTTTCCCGTAGGAACACTGCGTTACTGCGTTACTAAAACCGTGATTTTTTTGCGAGAATGTCTCACGACAGTGACGTAAGCGAGTGCGACGTTAGTGACAACAGCTGTGTGCAGATCAACAATGGATCATATATCGAGTGCAGAGAGAGTATGAGCGTGCAGCGTTTAAAGCGTGGAAGTACTGACCTTACTTTGAGTTTGATTCCATAAAAAGTGACAAAAACATTAGTGTCCGCTGTGCGTGGGAAGAAAACTTCTTTTTACAGCGAAAAAAACCCCTAAACTTCCAACAAGCACCGAGTAGCTACGACGTAATGGGAAACTCACAGAGAAACTCGCGGATTCTTCCACTGACCGCGGCACACCTGCACCAGGGTAAACCTCCGCCTGCCCCACTCCTGCTTTACAGGTGAAAATAGAGCAACAGGACCGCTGAGTCTTTGACTTTATTTATTTTCTGCTCTGTTTTACTTGCATCTATTTGAAAGACTGAGTGTAAACACACAAAATATTTTATTTTATGTGCTGGAATGTGCAGAAAATAGGTTTAAATGTTAAACTAATTTCTTCCAGTCAGAGAATGTTGCATATAATTAAATCTTTGCTTGATGCATAAAGTTAAAAGATTAAAACTAATAAAACAAGTTAAAAAAAGAGACTTTTCCATTTGATTACATTTTGTATGATGGATTATGCAGAAAAAGTAGAATTGGGCTGAAAGATCTATCACTTTATCACCTCTTCAGGTTGTAAATCGTGTTTTTAAAAAGTTACTAAGTAACTAAGTAATTAATTACTTTTGAAAATAAGTAATCAGTAAAGTAACGGGATTACTTTTTTGGGGAAGTAATCAGTAATTACTTACTGATTACTTTTTTCAAGTAACTTGACCAACACTGCTCAGGACTCTGACCGGAAGGGGTGTATAATATATCCAATAGATGGCAGATGTTGGAATAAGAGTAATGATTCTTAATGAAGCCTGTTTGATCTTCGGATATAACTGAGGGCAAAATATTTTCCAGTCTATGTGCCAAAACTTTGGCCAAAATTTTAGCATCGACATTTAATAGAGAAATTGGCCTGTAGGATGAGCATTCCACAGGATCCTTACCTTTCTTTGGGATAAGAGCAATACTTGCCTCGTAAAAGGATGCCGGAAGTTTACCACACTTCCATGAGTCGGAGAGGGTTAGATGTAGTTGGGGTAAAAGCAAGGGTGAAAATGCTTTGAAAAATTCTACGGGAAAGCCGTCAGGACCAGGGGATTTTCCAGACTGCAGTGAAGAAATGGCTGCAACCAGCTCTTCTGGCGTGATGGGTTGTTCATCTAATCTGTTTTTATTATCAGAGGAAAGCATAGGTACATTCAAAGTCTTTAGAAAGTTATCCATTAAGGTGCTTTCCTGCGGTGATTCAGAGGTGTAAAGTTGGGAGTAAAAAGTCCTAAACGTATCGTTAATTTTGGAAGGATCCGAAGTGATATTACCATTAGCCATTCTAACCTTTGTGATGTGTCGTTTCGCCTGGAAGCCCCTTAACTGGCTGGCAAGCATCCTGCCCGATTTCTCGCCATGAATATAAAACAAACTCTTACTCTTCAGGAGCTGACGTTCAGTTGAGTGTGTTGAGAGGAGATCGAATTTAGTCTGAAGCTCCACACGCTTATTGTATAAATCTGGGCTTTTTACCTTAGCATAGAGCAGGTCTACTTCTTTGATTCGGTTGACTAAATCGAGTCGTTCTATACGGGCCATTTTCTTCATATTAGCAGTGTAGGAAATAACTGGTCCCCTGAGAAAGGCTTTTAGTGTATCCCAAATTATTAAGCTAGAAGTTTCTCCTGTGGTATTTGTTTTAAGAAACAAGGTTATTTGTTCTTTCATGAATTCCAGGAAGTTTACATCTGCCAGGAGAGTCGAATTAAAACGCCAGTGTTGTCTGGGTTGAGGGATGTCTGGGAAACTCATTGATAGCACAACAGGGGCGTGGTCTGACATTACTATGGTCTGGTATTCACAGGATTGGACCCATGGGGTCAGCTGATTATGAATAAGAAAATAATCGATCCTAGAATAAGTGTGGTGTACCTGTGAAAAAAAAAAGAGTACCCTCTTCTGTGGGGGTGTAAGCAGCGCCAAACATCAGAGACACCACAGTTAGATAAAAAGGATCGAATGAAACGAGCAGATTTACTGACAGCACAGGGATTCGGTGAGGATCGGTCTAACACAGGGTCCAGCCAGCAGTTGAGGTCACCACCAAGTATGAGAGAGTATGAGCTCAGATCAGGCAGCAATGAGAAAGCACGCTGCAAGAAATCGACATTATCAATATTGGGCGCATATATGTTGGCCAACACTACTTTCATATTGTAAAGCTTACCCGAAACAAAAACGTACCGGCCACTCGTATCAGAAATTACATTATGTTTTTCAAAGGGAATATTTTGGTCAATTAAAATAGAAACGCCTCTGGCCTTAGCCTGAAAGGTGGAATGAAAATGCTGCCCTGCCCATCGGGACAAAAGACGAGAGTTATCCGAATCACGGAGGTGTGTTTCTTGTAGAAAGACAAGAGCTGCCTTAAACTGCTTTATGTGTGAGAGCACCTTCCTTCTTTTCACAGGGTGGTTAAGCCTTTGAAGCAATGTGATATGAATAGCCTCCCTGCTAGTAAATAGCGGTGGAGAAGAAAAAGAAGAAAAGAAAAAAAAGAAGTGTCAGCAACTTATGAGTATGAATGAAAGTCCTTGCATATCCCAGGAGAGGAAGGTAGTCAGAACAGACTACTCACAGGGCTGTCCCGCGGACAAACGTCGGGACCAGACAAGCAGGCTCTCAGGGTGATTCGGCTGTAGCGGGCAGGTCGTCCAAGTATCTCGCTTCATCGGCCGAATGAAGCCAGCGTCTTGCGCCGTCAAGAGACGTGATGCGAAGTCGTGCAGGATACAGCAGAGCAGGCTTGAGACCTCGTTTATACAGCTCGGACATCACTTCACGGTAATCCGCTTGCTTGCTCAGAACTTCCGGGCAGTAGTCCTCCACCACGCGAATCTGCCAACCATGGTATTCTAGTTTCCCTCCTCGCCGGGGTTCTCGGATAAGAAGGTCCTTTACCTGGTACCGATGAAGGTGTATAATTACGGGGTGCGGTCTCTGTCCTGGGGCCAGCTTAGCGGCAGGTATACGGTGAGCTCTGTCGATCTCCGGGTGGGTCGGGAGCCTCTCCTTCCCGAAAACCTCGCAGAGCAAATCTGCAAAAAATTCTGTGGGACGCCCACCTTCAGCACCTTCCTCGAGTCCCAGGATACGCAGGTTTTGGCGCCTACTTCGGCTTTCTAAGTCCGTAACTTTAGCCAGAAGTTTAGTGTTAGATTCGCTGAGGTTGGAACAAATGTTCTCAAGGTCTCTAACCCGCTGGCTTAAGTCGTCCGCTGCTAGCTCTAAAGATCCGAGCCGCTGACCATGATCATCTACCGCAGAGCGGACTTCGTCAAACTTTGACTCCAGTAGGCCAAAAGATGTTTTGAAATCGCTGGCCAATGCCTCCCTATGCTGCTCCAGAAGGGAGGAGATGGCCGCCATGTTCCGCTTAGGTGCGTCGTCCTCCTTTTCTGCCGCTTTAGTGTGTTTTGAGGCCATGTTAGAACGAACAAAAACCAATTTCGGAACCCGTAAAATAAAATATATGCAGTTCAAAAGTTTTTTTGTGAATTGGCAGGTTTAGGAGTGGAAAAAGGTAGAAAAGTTAGCGGAGCAGTCTTCTCCTCTTCCTACTACATCCCCCTAGCGACCGGAAGTCACAGAAGTTTATATACTAGCACATTATCAACACCATGATGTCGTCTGGTGTAATCGACCAAACAAAGGCTCGCTTTTCTCTGGTCACTTTTCTACCTGTTCTCAAACTTCTGCCATCAGATAAATCTGAAAGGAAAAGTATGCTGCTTGACTTGGATGCTGCTGTTAGGACTCTAGACCTCTGTTTAAGTTTTCCAGTGCGGGTGCTGATGTTGTTGCCAGGTCCACATTTCCACATCCATGTGGAGTTGGTGTGTCTGGCTTCCTCCTAACTATGCCCTCCACAAGGAGTGCTCTGGACCCTGAACACCAGCCATCAAGTCAATCAACAAGAGACAAAAAGTGCAAGACACACTGCCCCAATCCTGCCGAAACTATACCACAACTCAGTGGTAGCCCCGCCCCCACCTGAATGGCCTGCAGGTTCCCCAGAATTAGGCAGAAATGCTTTGAATTCTAAATTTACATTTTCAAGCTTCACTCACTGCGCCCCACGTCTTTATCTTTGAAGTCTCACTGAATTCAAGCGGGTCAAGTAAATGAGCTCTCCTCTGCACTGTCCCATGATACGTGCATCACAGCAGCAAGTATCGGAGGCGTTGCACTGAAAGATAAACACTCATGTAATTACTGGGTGGATCAGCACATATATTAAATGCAAATAAACCTGATGTGCTTTGTGCTTCAGCCTGGGAACATCCTGGTTGTGTTTTTTTGGGAAACTTGAAGCGTGTAACTTTAGACAGTGTAAAGAGTGGCGTGACTCTGTTGTGTCCGCCCTCCTGCAGATATAAGCAGGGACTCTGGGAGACTCTGACACACTGAGGGAGAACAGCCGTGTGGTGTCTCTGAAGCGTGTTCAGCTCCAACTGCAGGTGACTTCACACAGGTATCTGTAGTAACGTAGCAGCAGTGCTTTAATATTACTGCCAAATAGAGTGTGTGAAACTTTCAGGATATTTTAAGCAGACTTTGCTGTAAATGCGTTAAACGCAGATTAGATTTCAATGATTGAATGAGGTGATCCTCACAGTAATCCTTTCCTTTCAGATCTACATCAGCAGAAACTAACTCCCACAGAAATCTGACCATGAAGGTAAGTTTGTGACCTTAAATATTTCTGGTTAAGTATCAGTGTAGGAGTGAGTGGTGGTGACCCTCCTGACCCTCGGTCTGCTGTGATCGCCTCATTAAACAGTGTTGATACCTAAAACTCCGCCTTCCTTCTTGAATGTGTCTGTTTGATGACTTTACCTTCACTATCAGAGCCTGATGCCAATCATGTAATGAAAGAAGGGACACAAATTATACTGGATATCATTTTAAGAAGTACTGAAGTAATAATACATAGAGAGAGAATAACTTTATGTAGAGTTTATGTCATTTTAAGTAGTGCATAAGTTACATGAAAGGGGGCAGAAAACAAGTTCTTTAAGTACTATTGTCCATGATATAAATACATAAAAACTGTGTTTCTCTGTCCTGTTCTGTCTGTATATGTGTGCTTTTTTGCTGCTGATACAACCAAATTTCCCCTTGTGGGACAATTAAAGGATTAAAGGAGTATTCTATTCTATTCTTCTCTAAGTAATAGTCTTTGGCGCCAAAGAAAAACGATTACAGGTCACCAGAGAACTTCAATCTATACATCTAAAAACCACAAACCAGGCGAGAAATTTGGGTGTAGTGATGGATGCAGACCTAAACTTAGAAAAACACATTAAGACAATAACAAAATCAGCTTACTATCACCTCAAGAATATATCAAGGATAAAAGATCTGATGTCTCAACAGGACCTGGAAAAACTAGTCCATGCATTCATCTTTAGTAGGCTTGATTACTGTAACAGCATCTTTACAGGTCTACCTAAAAAATCAGTCAGACAACTACAGCTCATTCAGAACTCTGCTGCTCGAGTCCTCACTAAGACCAAAAAAGTGGACCACATCAGTCCAGCTCTGAGGTCCTTACACTGGCTGCCTGTCCGTCAGAGGATAGACTTTAAAGTTCTGATGCTGGCCTATAAAGCTCTGAATGGTTTAGGACCAAAATACATCAGTGACCTCCTGACCCAGTATGAACCTTCCAGATCCCTCAGGTCATCTGGATCCGGTCTTTTATCAGTTCCCAGAGTCAGAACCAGACACGGAGAAGCTGCATTCAGCTTTTATGCTCCTTATATCTGGAACAAACTCCCAGAAAGCCTCAGATCAGCTGAAACACTCAGTTTATTTAAATCCAGGTTGAAGACTCACCTGTTCTCAGCTGCATTTGAATAAAGCACCAAATCCACACTTTAAGCTTAAATTTCAAAACTTACATTTTAACTACTGATTTTATCTATTTCTGATTTTATCTGTTTTGATTTTATATACTGTTTTGTTTGTTTGTTTGTTTGTTTGTTAAGTGGGGTTAGAGCTCTGGGTAGCTCCCCAGCTGGGTCTAGACTGGGTCTAGAGAGTATTTTAAATTCAGGGAATTTAAAATAGAAAGTAGCTCGTCCACAGAAGGACTGGTAGCTCCCCTTACGATAAGGGTTCAGATTGCGCGAACAGGTGTGAAATGTGTGTGTTTAGTTAGTTTGTTTGTTTGTTTGTTTTAATCAATTTTAAATCATACTTTTTATTTGTTTTTGTTTCTAATGTCTCTGTAAAGCACTTTGAATCACCTTGTTGTTGAATTGTGCTATACAAATAAATTTGCCTTGCCTGCCTTCTCTAAGTAATTTTTAGCAGTGTGTAAATGACTTCATGTTGAACTGCATACACGTGCAGAGACTGCATGATGTAGACGTTTAACATTACCTTATGACATTTTTATTATTGCACAGATGTTGCAACAATCAAAGATCTTCCATTGCATAGAAAACTGTGAGCAGGACTGTTCCCCCTTTACGACTTAGCAAAGAACAGCAGGCTGATTAATGGATGATAATGGATGGGCGCACTGACAGATAAGCCTCAGTCAGTGCGCCCCAGGGTGGCTGTGGCTACAATGTAGCTGCCATCACCAGTGTGTGAATGTGTGTGAATGGGTGGATGACTGGATATGTAAAGCGCTTTGGGGTCCTTAGGGACTAGTAAAGCGCTATATAAATACAGGCCATTTTACCATTTATAAGAATGTAAAGTGAAACGTTAATCTACTGCACACTGAGTCTGTGCTCCCAAAAGTATTTACACTGGAAGATGAACGTTTTCTCGGCTTTTGTTCCGAGAAGTTACATTTTACTTAAAGTACTTTCTATTTACAGTAGAATTATTTCTTCTTCTTGTCTCTGTTCAGGACATACACCAGTATGGTTGTTTCAGTATGCTGCAATAGTTTTTAGTAGTTATAGTTTCTAAATTACATTGTTTATCTGTGATTGATCTGTTATTGATTGCTGCTGGTCCTGAGGACAGATGACACCAGAGCAAGTACTGCAGTTTTGGTGGGACGGGTCTTGTGCCGAACTACCACATGTGGACATTTGCACAGGTCACCACATTTTAACACACTGGGTCACCTCAGGTGTCACAGGCCAGTTATCTAATCTGTGAATATTCGAGCTAATCCTTTATTTATTTTATTTAGTTTCATTTATCATCGAAGGTCTCAGTGGTAAACTGTGAACCTGACAAGTCTTTTTGTAGTTTGATCTTTCTCACACGTTCATGTTTTAGTTGATGTTAATGACACTATTTCGTGCACTCTTCACATAATAACAAGAATTCACCTACACACACTTGCCCGGGTTACTTTCTGTGCTCCAACAAAGAAGTATGACGACGTTTCAGTTCAGTATAGTTTTATTTGTAAGGCACCAAATCACAACAGCAGTCACATCGAGGAACTTTATATTGAAAGCTAAACACAATACAAACTGATCAGAGCCCCTGTGGCTTCATAACGTTGGGCGTGTTGAAGGAGACGTGCACGTCGCTTCAGTTTGTCGCAGCTCAAAGTGAAATGAATTTGATTGTGTTCCAGTTTCTGTTTTCAGTGTAAAAGACACCTCGTAAAACATGAAGACCTCGTTCATAGTTTTAGCTGCTGTAACTTTACGGCTTCAGTCAGTGGTTTAGTAGGTTTGAGCTTAACAAGCTGCACGTATAAAATACAGCAGCAGAAAATCTAAATGACATTAAAAACATGCTGTAAATAAAAGAATCAACGAAAACACGGCACCTCCACCCAATGTTCCCTCTAAGCTGCGTACTGCTGGCATCTCAGCACACAGAAAATCTGCATTGCTAACAAAAAAAATCTAACCTGAATTGAAATTAAAATTAAAATTTCAACAATTCTGTTCTGCAGTGTGAGTCAGTGACTGGCTGCTCCCGTATGGGAACGATGCCACATTTGTATAAACGCAGCTAATCAATGTCGCTGATGACAGCGTCCTTATGTGCTGACACCTGAGTTTTAGCGAGCAAGGCGGCTGATGTGGAGTGAAGCCACGTTAATGACAACGTGTACAACCATTGGAGATGTGAGCAGGACAGACGAACAACTGACGGACAAAGTGTGGACTTTATACCAGTTTTTAAATTGTGTTGATCGGCCGCGTAAAACCAGAGTTATGATAAAATATCTGCAATGTTTGGTTTTCTTCCTGAATACTGTCGTTGTTTATAGTTACTGCAGGAAGAAACGGTAAAAACGGCGTTTTATAAGCAAAACGCTCGAAAGCATGTGAGCAGAAACAACCCCCCCCCACCCATCCTTTCCTATTGGTTGAAAAATGTGGACCAATCAAAAAATGATATGGCAACATGGCATCTAGTTGTTAAGAAACGGGGGAAGTTTTAGGAGTGACGGCGTGTTTTGAGATGTGAGAGATTTGAGATGTTTAGCGCAAATCTTGTGTAGTTAGTGTGTAGTTACTGTGTAGTTAGTGTGTAGTTACTGTGTAGTTAGTGTGTAGTTAGTGTGTAGTTACTGTGTAGTTAGTGTGTAGTTACTGTGTAGTTAGTGTGTAGTTAGTGTGTAGTTACTGTGTAGTTACTGTGTAGTTAGTGTGTAGTTACTGTGTCGTTACTGTGTAGTTAGTGTCTAGTTAGTGTGTAGTTACTGTGTAGTTACTGTGTAGTTAGTGTGTAGTTACTGTGTAGTTAGTGTGTAGTTACTGTGTAGTTACTGTGTAGTTAGTGTGTAGTTAGTGTGTAGTTACTGTGTAGTTACTGTGTAGTTAGTGTGTAGTTACTGTGTAGTTACTGTGTAGTTAGTGTGTAGTTACTGTGTAGTTAGTGTGTAGTTAGTGTGTAGTTAGTGTGTAGTTACTGTGTAGTTAGTGTCTAGTTAGTGTGTAGTTACTGTGTAGTTACTGTGTAGTTAGTGTGTAGTTACTGTGTAGTTAGTGTGTAGTTAGTGTGTAGTTAGTGTGTAGTTACTGTGTAGTTAGTGTAGTTAGTGTGTAGTTAGTGTGTAGTTACTGTGTAGTTAGTGTGTAGTTAGTGTGTAGTTACTGTGTAGTTAGTGTGTAGTTACTGTGTAGTTAGTGTGTAGTTAGTGTGTAGTTAGTGTGTAGTTAGTGTGTAGTTACTGTGTAGTTAGTGTGTAGTTACTGTGTAGTTAGTGTGTGGTCAGTGTGTAGTTAGTGTGTGGTCAGTGTGTAGTTAGTGTGTAGTTAGTGTGTGGTCAGTGTGTAGTTAGTGTGTAGTTAGTGTGTAGTTAGTGTGTGGTCAGTGTGTAGTTAGTGTGTAGTTAGTGTGTAGTTACTGTGTAGTTAGTGTGTAGTTAGTGTGTAGTTAGTGTGTAGTTACTGTGTAGTTAGTGTAGTTAGTGTGTAGTTAGTGTGTAGTTACTGTGTAGTTAGTGTGTAGTTAGTGTGTAGTTACTGTGTAGTTAGTGTGTAGTTACTGTGTAGTTAGTGTGTAGTTAGTGTGTAGTTAGTGTGTAGTTAGTGTGTAGTTACTGTGTAGTTAGTGTGTAGTTACTGTGTAGTTAGTGTGTGGTCAGTGTGTAGTTAGTGTGTGGTCAGTGTGTAGTTAGTGTGTAGTTAGTGTGTGGTCAGTGTGTAGTTAGTGTGTAGTTAGTGTGTAGTTAGTGTGTGGTCAGTGTGTAGTTAGTGTGTAGTTAGTGTGTAGTTAGTGTGTAGTCAGTGTGTAGTTAGTGTGTAGTCAGTGTGTAGTTAGTGTGTAGTTAGTGTGTGGTCAGTGTGTAGTTAGTGTGTAGTTAGTGTGTAGTCAGTGTGTAGTTAGTGTGTAGTTAGTGTGTAGTCAGTGTGTAGTTAGTGTGTAGTCAGTGTGTAGTCAGTGTGTAGTTAGTGTGTAGTTAGTGTGTGGTCAGTGTGTAGTTAGTGTGTAGTTAGTGTGTAGTCAGTGTGTAGTTAGTGTGTAGTTAGTGTGTAGTCAGTGTGTAGTTAGTGTGTAGTTAGTGTGTAGTTAGTGTATAGTTAGTGTGTAGTCAGTGTGTAGTTAGTGTGTAGTCAGTGTGTAGTTAGTGTGTAGTTAGTGTGTAGTTAGTGTGTAGTTAGTGTGTAGTTAGTGTGTAGTTAGTGTGTAGTCAGTGTGTAGTCAGTGTGTAGTTAGTGTGTAGTTAGTGTGTAGTTAGTGTGTAGTCAGTGTGTAGTTAGTGTGTAGTTAGTGTGTAGTCAGTGTGTAGTTAGTGTGTAGTCAGTGTGTAGTCAGTGTGTAGTCAGTGTGTAGTTAGTGTGTAGTTAGTGTGTAGTCAGTGTGTAGTCAGTGTGTAGTTAGTGTGTAGTCAGTGTGTAGTTAGTGTGTAGTTAGTGTGTGGTCAGTGTGTAGTTAGTGTGTAGTTAGTGTGTAGTTAGTGTGTAGTTAGTGTGTAGTTAGTGTGTAGTCAGTGTGTAGTTAGTGTGTAGTCAGTGTGTAGTCAGTGTGTAGTTAGTGTGTAGTTAGTGTGTAGTCAGTGTGTAGTCAGTGTGTAGTCAGTGTGTAGTCAGTGTGTAGTCAGTGTGTAGTTAGTGTGTAGTCAGTGTGTAGTGTAGTCAGTAGTTTTGTTGTGTGTCAGAACAATGAGGCGACTGCTGAGTGTTACAGGTGTTACAGCAGTGACACATCTGCTGCTGTCAGGCCTGCAGGTATCAGGCTGTTGTTCTCCTTCATCTCATAGTGGACAGAAATTATTTTTGGAGCGGCACAAATAATTTGTGTGGCATCAGATTTGATGCAGAACAGCTGATTGTTCTGTAAATAGTTTGAAATGTTTGTTTAAAAAACGCCTTGGCTGCATTTTTAGGTAAACAGCTGCAAAAAATGTTGTTGTTTGCAAAACTCAGTTACTTTTTTGAAGTAACTATATAATTAACTGCCCAACATTGGTCATTATTTACTGTATTTGCAGACAGAGTTACAGACTCTCTCCCAGACCACAGACTCATAATATAAGTCAGAGTTTTATAGAAAAGAAATAAATAAAGTTGTGTTTTCAAAATTGGAGTTCAAGTTATTTTTCCTTCCAATAGTGTTAACATAACAAGATTTGTTTACATTTTCATTGTAAGTGGGCTAAAGCAGTTAATTAAAAGTCGTCTAACATAAATGCTGTAATTTGATTATTTTAATAAATATGTAACTTGGATGGATTGGATGCTGGCGTGACCACAGTGCACACGTCTGCTGTCGCTCACAGTGTTCCAAGGGACGCTCAGGGAGTTTGTGCGTTCAGACACGTGAAACATTAGAGGGAACATTGCCTCCATCTTAACTCTGAACATAGCCTGCTCCTGAGGTCTGTGCCACCAAGCAGGATTTCCTCTTATCCAGGTAACTTAAGCCTGGATTTTCTGGGGATGGTTCAGAATGGTTCTTGTTCTGTGCAGGTCAGAGATCAACAGGAATACAACAATATAACAAAGCATGAACTCACTTTACAATGAAAGGCAACAGGACTATACTAAGAAGTGAGCACAGAGAGGGGGGTTTGGCTGAACCACACCTGTGCAGCCTAAACAAGACTTCAGCACAGCTGAGAGGCAAAGCTGAGGGAGAATCACAGGCTTGTTGAGCTTGGTAGGAAGTGAATATTGTGCAAATGAAAGGCTTCTTCTCTGTTCCAGCTGCCAGCGGTCTTCATCGTCCTCCTCCTCGCTCCTGCGTTGACCAGCTGCACGAAGCTCATCCAGCCGAGGGACTGCAGCGACATCCGCCGCCAGGACAGAAGCCAAAGCAGCGGCGTGTACACCATCTATCCCCTTGGAGAAAGGTCTGCGGTGCAGGTACAGTCCACCCTCTCTGGGACTCTGGGTCCTGTTCATGTCCACGTCTTTAAGCAGCTAGAGTGTGACAGGTGTTTGTGTGCAGGTGTACTGTGACATGGACTCAGAAGGAGGAGGCTGGACGGTGAGTGCTTGTAACTAAAAAGTGTCAGCGCGGGAACATTTAACAGGAGCACTGCTGTAAATCCAGATCTGTGCTCCCTGAAACCAGAGATGTTTCTGCTGCCTCCTCCCCCAGGTGTTCCAGAGGAGGATGGACGGCACGGTGAACTTCTACAGACCCTGGGATCAATACAAGATGGGCTTTGGTGACGCTGCTGGAGAGTACTGGCTCGGTGAGAGTTTTATTGGATGATCTGCAGCTCTGTACCAAACAGCCCTGCATGTTTCTGACTGTGTGCTTGTGTGTGAATGTAGGTCTCGATGTGATCAACATTATGACATCCAAGCAAAAGAGTGAGCTGCTGGTGGACATGGAGGACTTTGAAGGGAAGAAAGTGTTCGCTCGTTACTCTTCATTTAAGGTGGATGCTGAATGTGACGGATACAAACTGACTGTTACTGGATTCAAGGACGGAGGCGCAGGTGAGTGAAGTGGCACAGGGTCAGTGTAGCATCAGAATAGAATAGAATAGAATACGCCTTTATTGTCATTGTACATGTACAATGACACAAATGAACAGAAAAGATCAACAAAGAAGAGGAATGGCTAGAATGGAACAGGTGGTGGGCGGGGTTAGAGGGGTCGCCTGTGGTGGCTTCTCTGAGACAGGAGGATCTGGCGATGGCCTCCAGGAGTGTCAGAGGGCAGCCAATGATATTGTGGGCAGTGTTAATGACCCTCTGTGCAGCCTCCCTGTTCTCAGTCGTGGCCCCTGAGTACCAAACACCAGGCAGGATGATATGCAGACGACACCCAGCTCTATCTGTCCATGAAGCCAGATAACACACACCAATGAGTTAAACTGCAGGAATGTCTTAAAGACATAAAGACCTGGATGGCCGCTAACTTTCTGCTTTTTAATTCAGATCAAACTGAGGTTATTGTACTCGGCCCTGAAAAGCCTAGAAATATGGTATCTAAGCAGATTCTTACTCTGGATGGCATTACCTTGGCCTCCAGTAACACTGTGAGGAACCTTGGAGTCATTTTTGACCAGGACATGTCCTTCAACGCACATATTAAACAAATATGTAAGCCTGCTTTCTTCCATTTGTGCAACATCTCTAAAATTAGAAATATCCTGTCTCAGAGTGACACTGAAAAACTAGTTCATGCATTTATTACTTCCAGGCTGGACGACTGTAATTCATTATTATCACGATGTCCAAAAAAACTCCCTGAAAAGCCTTCAGCTGATCCAAAATGCTGCAGCAAGAGTCCTGACAGGGACTAGAAAGAGAGAGCAGATTTCTCCTGTTTTGGCTTCCTGTTAAATCCAGGATTCAAAATCCTGCTCCTTACATACAAGGTCTTAAATAATCAGGCCCCATCTTATCTTAATGACCTTGTAGTACCATATCACCCTATTAGAGCACTTCGCTCTCGCTCTGCAGGCCTACTTGTTGTTCCTAGAGTATTTAAAAGTAGAATGGGAGGCAGAGCCTTCAGTTTCCAGGCCCTCTTCTGTGGAACCAGCTTCCATCACTGTCCTCTGCTCTCATTTCTTCAGTTTTCACTGAGCTTTCAAAGATGACATGAGGAGGCTGCTGTTTATTCAGATCTTATTTTATTCATTTTGAGATGATTATTAAAAATCAACAGTTTATTGCAGCGGTTTCTTTTCACGATGTGAGAAACCTGAAGAATTAGCTCGACAGATAAGCGCTGATTCAGTTTCCCATGTTTCAGTTTCTGAGTCAATTATTACAGAAAAAGGACTAAAATCAAGACTTTGGATGTTGTCAGGACCATAGACACACCTGCAGTTTAACTACGTGTCTTGTCTGATGTGCCTTCAGGGATAAATAAAGCTGGTGTCAGCTACATACCAATGAAAATGACTTTACTGCGTGACGAAGTCTCCCAGTTCACATGAACAAACTGGAGTCTGTCAACCACATATGATTCAAACTGTGCACCTGCTGCTTTTTACTCCCCAGTATGAGTCCAGTCTGTGTCATGGCCCACTGAAAACACTCCCGGTACACATGCAGACCAGTCTGACTGGGATTAGTGGTAATTTTGTGATTGTTCATCTGTGTTTCTGCAGGAGATGCCCTGAGTACTCACAACGGACAGAAGTTCACTACATTTGACAAAGACCAGGACAGCTGGTCAGGGAACTGTGCAAAATTATATCTGGGGGCGTTCTGGTACAACACCTGTCACCATACAAACCCTAATGGGGTTTATCGTTGGGGAGCTGATGGCACTATCTTTGCTGTTGGAGTGGCCTGGCACCAGTGGAAAGGTTATGACTACTCCCTGAAGACCATCAGCATGAAGATCCGTCCTGTGCAGTAACTCTGCAGGACAAACACAGCAGAACATTTCGTGTTGATCTCTTTTCTTTCCTTTATCATGTAATTCCAGAGAATCTTTAACTTTCAGAGTCAGTCGAAGATGTAAATATTTCAGAAGAGCCGTCAGAGTGTGAGTGAGCTGCTGCCTGCAGGTGGAGTGAAATGATGGACAGAGACCAGTATGAGCTGATGTAGTTAACCTGTATGAGAGCAGCTGCAATGAACACGTTCCTCCTCTAGAGGTCTCTGCTGTGAGTCTCGGTCCACTGAGTGCATGTGTGTGCTTTCTGGAGGACCCGGACTCCACGTTGAGCCACACTGTGTCAGGATGTTACTGCTAGTTTAGGTTGGGATGTTGTCGGCTGTCTCAGAAGCTCTCGGTTGGTCCAGATGTTCCTCAGTCTGCAGCTCAGCACACTCAGATTTAACGTCTCACTGACTGTTTGGTGGAGGTCTGATAGCTGGTGTGAATCATTATCTGCTGTATCCTGATAATAAATGAGAAGCAAACAGCTGAGGTGTTCTCGTGGTCTTTGTGTGTTTCTGTCTGGATTCTGGAGCCGCCCTCACACTAAAGCTCCACCTGCTTCAGGGTGAAGACACTGATATTAATATTCAGTATTTCTATACCTAAAGTTACACAACTGGATTTTACTTGTGAGAAGTTCATACTGAGCTTTTGTCTCAGGTGCCTGTGCAGCACATCCACAAAGACACTGATGCTGTCATGTTGCAGCCTTGTTCAAAAATGGAGTCACTTCACTTTTCACTTACATTAAAATTGCAGCGCCCCAACACAGGAAGTCTGGTTCAGCTCCCTATTTAAAAAGTCCCGTCTCTGATTCTACGAGTATTACCCAGCAGGCAGTGCGGTACTCGGGTGGCGCCAATTCAATTCAATTCAATTTATTTATACAGTGCCAAATCAATAGTCACCTCAAGGTGCTTTATATTGTAAGGTCGACCCGACAATAACAGATACAGAGAAAAACCCAACAATCATATGACCACCTATGACCAGCACTTTGGTGACAGTGGGAAGGAAAAACTCCCTTTTAACAGGAAGAAACCTCCTTTTTTTTGTTTTTAAAAACACGATTTACAACCTGAAGAGGTGATAAAGTGATAGATCTTTCAGCCCAATTCTACTTTTTCTGCATAATCCATCATATAAAATGTAATCAAATGGAAAAGTCTCTTTTTAAAACTTGTTTTATTAGTTTTAATCTTTTAACTTTATGCATCAAGCAAAAATTTAATTATATGCACCATTCTCTGACTGGAAGAAATTAGTTTAACATTTAAACCTATTTTCTGCACATTCCAGCACATGGGCCTGATCTCTGACAACAACGAGACGGCCTACCTGAAGGAGATTAGGAATCTGGAGAACTGGTGCCAGAGGAACAACCTCCTTCTAAACGTCAGTAAGACAAAGGAGCTGATAGTGGACTTCAGCACTAAGCAGGAGAGGAACTACCAGACCCCCGTCATCAACGAGTGCCCAGTGGAGAGAGTGGACAGCTTCAAATACCTCGGAGTTCACATCACGCAGGACCTGTCATGGTCCTGTCACATCAACACCGTGGTGAAAAAGGCCCGACAGCGTCTCTACCACCTCAGACGCTTGAGAGACTTCCAACTGCCCTCCAAGGTGCTCAGGAACTTTTACTCCTGCACCATAGAGAGCATCCTGACGGGAAACATCTTAACCTGGTTCGGGAACAGCACCATGCAGGACAGACGAGCTCTACAGAGGGTTGTGCGGTCAGCTGAGCGCACCATCCGCTCCGAGCTCCCTGACCTGCACTCAATCTACAGCAGGCGGTGCTGGACCAAGGCCAGGAAGATGGTGAAGGACCTCAGCCATCCCAACAACAGACTGTTCTCTCTGCTGAGGTCAGGAAAGCGATTCCGCTCCCTGAAGACCAACACAGAGAGACTGAGGAGGAGCTTCTTCCCGCAGGCGATACGGTCTCTCAATCACACCACCACACAGTACTGACCCACACATACAGTTCTTACACACACACTGGACTTTCTGGACTTTGGTTTCACTTCATCACTTAAATCACTTTAAGCATATTTGCACTGCACAAGACATAATGTGGATCGCACAACACTGGTCACTATATTCTTCATTTCCAGTTAATACTTGTACAGCTGCTGTTATTGTGTATATATTTATATTTATATTTCTTCATACATTCTTATATAGTTCTATATTGTGTATTTTGTTGTAGTTATTTTATTTTCAACCTTAATTTATATTTTATTCCTTCCTAGTTAAATTTACCCTTTTTAATTTTTCATATTTATTTCCTATCTTATTCATAGCCTTTTCCTTTTTTGTTTTCTTTAGGTCACGAGCAGTTGTCTAAGCATTTCACTACATATCGTACTGTGTATGACTTTGTACGTGACAAATAAAATTTGAAATTTGACATTTGAATTTGAAATTTGAAATTTTGAAATTTGAATTTAAAATAAAATATTTTTTGTGTTTACACTCACTCTTTCAAATAGATGCAAGCAAAACACAGCAGAAAATAAATAAAGTCAAAGACTCAGCGGTCCTGTTGCTCTATTTTCACCTGTAAAGCAGGACTACGGTAGGCGGAGGTTTACCCTGGTGCAGGTGAGCCGCAGCGGTCAGTGGAAGGATACGGCAGCTTCTTTGTGAGTTTCACATTCCCGTGGCAGCGTTTTTGTTTTTGTCACTTTTTATGGAATCAAACTCAAAGTAAGGTCAGTGCTTCCACGCTTTAAATGCTGCACACTCATACTCTCTCTGTACTGATATATGATCCACTGTTGATCTGCACACAGCTGTTGTCACGAACGTCGCACTCGCTTACATCACTGTCAGGGCAGGGATAGCTCAGTAGGTAGAGTGGTGGCCCCATGATCGGAAGGTCGGGGGTTCGATTCCCCTGAACAGCTACCCTGAGGTACCCCTGAGCAAGGTACCGTCCCTACACACTGCTCCCCGGGCGCCCAATGGCTGCCCACTGCTTCACTGAGTGAATGGGTCAAATGCAGAGAAAAACAAGTAATTTCCCCATGGGGATCAATAAAGTATCCATTATTATTATTATTACTGTTTTTGCAATAGTAATCCCCTACATTACTTGTTACTTGAAAAAAGTAATCAGATTACAGTAACTCATTACAGTAACGTGTTACTGCCCATCTCTGACTACAAGGTCATTAAGATAAGATGGAGCCTGATTATTTAAGACCTTGTATGTGAGGGGCAGGATTTTGAATCCTTGATTTAACAGGAAGCCAAAACAGGAGAAATCTGCTCTCTCTTTCTAGTCCCTGTCAGGACTCTTGCTGCAGCATTTTGGATCAGCTGAAGGCTTTTCAGGGAGTTTTTTTGGACTTCCTGATAATAATGAATTACAGTCGTCCAGCCTGGAAGTAATAAATGCATGAACTAGTGTTTCAGCGTCACTCTGAGACAGGATATTTCTAACTTTAGAGATGTTGTACAAATGGAAGAACGCAGTCTTACATATTTGTTTAATATGAAATATGAGGGGGCTCACGTGTGCACACCCTTCAGTCTCTGACCCTGTGACAGATTGGATGAGGTCCAGTATTGATTCTGTGACAGGATCATGTTGTTGCATCATCCTCTGTGTTTTTGGTTTGAGATTCTTGTTTTTGAAAAGAGCTGAAGAGTGCAGCTCATCATCATCATCATCACCCTGCTGGTGGCACTAAGTGCACTTCATTGTGTGTGGGTGTAGTCACACTGTCACACAGAGGAAATCCAAACGGGCTGTAAAGTTTTCTTTTACTTCACGAGCTGCTGCCCCACATGGAGTGTCAGGGTGATGTCTGAGCACCAGAGCAGCACTCTCTGATATTATTGGAGGGTCTCGACCTTATAAAGAGCCTTGAGGCGACTGCTGTTTAGTGGTCGCTGTACATTCTTACTCTGAGCTCTGGGCTCATACGAGCAGCTTCACCTGAAATAAAGTAAAATTAGATTTATATCTGACCTGTCAAGACAGAGATCACGAAAAATACCAGAGCAACAAAAAAGAAAAGTTGACCAAACGTAATTCAAAAAAGATGAGTTTTATTTGTTTTTTAAAAGAGTGAGTCCACAGATCTTTAGCTCAGAGGGAGAGAGCTCCACACTCTGTGGGTCACAGTGGCAAAAGCCTCGTGTGCTGATCACATGACCTCACACAGGGCTGTAGAAGTTCAATAATGTAAGCTGGTGCTGGTCCATGAAGAGCTCTAAAAGTCAGAACCAGAATCTTTAAATGGACTCTGAATTCAGTGGGGAGCCACTGCAGCTGTATTGACAGCACCACCTGTGAGTACCTGGAGGATGCAACAGGACTTAATTTAGCAATGTTTCTTCAGTGATCAAAGCAGGACTGAACCAGAGATTTGACATGAACATCCAAAGTAAGGCGGAGTCAAACGTTACCCCAAAGTTCCTGATAGACGATTTCACAAAAGGGGACCAAGAGCTTTCATTATCTTAGGCACAAATCTGTCAGGAGCACATACACATGCTTCAGTTTTTCCTTCATGAAGTTGGAGGACATTGTCAGCCATCCAGCCTTTAATGGGGTCTACAGCTTAGAAACGTGGGTGTCTCTGCTCAGCTGATGGGAAGGAGCAGCTGACATGGATGCCTCCAAGGTCAGGCGATTTTGGCACATTGACTGGGAGGAGACCCTTGGACAGACCCAGGACGTAACGGCTGGTTTGAGGAGGCCTCGGGGTCTGACCTGGAGAAGCTGGAGGAGGTGTTGGTTTGTGGTCATTCACAATAACCTGTGAGGTGATCAGCCCATGAGTTTAGTCTGTTCTGACTTCTCCCCCTGAGCAAACATCTCTCAGTGTAGCTGCTAACAGCTCCATAAGTGTGAGGCTGAGGAGAACATCCTTTCAGTGGAGCATAAATCAAAGCTCTCCGCTGCAGCTCCAGAGCCACATGAATGGCTCACATGCAGAAAGATGCATGTCCTGGTCCTTTGACAAGGACTGTGCCAAACTTCACATGGGGGGGATTGTCAAGATAGCACCATGCCTAACTTTGCAGTGGAAATCCTGGAAAGGTGAAACCACTCCCTGAAGGCCGTCAGCATGAAGATCCACCCTACGCCGTGATGGTCACATGTTCACAGTCAGAATACTTAATCAATTAAAATGAATCACTGAGAAATTATACACGCTCCTCGTGTTATATGTTCCCGCCTCTTTCTGATCTGTGATGTAAACTTTGATCGTCTGCCAGCGTTTTAACAAATATAACGAAAATAAATGTTTTAAATGTTTGATCCAAAGTGCGCTGCTGTGTGAAGTCTGTCTGTGTGCAGCTCATGACACATGCCGATAACAAACGAGACACAAACAGCTGATGTGCTCTGGTTGCAGCCCCCTAGTGGTCACAGCCTCGAACTACAGCTCCACCTTTTTCAGTGAGAATATTAATCCGTATGATGATAAAACAATTCAATTTTAATTAAACAGCATCAAATCACAACAACAGTCGCTTCACTGTGCTTTATGTTGTAAGGTGGACCCTGCAATAATGCAGAGAATGACCTTGTAGTACCATATCACCCTATTAGAGCACTTCGCTCTCGCTCTGCAGGCCTACTTGTTGTTCCTAGAGTATTTAAAAGTAGAATGGGAGGCAGAGCCTTCAGTTTCCAGGCCCTCTTCTGTGGAACCAGCTTCCATCACTGTCCTCTGCTCTCATTTCTTCAGTTTTCACTGAGCCTTCAAAGATGACATGAGGAGGCTGCTGTTTATTCAGATCTTATTTTATTCATTTTGAGATGATTGTTAAAAATCAACAGTTTATTGCAGCGGTTTCTTTTCACGATGTGAGAAACCTGAAGAATTAGCTCGACAGATAAGCGCTGATTCAGTTTCCCATGTTTCAGTTTCTGAGTCAATTATTACAGAAAAAGGACTAAAATCCGTTTGTACAAACACAGCGAGGATGTTCATTCTTTCTCCCGGTATAAAAATAAGCTCTAAGTGCTTCACACACTTTAATACTGTCTCTGCTTCAGCGTGTTCACAGCTCAGTGTCGTCGATTAAAACTCTCCAGAAACATTTAAGAATAAAAGTCAACACGAATCAACGACATCGCCGTGTCCTGACAGGTCAAAGGTCAATCGCCTCCCTCAAAGCAAGCATGGAAACTCATTAAACTTTTATTAGAGGCATGAACCAGCTTTAGTAACTTTAGTTAACCAAGTGTTTAACTAAACCAGAGATAATAAACCCTGGTTTAGTTAGTGGCAGTGGAATGAAGGAAAGGTTAAAACAGATGAAAAACAATGAAAGAGCGACGAGACGAGCATCACGGCATCAGCTGGTGTTTATGGAGTAACGCCTCAGAGACACCAGAACGAAGTCAGCAGCTCCACATCCACAAAGTAAGAGGAACCCACGGATTCACTCCAACAGCAGGGACAACGTTTCTGATCCAGCTTCTGTTAGCTGGAGATCATGAGGATTATGAACTGAGAGCACGTTTCAGCAGTACAGCAGTATTGTAAGTGCATCATATCACAGCTTTTTAAAAATGTCGGCTGAACCTAACTGAAACAGGAACTTAAATACTGGTCTCAGATTTTTAAAACAAAAGTTTTCAGTAAAAAACCGAGCGACACGAAGGCGATGGCGATAAAATGACTGAGCTACACTTCAATGCTGTAAACACGCTACGAGGAAAAAAACCGATCCAAACGTGAATTCAAACCGACCAATCACAGCCAATCACGGGCTGCCTAATCAATGACGAAACCGTGGAAACCACGGCCATGATTCGGATTTCAGGAAGCTGGAGAGCAGAGAGCGACGCGTGGAGAAAGAAGAAGATGCTGACGAGTCTGAGACGTTTTCTGGCCGCGGCTTCCTGCGAGACTCAAACCGCCGAGTTCTGGAGAGTTTGGACCTCAGCGTGAAGGCGCATTCGATTCCTTTTGTTTGGGTTTGACTGAGCGTTGGTATCTATAACGAGCCAATCAGATTTCATGTTGTACTTTCAGGAAGTTTGAAAAGAGCATCAAAGCATCCTGTGGGCGTTCTTCTTCTGAAACCGCTGCTCTAGAAAACACCGTATCCGTCAGTGTGGCGAGCCGCCACAGCGAAGGCGGGGTAGCCATCGTAGGTGGTGTAGGCAGTCAGGTCCTGACCCAGAGACATGGCCTGCTTCAGCTGGGAGGCGACCGCCGTCGACGCCGGGCCCGCCAGCGTGTATCCTGCGGGGACACACAATGCAAGCTCAGCACCGCCTGTTTCAGGACGGCAGCACAAAACTTTAGCTGTTCTGGTCCCATCGAAGCCTTTTAGCTGCAGCATTTTTATAGGCTGTATATAAAAGATGGACGTAGCCGCTGTGATGTCACCTCCTGGTTAGTGAAGTCTCTCGTCCTCTGCAGGAGGAGGAATGTTTTATTTTGAAAAATTGCAAGTCATCAGGAGAGAGTTCACTTACAATCACACAGCAGGCGCCCCCTGCTGGTCATCAGCACTCGCGCCATCTGGCAGGCTTTGAAGCCATGTCCATCTTTTATATACAGTCTGTGGTGTTTGGGCCTGCAGGTGAGCGTCTGTCAGCGGTTAGTTGAGTGAAGCGTTAGTCGGCTTTGGGTACGGACCTTCACATACCTGGGAAGGCTACTGCTGCCACGGCAGCCGCAGTCGCACAGCTGGCATCGGTGGCGCCCTCCGTCTGCACGCCGAGCGTCTGCAGGGTGTGTTCGGCCGCGTGAATTTTAGCCTCTTCTACGCCCGCGCACAGCTTAGCAGGGGTGAAGGGATGGCTGCCGAGAGATACGTGAACAGGTGGACAGTCAGCGCTGCGTCCAGCTGAACAGCAGGCAGGTGATCAGACAGGTGAGACGTGCTTACACGTTGGGGTACTGAGTAGCCAGCGCTGGGATGGTGATCTTGTAGAGGAAGAGCTGTCTCTGGTCTGGACCGATGGCAGAGTGCAGCTGATAGACCGGCTGACCCCAGTTATTCTTCTGACAGAGCTCCTCCAGGACCTGACAGACAGGAGGACAGAGAGACAGGAGGACAGAGAGACAGGAGGACAGACAGACAGGAGGACAGACAGGAGGACAGGCAGGCAGGAGGACAGAGAGACAGGAGGACAGAGAGACAGGAGGACAGACAGACAGGAGGACAGGCAGGCAGGAGGACAGACAGACAGGAGGACAGACAGGAGGACAGGCAGGCAGGAGGACAGAGAGACAGGAGGACAGAGAGACAGGAGGACAGGCAGGCAGGAGGACAGACAGACAGGAGGACAGAGAGACAGGAGGACAGACAGACAGGAGGACAGGCAGGCAGGAGGACAGAGAGACAGGAGGACAGGCAGGCAGGAGGACAGGCAAGCAGGAGGACAGACAGACAGGAGGACAGAGAGACAGGAGGACAGGCAGGCAGGAGGACAGGCAAGCAGGAGGACAGACAGACAGGAGGACAGAGAGACAGGAGGACAGGCAGGCAGGAGGACAGGCAAGCAGGAGGACAGACAGACAGGAGGACAGAGAGACAGGAGGACAGGCAGGCAGGAGGACAGAGAGACAGGAGGACAGACAGACAGGAGGACAGGCAGGCAGGAGGACAGACAGACAGGAGGACAGACAGGAGGACAGGCAGGCAGGAGGACAGAGAGACAGGAGGACAGAGAGACAGGAGGACAGGCAGGCAGGAGGACAGGCAAGCAGGAGGACAGACAGACAGGAGGACAGAGAGACAGGAGGACAGAGAGACAGGAGGACAGGCAGGCAGGAGGACAGAGAGACAGGAGGACAGACAGGAGGACAGGCAGACAGGATGACAGGCAGGAGGACAGACAGGCAAGAGGACAGAGAGACAGGAGGACAGGCAGGCAGGAGGACAGGCAAGCAGGAGGACAGAGAGACAAGAGGACAGGCAGGCAGGAGGACAGAGAGACAGGAGGACAGAGAGACAGGAGGACAGGCAGGCAGGAGGACAGACAGACAGGAGGACAGGCAGGCAGGAGGACAGAGAGACAAGAGGACAGAGAGACAGGAGGACAGGCAGGCAGGAGGACAGACAGACAGGAGGACAGAGAGACAGGAGGACAGAGAGACAGGAGGACAGGCAGGCAGGAGGACAGACAGGAGGACAGGCAGGAGGACAGGCAGACAGGAGGACAGGCAGAAGGACAGGCAGGCAGGAGGACAGAGAGACAGGAGGACAGAGAGACAGGAGGACAGACAGACAGGAGGACAGAGAGACAGGAGGACAGGCAGGAGGACAGGCAGGAGGACAGACAGAAGGACAGGCAGGAGGACAGACAGGCAGGAGGACAGAGAGACAGGAGGACAGACAGGAGGACAGACAGGAGGACAGGCAGGCAGGTGGACAGAGAGGCAGGAGGACAGACAGGAGGACAGACAGACTGCAGTATTTACTCACAGTAATGGTGCGTGAGAGCTAAAAGTATAAAAGTACGAGGAGAGTCTGTTTGACCAAATATAAAAATATATTTTGTACATTTTAGTGTTTTAATTTGAAAGGTTTGTTCTTCCTTTCGTTTTAAATGAGCAGCATTTAATAAACCCTGACAGCTTTCAGTATCGTCAGACTGATCTGGGTTTAGTGTTTCCTGCAGATGAATACATCAAATCTAATTTAATCTGATGTATCCTAGTCTCCCTCACTGACAATCCATCTGAATAAAAACTGAATACAAAAGAAAACGTAAATGTGGAATATCGCCACCAGGTGGAGCCTCGTCCCTGGTTGCTGTTTCAGCTGTTCACTGTCAGAGGTTCTCATCAGGTGTGATATTTACTGCACTCCCATGAAGGCATCATGCGGCCCATGTTCACTGCTGTAGGTCACATGACTGACTGAGTTTTCCCCTTCATGCAGTTACCTGACTGCTGTGGGTTATTTTGGGGGAGTGAAATTCTTAGATTCCAGTGGGCGCTCTGTGGCCTCAGGCTTCTCCTCCAGCTGTGGATCACCCAGTGCACCTGATGAAGCCAGATGTCCACAGACAGGACGCTGCCTCCAGACCCTGAGCTGTGGGCTGAGGTCAGCCCGACTGCATGGACACTTTTCCATCAACTTTGATCGACTCACCACAGTTTTCAGGTTTTTTCCATTAGGTCATAGTACTAAAGTAGTAGCTGCTCAGCTGGGGTTCCAAGCAGTCACTAAAATGTGAGCTCGTCAGACTGCATGCCACCGATTGGCTGGTCAGTGGCATCACTTGATGAGTCATGAGAGCATCTTGTTCACAAAAATCTAAACCGCCATTTTTGAAACCCAGCAATGAGGGAAATGTCTCCAAAAACAAGGCCGTGGTCCCCGAGTGTGAGAAAAAGCCTCAGACCGAGCAGCAGGTACATCATCGCCTTGACGTCCACCTTGTTGTGGCGTTCGTGTCACATACCAATTATGCCACAGGACGTTTGGCCCCGTTGGTATAATGACAACAATGTACATTAGGTAGTACTCGAAAGTAATGGAAAACCAGTCGATCGGAGTCAAGTTGATCCAATTGGGAACTAATGGACAAGGAGCCTATCGGAAGCACCGAGGTGACCCTGCAGGAGGCCCGGCTCGTTTTCACTCAGCCCAGGTGCTTAGGCCTGGGTAACCCTGGCCCAAGTGAGGTTATTTGACACATCAGGCCGGGACCAGTTGAGACCCCAGTCTGTGCTCTGTCTCCTACCCCCAAATCAGTCTCTCAGATTGCCCCGCCCCTCTGAGAGGTTTCATCCTATTAAAAAGGAGTTTTTCCTTGTCACTGTCGCCAGGTCTGATTGTTTTTTCTGTATAACTGTCGAGTCTATACTTACACTATGATAAATATATAAATAAAACCAAATGAATTTTATGAGTTGTATGCTCTGGATTTTTGTGCCACACCAACAATTAAAGGCCTCTCGGTCAGGTGTGTCCTGTTACCTGTGGTGCAGGCTTGACAGCGGTGGCCTTCAGGTTCGGGGTCATTGGGGTCAGCTCCATTCCCGGCAGAAGATCATACAACTTCTCCTCTTGCTGCTTGTCTGCCTTCAGCCCGTAGGAGGCACCACCGCCACCACCGCCTCTCCCCATGGCTCCACCCCCAGCAGCGTAGGCCAGGTAGCCCCGCCCACCCAGTCCCCGCACCCCCGCAGCCCCTACAGGTACAGTCATGTAAATTTCTACAGGAAATTGAAAAGGCAGTGAAATCAATCAAATCACCGGAAATCAGCCGTAAGAAGAATCACACAGCCAGACAATTATCTGATCAGAGTGAACAGGTACGGTGGTAACCACGGTAACAGTACACCTGCCCTTCTTCTTCTGATGCTCGTTGACGATTACCGTTTCCTGCCTGATTGAGTTTCAGGTATTTAAATTCATTCAAGCCTGAATTGACAGAAACTTCTCGTGATTCGTGGATCTGTTTTTGATTCCTGCTTCAGAAAAACATTCACACATCATCACGTGTTTGTGATTCAGCTGAACCGCTTCATGACACAGGTGAAATGATGGTTTCTGAGGCCCCGCCTCCAGCCTCTGCACAGCGGCAGGGTTACCTCTGAGACTCTTTAAAGTTGTGCAGGCCCACTGAGACGACTCACTCTGACTGATCTGTGATTGGACAGTCAGCGTTCAGGGGCGGGGCTTCACAAACTCTCAGTTCACCATCAGAAGTCTGTTTGATTTGGAGCTTTCTTTTATGTTTAAAGCGCTGCAGCATAAAACTAAAATCTGAAAGTGCTGATGGATGCAGAGCGAGCTCAGACTCACACAGAAGCACTGAAACGCAGCAGCCTATCAGAGGCAGAGCAGGTTCAAAGCTGAGCCCTGGAGGCTTTTACTCAGAGAAACACAAAGATTTTAAAGTAAATCTGTGGAGCCATCTAATCTCTGACAAGGAGGATTCTGCTTTTTCCTCAGAAATGAACCCTCTCCAGCTTGTAGACTGTGTATAAAAGATGTAGGTGGGGTCATGTGACACGGTGAGCGCGGGGTATGGTAGTGGGACTCAGTAGACTCATTTCCCTTTTAGAGTCGCCCCCTGCTCGCCATTAGAAATAATGTGGACTTGTTTGTTTCTATGAGTCAGCTCTGTGTCTCACATGTGTGTTCTCTGTGGTTAACCAAGCATTAGTCTGTCCCCAGCGCAGCTGTTCAGGTGTTCTGACAGAGGGCCTACCTGCTCCTTCAGTCTCAGAGTGCTTTTATTCTGTAGGTGAGTGCGAGCTGTCTTTGCAGGCATTCAGAGATCACACATGCTCTAAGGGCATCCTCACCTCGGACTGACGGCGTCCGGATCAGCCCTCGACCTCCAACGTTAGCTTTGGCCGCTGGGAAGCGGAACTGAGCTGGTATGGCTGTGTAGGCCTGGGGGGCGTAAAACACCGGCGCACCGAGGTACGCCGCCGAAGGGTCGTACATCTATAGGAGGAGAGAGAAAGATGTGTATTTGTACATTTTAACAGGAAGCAGATACGAGTTTCCTGGAGCACCAGAACGAGGTCTACACTCACAGTTTCAGTGTTTCCTGTCACATCTGCTGTCGTTCACGATAAACATCAAGCTGCTAATAATGAGCTCAGTCTGTGTTCAGTAACCCTGATCTAAGCACTCTTAGATGTTCGGTCATCTCAGGAACACGGAAGCCACACCCACCTGCTGTTCAACCATTCTGTTTGTGAGTGACAGCCAGTCAGAAGGAAATTGTCTTAAAGGGGGAGGAGCTAAAATAGCTTGTTTCAGACAGCAAATGAAGTGAGGGGCTGCACCGAGGCTCAGTATCAGCTACAGAAGGATTATTTTGAGCTGTGGATCATTGAAAGCTGCCCTGAAAGGAGGAATAACTCAGAGTGCCTGTTGGCTTCCTGTTGGTCAAACATTGTGTCACATGACATTCGTCAATAACTCACCTGTCCCAGCGTGTAGGAGGTGTAGTCGGTCTGTAGCAGAGAGCCTCCTCGGCCTCCCGTCCCTCTGGTGTAGCGAACGTAGCTGTCTTTGTCCACCGGCTTGGCCAGCGTCACCTCGATGGGAGAGCCGTCCACCATCTGCAGGAGATCCTGGTCAGTCTTTGAGGCTTTCAGAAACCTTCTCCTCACGGTTAACACACAGGTGTCCACTGATTACAGCATAACAAGCGTAATCAAAACGGATTTTGATTAGTGAAAACAGAGGAAGAACTAAATGTTGGGCCTTGCTGACCTTTCCGTCGAGCGCTTTCATGGCGTTGATGGCGTCCTCTCTCTGAGTGAAATGGACGAAGGCGTAGTCTCTGATCTTCTTCACTCGCTCCACTGCGCCTGCAGCACAAATACAAAAAGTACTTTTCTAAAACCAAATTTCTTTCTGCAGACACTTGTCCTCAAATATAAAATACTTCAAATATTACTTTTAAACGTTTGTCTTTCAAAATCTGCAGTTCAGTTACAAAACGAGCAACAACAAGACGCATTCAGGGACAATCAGAGCTTTGATCGAACCTGGCTTCAGGCTGTTGAACTCCTTCTCGATGGTCTCCTCTGTCGTCTGCAGCATCAGGTTCCTCACATACAGAATCTTCACTGTTGCCATGGTATCCTCGTCAACCTCCACCTCAGGCTCCGCCCAGTCCACAGCGATGGCGTGACCCCACAGCTGGATACGACCTAATAGAGGAGACGGAAACTCGTGATCAAGTCTGGCAGGGATCGTTCTCTTTGTGATCCTCGACTTGTAAACTGCTGGTCTGAAGCCACTCCCCCTCAGCTGAGAAGGAGGAGCTAATTACTGCTATACCTGTTAATTACTGCTGATCAGTAACATCCAAATAAATCCTCTCAAACTGAGCTCAGACATCTTGGACAGTACAGTGACCTCACAGCAGCCATGTTATTGGTCACATGGTGTCAATGAAAATGCTCCAGAGGGCCCCAACAGCACAAACACAGTCCAGAGGAGCAGTTCAGGTGAAGCTGGCAGACAGCTAGCAGCTATAGCCACCTGTGTAACCATCCATCTGTCACTCAAAGAGGCCACGCCCCTAAAAGGTAAAGTTTAAGCCTTAAGGCAATTTAAATAGATGAGTTATGTAAACAGACGTTATGAATGGGAAATTATCTATAAAGACCAAACAGGTTGTAAACACATTTATTTCTGCTGTAAAGGTTTAACATGAGAGTCTATGGGACTGACTCCCTGCTGCCTCTGCTGGACGTCAGAGGAACATGCTGGCTTTATTTTTCTAAAATTACTAGAGCGTGTAATTGTCCTCTGGATGGTTTGTGGTGTTGGGTTCAGGGTCAGAAACCAAGTAAGATGCTAACGAGGCAGACGCTCTTTAACTTCAGCAGGACTCAGTGATGATTGGACGCTATTGGAGGCCAGATTTCAGAGGCACGGTGTCGTGGCTTTCCACCCGCATGATCAGACTTAATGCTGCACAATGAGCCTGATCTTCCTGTGGAGAAGCAGTAAAGCTGTTTCTGTATCTTATCTCTGACACTTTCAGCTTTAGACTCCAGGAGAATCAGATGTTGTGATCACTGTTGTGATCCAAGATGGCGCCGCGTATGGATGCCCTGGTGCTTCAGTGCGTTACTTCTGTCTTGTTTTTGTGCATAACTTCTGTGTCTGGGCACTCCTCTGGATATTCTTACACCAGAGAAGAGCTCCTTAACTACAGGACTACAACACCTGTGGATTTACTTCCAATATTTGTCGCATCTGCGGCAGATTTACTGCAGACTCTGATCAGGAAAGAGAGACGTCGAAAGAGAGGTAAGCGAGCCGGCGCACTCGTGCGTCTGAGGAGACGCGGACTGCGAACTGCTCTTCCTGGGATCTTCCTTTCCAATGTTCGCTCACTCAGGAATAAAATAGACGAACTGGCCCTGATGAGAAGCATGAACAGAGACTTTGCCTCCTCCTGTGTCTTATGTTTTACGGAGTCGTGGCTCTGTGAGGACATCCCGGACAGCGCGCTCAAGCTGGAGGGCTTTCATCTGCTGCGCGCGGACCGGCAGGCCTCTCTCTCTGGTAAGACCACAGGTGGAGGTGTCTGCTTCTACATCAATAGTGGCTGGTGCACAGATGTAACAGTGATTGCTCAGCACTGCTCTCCCTCTCTGGAATATCTTTTTATCCACTGCAAACCGTTTTATTCTCCGCGGGAGTTTGCTTCATTCATCCTGGCCGCTGTTTACATCCCGCCAGACGCAGATGCGCAGGCAGCTCAGTGCGCACTCGCGGAGCAGATACTGCACATGGAGCGGACATACCCGGACTCTCTCATCATTGCTCTTGGGGACTTTAACAAAGCCAATCTGAGCCATGAGCTTCCGAAATATAAGCAGTATATTAAATGCCCGACCAGAGACCACTGTTACAGCACGATCAGCGGGGCCTATCGCGCGGTGCCGCGCGCTTCACTCGGACTTTCTGACCACGTCATGATCCACCTAATCCCCGCGTACAGACAGAGGCTGAAGCTCTCCAAACCTGTCGTGAGGACCAAAAAACTGTGGAGCAACGAGGCTGTGGAGGAGCTTCGCACGTGTTTGGAGACCACAGACTGGGACACATTGAAGGCTGCTTCTAACAGCTTGGACGAGTTTACGGACACTGTCACCTCCTATATCCACTTCAGTGAGGACAGCATTGTGCCATCACGCACCAGGGTGAGTTATAACAATGACAAACCCTGGTTTACTCCTAAACTCAAAAAGCTGTGGCTGGGAAAGAGAAAGGCGTTCAGAAGCGGAGACAGGGACTGCTACAGAGAGGCCAAGTACAGGTTCACTAAAGAAGTGGACATTGCTAAACATCAGCACTCTGAGAAGATGCAGCAGCAGATCTCAGAGAATGACTCGGCCTCTGTGTGGAAAGGTTTTAGGAATATCACAAACTACAAGCCTAAAACCCCCCACTCCACTGATGACTTGCTCTTAGCCAACACCCTTAACGACTTCTACTGCCGTTTTGACGAGCCATCAGGCAGCCTTCACACCTCCAACGGCCCCAACAATAGAGGCACTTTGGACACTCATTCCCCCACCTCTCCCCCCTCCATAGAGCCATCACCACCTTCAAACTGTTCACCTACAACACCCCCCTCCTCACCCCACACAAAAGAGGATTTCACACCACCTCCTCCCACCACAACTCTTCATATTCATGAAGCAGATGTGAGGAAGCAGTTTAGGAGTCTGAATGCTCGGAAAGCTCCCGGCCCAGACGGTGTGTCTCCTGCCACCCTCAGACACTGTGCAAACGAGCTGGCCCCAGTGTTTTCTGGCATCTTCAACTCCTCACTGCAGGCATGTCATGTGCCTGCCTGCTTCAAGTCCTCCACCATAATCCCTGTCCCCAAGAAACCTAGGATCACTGGACTAAATGACTACAGACCCGTGGCTCTGACATCTGTGGTCATGAAGTCATTTGAGCGCCTAGTTCTCTCCCATCTCAGGACCCTCACGGCCCCCCTCCTGGACCCCCTGCAGTTTGCATATAGAGCCAACAGGTCTGTAGACGACGCCATCAACATGGCCCTACACTTCATCCTGCAGCATCTGGACTCCCCAGGAACCTACGCCAGGATCCTGTTTGTGGACTTCAGCTCTGCCTTCAACACCATCCTTCCAGACCATCTCCGAGACAAGCTTTCCCAGATGAATGTGCCTGATCCCATCTGCCGGTGGATCACTGACTTCCTGACGGACAGGAAGCAGCATGTGAGGCTGGGAAAGAATGTCTCGGACTCCCGGACCATCAGCACCGGCTCCCCTCAGGGCTGTGTTCTTTCTCCTCTGCTCTTCTCCCTGTACACCAACTGCTGCACCTCCACCCACCAGTCTGTCAAGCTAATCAAGTTTGCAGATGACACCACCGTTATTGGACTCATCTCGGACGGGGATGAGTCTGCCTACAGGAGGGAGGTTGAACGTCTGGTGTCCTGGTGCAGCCACAACAACCTGGTGCTGAATGCCCAGAAGACAGTGGAGATTATTGTGGACTTCAGGAAGCACACAGCCCCCCCCCATCATCCTGACTGACACCCCCATCACCTCTGTGGACTCATTCCGCTTCCTGGGTACCACCATCACCCAGGACCTGAAGTGGGAGCCCACCATCACCTCCGTCATTAAGAAAGCCCAGCAGAGGATGTACTTCCTGAGGCAGCTGAAGAAATTCAACCTGCCAACACGGACGATGATGCAGTTCTACACTGCAATCATCGAGTCCATCCTCACCTCCTCCATCACCGTGTGGTACGCTGGAGCCACTATCAGGGACAAACAGAGACTGCAGCGTGTTGTGCGCTCTGCTGAGAAGGTGATTGGCTGCAGACTCCCATCTCTGCAGGACCTGTACACCTCCAGGACACTGGGGCGTGCAGCTCGGATCTCAGCTGACCCTTCTCACCCTGGACACAGTCTGTTTGCCCTGCTCCCCTCAGGCAGGAGGCTCCGGTCCATTCGCACCAGAACCTCTCGCCATAAGAACAGTTTCTTCCCCTCTGCTGTCGGACACATGAACAATAACCGTATGACTGTTCCCACCACTAACACATGACCCTACGCTGTGTCACTGCATCATTCCATGTTTGGCACTGATCACCACCTGCACTCATGTATATATCATGTATATATCTATCTACTTAGCACTTTTAATTCTTATTCTCATTTTTATTTTCATGTCTATTTAAGCTTAATTTATAACAGTATTTATGACAGTATGTTTGCACTGAAGCACCGCAGCAATTTCCTAATGTTGTAAACCCGCTCAACATTTGGCAATAAAACCTTTCTGATTCTGATTCTGAGAATCAGATAGTGTAACAAACCAACAGCTTTGGGTATATTTATGGGTCTATCTGAAACTCACATTCACATTACTCATACAGCAGTTATCTTATCATTAAGCCCATCCAAGCTCTTCTTCTATTGGACATTGTGTCACAGGCTGTGATTGGCCAGTGATGATGCAGCCTTACAGCCAGCCAAAAAGAGACTTTGGCATTTTTTATTATGTTAGGTTTACTTTACGAGGTATTAGACAGTGTGAAGCCGGGTGGAGAGCTACAGCTGAACTATAAATTATAAATTTATTCATGAGGCCCTCATGTGGCCGCCTAAGGAAAATTAACTGCCCAATGCCGGTGTCAAGGATTTGTTAGCTAAACCACTGCAGCTGCAGCTGCTCAGTGTCTCCAGCACCACAGGAAGTTGGCACCAGCTGATCATCAGAGCCTTCGAGTTTTAGGGGATAACTGAACCCGTTTTAACAGATCCTTTGAAAACATCTTATTTTTGTTCTTCAGTGAATCGTTCCTGAAGTCAGAGCGGGAATTATAACTGTACATTAGCTAAGTTTGAGTTTGGTTTGGTACCTGGCAGCAGTTTGCGACGGGCCATGGCAGCTGCTCGGTGGCTCTCATACTCGACAAAAGCAAAGCCTCTGTTCTTGGATTTGTCGGCGGCGCTGGGGTACACGATGACATCGACGACGCCGTCTGTGACCTTCTTCATCTCTGACAGGATCTCCTCTCGCTTCTTGGTTTTGGGAATCCCGCCAACAAAGAGGCGGCAGTTATCGACGCTGGCACAAACGCCGAGGAGGCGTCCGTTCCTGTGGGCCAGAGAAAGATTTGGTTCAAGCTCAAACGGGAACCCAGCTGGCTAAGGTTGCTTTGTTAGGTCTTTGCTGATTGGCACTTGGGTGTTTCTATGTTTGTACTGGACTGTGACCACAACCCAGGACTTTGGGTTTATTTGTTAAGGGGTTTTTTTTGTGTTAAAAGCACTCGAGTACCTGCACCATCTGTTTCCCCGGTGTAATGCTCCCAGTCTATTTTGAGATAAAGAAGCTCTCCTTGCTCTCCTGCTTCCTGCCTGTTCACTGTATCGGCTGACTTGTCATGAACATTTGAATTTTGGACTTGTATCTGCTCTGGTTTCCTCTCCTCTGGACCATTACGTAGTTTGGGTGTTTCTGGTAGATTGGTAGAATAATTTGCGTTACGTCACTGGCAGGGTTAAAGGTCGTAGGGTTGGGTGTTTGGTTAGTGGGTCATAGAAGGTTAGTTGGTCAGTTGATAGGCTGCAGGTCAGGGGTGGGGAACTCCGGCCTTAAGGGCCAGGGTCCTTTAGATGTGTCCTTGATCCAACACAGCAGATTTAAATGTCTAAATGACCTCCTCAACATGTCTTGAAGTTCTCCAGAGGCCTGGTAATGAACTAATCATGTGATTCAGGTCTGTTGACCCAGGGTGAGATCTAAAACTGGCAGGACACCAACCCTTGGGGTTCCCCACCCTTGCTGTAGGGGGATGGCCGGCTGGTAGAGTGATGGTAGGTGGGTACTGCTAGTCTGTACTAGAGATGGACCGATCCGATATTACGTATCGGTATCGGTCCGATACTGACCTAAATGACTGGATCGGATATCGGAGAAAAATAAAAAATGTAATCCGATCCATTAAATATCACGAAAGCACCTCACAAAACTTGCAACACGCCGTAACTCGCCTCAGAACGTTAGCACGTCGGAGCAGTATGCATCACGTGATAGAGCGGCTGTGGCATGCGGGACCTGTCGGTGGTCTGGATAGCATGTGGAGCTTCGCTAGCAACCTGGCATTTCATCTCCGACAAAGTTATCCCGAGAGAAGTAAAGCAAGTGTGTAAGTCCATCTCTGAATGTTTGTAAAGCATTCCTGCGTTAAGCTTAACGAGCGACTGCCTCTCCTGCTGCTACTTCAATCATGAAACTGATCAATGATTAGCTGATCGGCTTTTCTGTCTCGAGTCCGTGTCTCTAGTTTGCTTTTGGCCCACTTTGCACCAGAAAGAGGAAACCAGCGGCTGAACAACAGCAGCACGTTTAAGCTTGATCAGCTGTTGTTAGAATGTATTTATTATTACTTTCTACACCAGGATCTTTTCTACGTAGCTGACGGCTGGTAACTGTGCAGGGGCGGATCTAGCAAAGTTTAGCCAGGGGGGCCGATAGGGCATTAACAGGGAAAAGGGGGCACAAAGACATACTTTTCTTTCTTATTCTCATTTAAAATGTCTAGCTTTTAATAAATAATTATCTGACACCCAAAGTTTTAATTTGATGTAAAATGAATAGAAGTCAATTACTGTATATAGTAACTATTAAGTCTAATATATATACCCTAGTAAGCTATAGTACTTTTTCCTTTGGGAAGGTACCATCTGTGCAGTCTGCAATTTTGTTGAAGAAAGATGTTGAATCTATTTAATATTTCTTGAAAAATAATTGATTTCTGTGCATTTTTTTCACACTGCATCAAATTAAGGTTGATTACGTCGATTAAGCATCATGAGGTGGAGCGTGAGGGGTGGTTCCCTATTTTTTATTTATTTATTTTTGTTGTTGCTGGGAGTTGGAACCCTATTAGTTAGGTTGCTTAATATTTACGCTAAGTACTCTTTAAAATACCAGAATAGGGAGGATGGTGTAGGTTTAAGTTTATTAGATTGATCAGTATTGCTGAACTATGAAATATTTTTTTTGTATACAGGTATAACAGAATAGCTTTAGTGTAGTTGTTGTTTTAAACTTGAGTATGAACTTATACAAAATGCAGCAAGATATTTAAAAAACAGTTTTGTTGATTAAAAAACATTATATCGGATTCATATCGGTATCGGCAGATATCCAAATTTATGATATCGGTATCGGTATCGGACATAAAAAAGTGGTATCGTGCCATCTCTAGTCTGTACCGATGTTAATTAATGATTCTCTCAACAAGGCAGTCACCAATGAGGAATCAGAACCAGGCTGGACTCCCAGGTTTGACTAGTCGCCTGACTGGTTTGACTCTGGCTGTTGTAACTAAAGACTTATATGAGCTGAAGTCAGGTGAGGCATGACTCTTGAACCACCTGTGCTCCACATTCAGGAGAAGGTGCTGACATTAAAGATGGCATTACCTTGGCCTCCAGTAACGCTGTGAGGAACCTTGGAGTCATTTTTGACCAGGACATGTCCTTCAACGCACATATTAAACAAATATGTAAGACTGCGTTCTTCCATTTGTGCAACATCTCTAAAGTTAGAAATATCCTGTCTCAGAGTGACGCTGAAAAACTAGTTCATGCATTTATTACTTCCAGGCTGGACGACTGTAATTCATTATTATCAGGAAGTCCTAAAAACTCACTGAAAAGCCTTCAGCTGATCCAAAATGCTGCAGCAAGAGTCCTGACAGGGACTAGAAAGAGAGAGCAGATTTCTCCTGTTTTGGCTTCCTGTTAAATCCAGAATTCAAAATCCTGCTCCTCATATACAAGGTCTTAAATAATCAGGCCCCATCTTATCTTAATGACCTTGTAGTACCATATCACCCTATTAGAGCACTTCGCTCTCGCTCTGCAGGCCTACTTGTTGTTCCTAGAGTATTTAAAAGTAGAATGGGAGGCAGAGCCTTCAGTTTTCAGGCCCCTCTTCTGTGGAACCAGCTTCCAGTTTGGATTCAGGAGACAGACACTATCTCTACTTTCAAGATCAGGCTTCAAACTTTCCTTTTTGCTAAAGCATATAGTTAGGGCTGGACCAGGTGACCCTGAGTCCTCCCTTAGTTATGCTGCAATAGACGTAGGCTGCCGGGGATTCCCATGATGCATTGAGTTTTTCCTTTCCAGTCACCTTTCTCACTCACTATGTGTTAACAGACCTCTCTGCATTGAATCATATCTGTTATTAACCTCTGTCTCTCTTCCACAGCATGTCTTTTATCCTGTCTTCCTTCTCTCACCCCAACCAATCACAGCAGATGGCCCCGCCCCTCCCTGAGCCTGGTTCTGCTGGAGGTTTCTTCCTGTTAAAAGGGAGTTTTTCCTTCCCACTGTCGCCAAAGTGCTTGCTCATAGGGGGTCATATGATTGTTGGGTTTTTCTCTGTATCTATGAAGCGCCTTGAGGCGACTTTTGTTGTGATTTGGCGCTATATAAATAAAATTGAATTGAATTAAAGATGCCTGCTGGTCAGGTTGTTTGGGTACTCAGTGCTTCTTAGTTTGCTGCTCCATTATGTTTGCAGTTGTGAACTGTTACTAGAAAAATAACTCTAACATTTCTTTGACAGTGACTGAAAGAAAGTAGACCTGAAGCCTGCCGATGTGTTTCTGAGAGCTCAGTTATCCTGTCATTATTCAGTACAAATGAAGATAAGAGAGGGATCACCTAATCTCATAGTTGTTGAGCTGCTTCATGGCAGCCCTGGCCTCCTGTTTGTTGCTGAAGGTGACAAAGGCGTATCCTCTGTTGTTCCCGTTGAAGTCCATCATCATCCTCACCTCGTAGATCTTTCCAAACTGAAGAGATGGAGAGGGAAGCACCCACAGATGAAACAACACCCCCAGATAGATCACAGTGACCGCATCCTTAACCGTGGTTCCCTGACCTTCTCACACAGCGGAACCAGCTCATCTTCAAACAGATCTCTCGGCAATTTCCCCACAAAGATCTCGCTGCCCCTCTCCGGTGGGGGGCCGTCCCAGCCTGGAGGCGGGCCGCCGTACCGCCGCTGACCGTTCTCCTGAAGCGCCAGCAGGAAAACATGAAAAGCAATCAGGAGCAGTAACAGACACGTGCTGCTGTCTCCTGGGTCTGAGGGGCCACGTACCTGGCGCAGCTGGTATCCGGTTCGCTGCATGAGTGAACGAAGCGCCGCCTCCTTCTGCGTCCCCGCCAGTCCGTCCCCGCTTGCTTTCTGATTGGAATCCATTGGGTGTGATTGACAGCGATATGTAAATCAGGGAAATTAGCGGTGCTCACTGGAAGACAATAACAGCAAAGGTGTTATTATGAATGCAAACAGCTGTGAACCTGTCCGCCTGCACGTGTCATCCAATAATGTGCCGGAGTATTGCACAGAATACAGTCACACCTGTTTGAATGCAAATCACTGCAAGCTTCAGACCGTAACATGTTTGAGGGACGTTAAATGTTCATTTGATGTCGTGCTGATGGTTTTATTGCACACTGAAAGTGACCAGACTCACTGAGTCCCTGAGCTGGACCTCTGCACATCTATACGAAGCTGCTTTAGATCCATTTACGACGCTGACGGGGGAAACGCTGGGTGGTTTCAGCAGCTTTTGTCACTGACGTGGTCGAACAGCAGTCGAGGAGGACCTGCTGGTCTGAACGGCATACACGAGTCGTGTTTTGAAGAGCGCTGCAGCGAGGTCAAGGTCTGCTCGGTAATCATTGACAGAGACTGTGGAAAGCTGCAGGCTGGAAGCCCGTCTCACTGTAACACTGAGAGGAAACATGCGAGGCTTCAAATGTGAAGCCAGCACATTTATAAATCCTGTGTTTCATGAATGAATCACACACTCCTCTCTAACGAACCTCAAAACCTGAACCCTCTAACCACAGCCTGGGCCAGAAAATGGTCCCAGCCCTCCCAGTTTGGGAATGAGACGAAGGCAAAAACAAACAGTTGTTCTGTGTATCTGTCTCTTTATTTACAGGAACCACAGGACAGCACACAGTCAGCCGATGATGTAGAGACAGAGAACAACCTTGTGGACTTTGGCTGATGCTGCTGGGTTTATGATGAATGTACTGACACAATTTTAAGGGTCAGTTATTTAAATGATTGAATTATAAATATCTCTATTTATAAAGCATTACACAGCGAACAAACCATCATCTGTTAGCAGTGCTTGGCGACAGCAGGGAGGAAGAATGCCCCTTTACTATGAAGACCTAGAACGTTCAGCCACTCATCAGTAATGACTACATGTCATTTAGATATTTCCAAGCACAAGAACATCTGTCGCTGTCGTGGAAATATGGGAACAATGAGAGCGTTTGGAGTTTAGGTTCAAAACGATGTTTGAACCAGCGCGTTACAGTGCGCCACCATCCGTTCAATCTGACACGCTCATGCTCGCGGGCATCTCATGATTGCACAGCTGCACTGTCAAGCATGTGGACCTCGTGAGCCAGCTACATGATAAGTCGGACTTCCTTAACCACCTCCAGATTCTGATCCTCTTTAAGTTCACGATCAAATAAACCCAGAAGCATCACCGAGAGTCCAAAGTGCAGAGAGGATGTTCTCGCAGGTGGTGCAATAAGGTTTAACGTCCAGACAAAAACAATATAGCTCAGTTAGCAGTTAGCAGGAAGTTAGCTTGCTAGTTTCCATGTAAAGGTGATACTCCACGTTCTGACTGAAGAACCTGGGACAGAAACACAGACTGAAAACTAAACAGCAGCGAGGTTGGAGGGTTAGTGAAGCTAGGCTAGCTGACAGGTGGAGATGTAAACACATGAGCACAGAAAGATGGAGGACCAGGGTTAAACTGTCCCCAATGAAAGTTCACATTGAGACAATCGCCATCACATGACAGCAAGAAGCCACCAAAAAGAGAATGTCTGGGGTGATCGGTCCACAGCAGGGGTCAGAGGTCAGGTCGCTGTTAAAGTCCTGATCCTCGGCTGCTGCAGCTACAGCGCTCAGTACATTTATGACACCAGTGTCAGGTTCATGAATTATTACAGTGAATCCTCGAGTGTGCGCTTTAATCACTGTGATATTTTCAATAGTAACATATGATCATTGTTGTTATTATTTTTATTCAGAATCGCAGTTTTAGTTTTTGTGGTCAAAGTCCTGTTTGCCCGTTAATATAAATGTACGTTTTTAACAGGTTTTTGACAAATGGTAAATGGCCTGTATTTGTATAGCACTTAGTCCCTATGGACCCCAAAGCGTGTTACACTACATTCAGTCATCCACCCATTCACACACCGTGATGGCAGCTACACTGTAGCCACAGCTGCCCCGGGTGCACTGACAGAGGCCACAGTGTAAGACAAATTTCTAAAATATTTGTGTTCTCTTGTTTCTACGACAGCTCAAAGTCTCACGCTGCATCAGAATAATGGTGATAAAAAGCTGAGCACAAAATTGTTTCATTAAAAAAAGGAGAGACAGACACGAGCACAGAGACGCCCTCTCCTCTGCAGGAGGGGTGGCTCTGTCCTCGGCCTTTATCAAACTGCCCTCCAGTTTGGGCGTTGCCTGTGTGTGCTCTGATCTTTGACGGGGGCTGTGACCTCAGAGCGCTCCCCAGCTCTGGGTCCCAAACTCCTGAAAATCAAAGCTCTTTAAGCACAGAACAACTTGTACTGGACATCAGCTGTTGGTGGGAGTCACGCTCAGTGTTCGTCCGATTGTGTCTGGGAGCTCTGTGAACACACAAGGAAGTTTAGGGTGAGCTGAGAGTCAGCGCGTGGAAAAACATCAGCTGGACTCAGTCACCTGCTGCTGAGATCCACCAATCAGCACGGCTGACAGAGGGGCGTTTGGCTGGCAAACAGAGCTGATGCCTAAAGAGATCTGCGTTTCTTCAGCTGGTCATGAATCTGTTGACATTTTCAGTTTTTCAATCAAAAAACACGTTTGAATTTTTATCCAGTCAGACACAGAGAGAGCAGAGGCCACAGCTGTGAGTATGGAAGCCCATCAGCGCCCAGAACTTAATGACAGGCTCCATAAAACCTTCATTACTTAAAACTTCAGCCAGTCAGAATGAGTTACACGATGCATCGCAGTCATGTTTAGGTAAGCTGGTGTGTTGCATCTTTATAAATACATCCTGACAGAATGAGACAAAAAATAACACGAGCATGCGTTCTGTGATATGATATCAAAACATTTTATATTGAAATCGTTCAACATTCATGTGGAAGTTCAAATTTCAGGGTAGAAGATCAAAATAATGTCAAAATACATGGATTCAATAAAAAAAACGATACAACTAAATTGTCTTAAAATATAATGTAACCTATAATTAAATATGTGTATACATTTATAACAACTGTGTAAAAATATGACATATTAATATAAATACCAACAAAGTATCAGTTAAAGGTAAAAAAAATTAACCTCAATTAAAATGTAATGTTGTTCAAAATGATGAAAGAATAAATGAAAGACTTACAGCCCCACAGTCATGACCTCCATCTTCTCCTACAAATCCCAGCATGCCTTTCAGCAAATCTGCCTTATCAGCCTGTGTGAGCTGCAGCTCGCTCTCAGAGTAATCTCTGCTGCTGCACTGGTTAACCTTTCCCCACGTTTCAACCACTACAGCCACGTCTGCACAGTCACATCTGCATAGTCACATCTGCAAATCTGCGTCTGCACATCTGCACAGTCACAACTGCACAGTCACATCTGCATAGTCACATCTGCAAATCTGCGTCTGCACATCTGCACAGTCACATCTGCAAATCTGTGTCTGCACATCTGCACAGTCACATCTGCATAGTCACATCTGCAAATCTGCGTCTGCACATCTGCACAGTCACAACTGCACAGTCACATCTGCGCAGTCACATCTGCACAGGTGACCCGTTGAAGACCACGGTGTGTGTTTGAGGTAGCAAACAAGCTGCAGTGTTTATGCTCTGTTCTGAAAAGTTGACCTTTGACCCTAACTCCAGTGTGGGTCACACAGCTGCAGCTGTGATAAACACCAGGAACATAAGATGTTTTTTTCCAGCTGACCGCAGCACTGGATGAAAACAAACTACTTCCTGTCCTGTTAAACGCCGCAGCTCGCTCTTAGACTGTGTTTCCTGCCTGTCTTCAAATTAAAAGTCCGAGCAGTGACCTGGGTGAAGCACTGCACTGAGTTTATGAAGGTAGGCGTCATTTTAATGTAAACATTTCAGTGATGTGTGACGTCAGAGGTCAAATGTTCTGACTTTGTGAACAATAACTGAATTTAATCTGTGGATAAAAATCGATTTCAAAGGTAATAATCACATAAAATATTCCTACTCTGGTCTTAAAGATCACATTTAAGTAAACAGAAGTTTAGACGCCAGCACTACGTCCTGATTGGATCCTGATGAGCACCTCGCTCGTTTCCACTCAGATCTTTTTAATGTCCTGGTGACCTTCAAAGTGAAATGAATAACTACTCGCTGCTGATTCACGGTGGCTGACTTTACAGACGGAGTATTTTCCTGTTTTGAAACTGGAGGAGTTGATGAGTGACAGGTGGATCTACCGGTCACAGGTAGCCCCGCCCTCCTCCTCCTTCCTGTTCCTCTCAGACTCTGACGGGACCAAAATCGAAAAATACTCTAAAATACACTTCCTGTTTTCTTCAGTCTGACCTGAAAGTAGTGACTGAACCCAGATCAGCCGAGAAGGACGCTCATTTTCTCATAGACTTCTATACAGTCAGAGTTTAGAGGAGTCGCCCCCTGCTGGGCATTAGGAGCAATGCAGGTTTAATGCGCTATAGCAGTTTCCATCTTTATACACAGTCAATTACAATACAAAAAAATTAAACTCTGGCTAAATGTGGCTCTAGCTCCTGATTAATTACTGGATTATGATAATACTAAGTTACAGTTCAGCTTCTGTTTGGATTAAACTGAGTAGTAAATATGTTACTTTAAGCTTTTTCTGTATAAATGTGGGACTTCACGGAGCAGGAGTCTTTTCTTTTTAACCTTGAAACCCAAAGCAGACAGAAACTCGACTCTGTGCTTGTTTGTGTTTATTTCTGATGTTTTTATGGGTCGAGAGACACTCGCTCACATTCTCTCTTTTTTCACACAGCGGTAGGGAGACATTTACTTAGCACTCTCGCTCTCTCCATTAAAACACCCATTAACCCCGGCCGGCCTGTTTGCTCAGCTAGCTGCTTTTAGCCTCTGTGACAGCTACTGTTCACCAGACACCAGCGAAGAAGAGAGGAAGAACGACCCTCACTTTACCTGTTCACACTTTCTCTCTCTCTGTGTATATTTAAAATATAAAATTCAAACCTAAAAAACTTTATTTGCATGAAAGAGAGACAAAAACTCACCTGAGCAATTTCAGAGATCACCTCCCTCCGATCAGAGCTGTGTCATTCTGAGCGCCGAGTGTGTGTTCACGTGTCATCAGGGGCCTCTGTGTGTGTGTGTGTGTGTGTGTGTGTGTGTGTGTGTGTGTGTGTGTGTGTGTGTGTGTGTGTGTGATCACATCATATCAAACTCCAAAGGTTCACTGTCTTCGTGTTGGCTTTACAAGCTGCCCAGCGTTAATGTTTAACCCGCTGCTATCTGTGGAGACACACACACATGCATGCAAATATAGACACACACACACATACTTGTGGAGTGTCCTGCAAATGTCTCTTCACAGCACACAAACATGTGGTCAGGTTTTTAACCCAGGGCCTAAAACCTGGTCCTGGTTCTGACTCAGACCTCAGCTGCAGGCCTGAACCCTGCAGTTCTTCTGACGTCCACTAGAGGCCCAACGCTGCCTCTACTAAACACTAAACATGTTAAAAACTATGGAGGAGCAGGAGAGTCACACAATGATTATTAAATAACTACATTTTTAAAAAAAAAATCCAAAATCATTTTCAAAATCTGTTTGTTTATTTTTTTAATTTTTTTTTTAATGTAATAAAAATAAGTAAATAGACATAAAAATTTAACATGGAACATAAATTGTTTTGTCTTTTGACATTTAAAATGCTCATTGTACTCCTTGAACTAGCAGCTACTGGACTAGCTTCTTCATTTAGCTTTCGGTAAGTCGTTATGTCCTTACAGCAACAGTTTGAGAACTGTTTGGACATTTGCACATTTACCTCGACGTTCCCTGTCTTAAAATGTCCAGCATGGATATATGACGAACATGAAGGCACTCTGCAGTGAAACGGAGGCCCCATTCTCCAAGTGTGCATCTGATTCACCTGATAAAGGTGAGGAATGCTAGTGTTAGCCACGCTAGCATAGCTAACACTAGCATAGCTAACACTAGAATAGCTAACACTAGCATGGCTCCCACTAGCCTGGTCACAGCAGATGGCCCCGCCCCTCCCTGAGCCTGTTTCTGTTGGAGGTTTCTTCCTGTGAAAAGGGAGTTTTTCCTTCCCACTGTCGCCAAAGTGCTTGTGTAACATAGTTAAATAGAGTCGAAGTTAAATCCCCCTAAATGGGACATTGGCACCAACCTACTTTTGTCACCCTGCAACATTCACAAAGGGCAAGGGATTCTGGGTAATCCTGAGAATAATGGAGGATTCCTGCGAGGTAAGGAATGCGCAAATGTCGTGGGGAAGAAAAATCATATCGCTGGTTGTAACGGTAATACAAGCTGACCCGATTATTTTTGTTGTTTAAACATCATTTGTTGCGGGTCATTTCTCATGTGCTTATGTTGAATTGAATGCACGTTTATGTGAGATTTCTTTTTTGGGAAGAGAGGAAAAAAATGGGAGCACAGTTAGCTAACTCTGTTGTTGCCTTTCCATTTAGATCTTACGCTGATTGTCCACGACAATAAAAGAAAGCATTCTAACTTGTTGCCTTTTTGTTGTGAATGCAGGTATGTGACTGTGCCACACTGTTTAGAGTACACATTGTTTTATGCACAGTTCTGAAATATATTTCTGTATTCCTTTCATTTGGGAAATTTAAGATGGAGATTAATTGTGTTGAGGTTCTTCTATTTTGTTTGTATAATTTTACCACTATATGGGCACACTGCAAGTGGAAACGTAATCCTCAGAATAACGAAGGATTCCTGTGAGATCTTACGCCGATTGCCCGCCACAATAAAGGAAAGCATTCTAACTTGTTTTGTGATCTTGTTGGTCAGCGTTGGTTTTCTCCTTGGAGTCTCCCATGGAGGCCATTTTTGCCCAGCCTCTTTTTTATTGTTCATCGTGACCTCTGACTTTAACTGAGCTGCATGAGGCCTGTAGGTCTTTGGATGTTGTTTTAGGGTCTTCTGTGACCTCCTGGATAATTTTGGCCAGCCGGTCGCTCCTGGGAAGGTTCGGCACCGTTCCAGGTTTTCTCCATGTGTGGATAACGGTTCTCACTGAGGTTTACTGGAGTCCCAAAGTTAAAGTTAAAAGTTAAAGTTTAATTATTTATATAGCACATTTAATTACAACAGGAGCGTTGACCAAAGTGCTGTACAAGAATACAACATACATAATAAAACAACTTAGAGTATTAAAAGCAAACACCAAATATGAATTAACAAATAACAAATAACTCTCATGCTGTATTAAAAGCCAGTAAATAAAAATGTGTTTTAAGATAAGATTTAAAAAGATTGACAGTAGGAGCCTGTCTGATGTGTAGGGGCAAATTACTCCACAGCTTAGGTGCTGCGACTGCAAATGCTCGATCACCTCTATGAACCAGCCTCGACCTTGGTACAGCTAAAAGCAAAAGATCACTTGATCTAAGAGATCTAAGGGGGTATAAGTCTGCAAGAGCTCAGACAAATACCCGGGAGCCTGTCCATTCAGGGCTTTGTAGGTCAACAAAAATGTTAAAGTTAATTCCGAAGTGGACAGGGAGCCAATGGAGAGAGGCGAGCACCGGGGAAATGTGTTCACATCCTTTAGTACGTGTCAGAAGACGAGCTGCAGCATTCTGGACCAACTGCAGCCTTGCCAGGCAGGTCTGGCTGACTCCAGCATATAAGGAGTTACAATAGTCCAGCTGGGATATAATGAAAGCATGAATCGCTCGTTCAAAGTTTTTAAAAGATAAAAATGATCACCTTAGATAAAAGGCTCAGTTTGAAGAAAGACCGCTGTACAACTGAGCTAATTTGTTTTTCAAAGGTGAAACGTCAGAAATGTCTCTGTAACCTTTCAGTCTGAAAAAGTTGAGTCCATGAGGAAACCTTCTGACTGAAAACAAACGTGTCTGAGGATTCAGCTGATCGACGCTCCCAGCAGTCGGCGTTAGGTTTGGTAAAGAGATAAAACCATCCGACCTGACCTTTGAGTTCAGATGAACTGTGGGGTCCACATAGCTGTGGTTCTGATCTTTAGGTGCTTTTAAAGGTTTAAATTAACTTCTGTTCTTCAACACGTGTGGCCAGATGTTCCCCGTGGTTCCCAAATCTAAAAAAACAAAATGTCGAGCTTTTAAAGTTTTATTTAGAGGTGAAATCTTTAATGTATGTTTGATCTTTATTATAAGTTGTCATCTATTCATTTTCTGCTTCCTGTCTGGATCTGCAGTCTAAACAGTCAAACATTTTACTTTGAAGGGCACAGTCCCAGCTCTACTGGGACCTCCACTCTGCTTCACCTGTAGTTTGAGCAATTTGCGGTGGGGGGGGGACTTCTCTGACCCAGCTGCATCTCCGGTGAGATGAGTGGGCTGGAGGTGGATGTGGGGTGGCAGCTGAACGCTGAGCAGGTCGGGGAGGTGAAGCGCAGGCTGCAGGAGGAGGAGCTTCCTGAGGAGGAAGGTGCACAAGTGTGAGTAGGAGGCAGAGCTACAGAGATTCAACAAAACCCAGAGGTGAGCTCACACACCTGAGAGTGATGTCACTGATACACAACAACAAACCTGTCAGAGAAGTTTGAAGAACAGCTGATTCACATCAACACCTGCGCTTTTATTCTGAAAACCAGCCATATATTTAAATTTTTTGTGCTTCGTTAAATTATCACTGTGTTTATAATTTATTGACTGGTGTGTGTGAATGAGAGCTCCACAGTTAATGAGGTCAATGAGGTGAAGAGTAATCTGGATACTGACGCGTCACAGATCCATATTTAGATGTTTTTATTTCTCAGTGCTCACGTTTAACCATCGCTGTTACTGTTATTGTGTTGGAGCGACTCTGACTCACATCGATTCTTCTGGGATTAATAAAATATTCTGATTCACAACATCAAGGTGCTTTTTATAGTAAGATAAAGACCCCACATTAATACAGCGAAAACTCCAAACTGACAATCATATGACCCCGTATGAGCAAACACTTTGGCGACAGTGGGAAGGAAAAACTCCCTTTTAACAGGAAGAAACCTCCGGCAGAACCAGGCTCAGGGAGGGGCGGGGCCATCTGCTGTGATTGGTTGGGGTGAGAGAAGGAAGACAGGATAAAGACATGCTGTGGAAGAGAGACAGAGGTTAATAACAGATATGATTCAATGCAGAGAGGTCTGTTAATACATAGTGAGTGAGAAAGGTGACTGGAAAGGAAAAACTCAATGCATCATGGGAATCCCCCGGCAGCCTACGTCTATTGCAGCATAACTAAGGGAGGATTCAGGGTCACCTGGTCCAGCCCTAACTATATGCTTTAGCAAAAAGGAAAGTTTGAAGCCTAATCTTAAAGTAGAGATAGTGTCTGTCTCCTGAATCCAAACTGGAAGCTGGTTCCACAGTTTGTCAGCAGCTTGTTGTAATGACAGTGATCGTCCAGCAGAGGGCACCACGTGACAGCAGGAGTCCTGCGCTGGCCTTCAGCCGCTCTACCTGCTCTTTAGTAACTTTATTTATAAAAGACACGAACGCTCTTTGTTTTTCTATGAAATGTTTTTTCTTCACTGCTAAAAGGTAATAAAAAATTCAGCTACGAGACAATTATTGCAGAGAAATACTTAAAAATAAAAAAACGAATAACTTTACAAAGCCCATTAAAGATGATGAGCTGATAAAGGATCATAAAGGAAGACTATAGAAGACAACATCACATAAAAGCACGTCCATAAAAATGTGGTTTTGAAGGAAGTGGCTGCTTTTATGAGCCCGCTCTGCTCCAATTACTAGAACTTTATTTCCACAAACAACAAAACAGACCGACTGACATGAAGCGACCCCTGCAGCGTGCAGAGAGACCACAGCGCGGCAGCAAAGGTGCCACAGGGGGAATCGAACCGTGGACCTGCAGCACGCCGTGTGCACAGGACACATCACCACATTCACTCAGGAAGCTGCAGGCCTGCACACAGTGCTCCAGCAACATCCATCAGAACCACACCTGTCGCCTCCACCAGCTTCTGATTCCGACTAAGTCCGGGTCCAGGACTGGACTCGTGTTCCCACCTGAACTCCGCCCTGAGAGGTCTCAGCGTCCGCTGGAGTCTGTGGTCTGACGAAATGAGCGCGAGGGTGAAAAGTGAGAGAAATATAAAGAGAGCGGAGCAGTGTGAAGGCGAAGTTCAAACATGACATTTACAGGTGAAGGTGGAGGTTCCTTTATGATGCGTGTTCGAGGAGATCCTGGATGTTGTTTAGGCTCCGCCCTCTTTGCCTCAGAGGTCACAGAGACTGAATTAAAGATGTTATCCACCCCAATTTCCTGCTGATGAAGCTGGTCTCAGTGTGCGTCTCCCTGATGGGAAATAAAGGTGTGTGTGTGAGCGTTGGGGGGTTGGAGGTTGCCCCTGGGCTTCTTAAACATAACTCCGGCTCTGACACCAGCCGTAAATGTTCAGGTTTTAAACCCTGAAGCTTCAAGTGTTTCTGAGTGAGTGAGGAAGAGGAGGAGGAGGAGGAGGAGCTGAGGCAGACCAACTTTTCGTGGCTCGTGTCGTTCAGCCTCAGCTCCGGTAACTCGCTGAAGTGCCGCCGGGATGAAGCGGCAACGTTTCCGTCCTCCGGTGCGCGGCAGAGAGAGGAGAGCGGAGTGAGAGCGTCTCCTTCCTCCCGCACGTTTCTCTTTGCGTTTTTTTCGCTTATCGGTTTGAAAACAGCTCGTGTGCACCTGAGTGACGCTCAGCCTGCAGCAGGAGGAGCGGGGGGAGAGCAAGGCTGATGTTTCACGCCGTGTGTTTGCGTGGATTCGCTTCTGCGGACGCCGCTGTGCTGACCCAGCCTTCCTCCGGACTTCACGCGAGGACCTGTGGATTCTTCACTTAAACTTTGTTCCACGCTGTCGTCTCTCTGGTCGTCTCTCATTGATCAGATGTTTCCTGGAGCTACAGCTGCTTCTGCAGGCAGGACGCTGAGAGCTGGTGAGTGTCTGCTCAGGTTTCCTCTCACTCATCTCCACATCTGCTCAGATGAAACAGGGAGGATGTGAGGTCACACCCTGAGGACCAAACGTTTCTCCAGTTGCATCATCAGGAATTTTGTTTTCCTTGGTGGACCGAGGAACTCAGAGAACTTTAAAGACTTCAATGGGAAAAACCCGAAACTGCCACAAAGAAGGAAACTATCCTAAAACCAGAACTAGGTGTTTGCTCTCTGGTGAACCCCATCTGAGGAATTCAGGGAGACCCTGGATGTTCTTCAGTACATACTGAGAAGAAAGTGAGTGAAACTAACGACACACCTGAATTATCCTCCTGGAAGAACCTGCAGCATTACCTCAGACAAACCTCAGTGAGTTGCCAGACTCAACGGTTTTGAGGGAGGGATGTGAAGAGAGCTTCTCAGACACTGAGCTGAAACCACAGGAACTACATGACATCCCAGGAGGCTTCTGAAGACGCTGAAAGTCTGAATCTGAAGCTTCCTGAAAGTCTTTCTAATTTTTTACGTGACCCCCGAGAAATGCTGAATGTGGCAGAAGAAACAAAGTAAGTGCGGGTGTACCAAAGATCCTGGGTGTAAGAATATTTAAGAGTTGCTGTAACTGGTCATAGACTAACACTTTGACCAATCAGGATGAGCACTTCAAGGATCCTGAACATCCATAAAAACAGGAAACTCTGAGGAGGAGGTGCTGTGCAGGAACATGACTTTTGGAAGTCAAAACTTTTAGGTGCTCAAAATCCTCAAACACCCCAGAGGATTCGAAGAGTCGAGTTCTTTAGGAGAAGAAGGTATTCCAGTGGAACCTGGGGGCGTACCCCAGATAGTTCAAAAGAACTCCTTGTGGATCCCCTGAAGGACAGATGGGGACCTTGCGGGACCTCCAGTATGCCCTGCAGGAGAAGATCGAGGAACTTCGGCAACGCGACGCCCTGATAGACGAGCTGGAGCTGGAGCTGGACCAGAAGGACGAGCTGATCCAGAGGCTGCAGAATGAGCTGGACAAGTACCGCTCGGTGATCCGGCCCGCCACCGCCCAGCAGGTCCAGGCGCAGCAGCAGAGCCTCGTCCTGCAGCCGGACCAGCACCGCAGCAAGCGGCAGGCCATCTCCGCTGAACCCACCGCCTGTGACATCAGCGACCTGTGCCATGTGACCCTGCCCTTCTACCCCAAGAGCCCAGAGTACGTAAGCTACCTGCACCTTAAAGGGTTAGCTCGTCCTCCTGCAGATCTGTGGCTCTGAATGAGGGCAGCGCTGCAGGACTGTTAGAGGTTTCTTTATTGTAGTCAGTGACATGAGTAGAGCTGATGTGATGAGACAGACCGCTGCACCTTTACCCTCAGACACATAAAGGGTCATTTCCAGTCGTTTGATGTGATTATGCTGTTTGGAGCTGAGGTTCATGTCTGCTGCGATTCTTGAGCGAGGAACGCAAACATCCATAACAGATTAATTGAGTTTTTGCTAAACGCTCCAGCTGCAAACACCTGGCTCACATCTGAATTATGAGCAGCTGTTCATCAGCCACGCAGACGTCCTGAGAACCAATCAGATTTAACTCTGTTCTCGTGACTGATGGGCTGAAGGTGCAACAACAGTGAGTTGTTTTACAGACTGAAGGCTGCAGCTTCGTTGGGTGTGATTAAAGCTGGAAGCTTAGACAGTTTGTGGGTAACACCACAGCTTCAGGTCCGTCATGTCTAAGGTGACGTATCAGCCACACAGCAGCTGTGACGCTGCGCGGTCAGAGCGCCGTGTTGTGGTTTCTTTGAGGAGAAAGGTGAGAGGAGCTCCTGCCTCCTGAAGCCTGTACAGGGGCTGATCCAGGATACCAGACCCTTCAGGCTCTGTCCTCCTGCTGCGTGTCCTGGTGTTAGGCTCACAGCTTTAGGAAGACCTGGACTTCACTGCTCTGCATGGGTTTCATATTTAGAAATAAATCCAGGTACAAAGTCTCTGCGTGCGTTCATGAGGCTTTTTAATATGGCGCTGCTGGTGCTTCACAGCACCACCAACCCTCCGATTAACACATGACCTGCTCTACCACAGACAGATTTTACTGCTAGATTACAACTTAGGTGTTTAAATAAAACAATTTTTTATGAAGTCAGGCATCATTCTGTATTTTCATCACTCTGTATTTTGGAAATAAGTTGGGACTAATCTGGGAAACTCCTGCAGCTGTCACAGACTGGCACAGAGCGAGTCGTCGCTGTAGCTTTTTTTAAAAAGCAGAATTGAATAAGAATCAGTAAAAACACAAAGATGTGAGCAGGTCAGTGTGAAGGGAGATTCCAAACGGGACCAGGTCATGCACGAAGTGTGGGCGGCTGTTTTGGGCCATACTTCTGTGGACTTTTAATTTTGCGGTCTGACATGAGCTAGGTGCATGTTGTTATTTTGAATGATGCTTCCTGCATGAAGCCGCCACACGTTAGCTCATGTTGTCATTGTTGTCTGGGACCAGGATGCACAGCATCTCTGCTGCTTCAGTGAAGGTCTGATTACAAACGAGTAGACGTGTGGAGCCGGCAGCACGGGTCGCTTCACCTGCACAGGTGGAAGCAGAGGACGGCGTGCAGATTCATTCTCCTCCCTGATCTTTCCTTTGTCATTTTCCACATTTGCCTCTTCAGCAGTGAGGAAGCATGAAGCATTCATAAGTGATGCAGTGTGTTCACCAGCTTTTCCTTCCACGGATGAAGTCGCCCCGAAACACGTCGACGGCTTTCACATCACATGATTCGTTTGCACGTGTTAGTCTTCATGTTGTCGTGGACACACGTATGATGAGTAACGATTGGCTGTTTTCTCCTGTTAACGGTGGGCAGCGCGTAGACGACCAGTTTGGACTCAGAGTTTTTTTGGTGCCTGCAGCACTGCAGGGCCTCGTCAGCCTCGCGCAGGCTGGCCACTCCACCTCAGAGGCCTCCAACACCAAACACTCGACGCGGTTCGGGAATCCAACCTGCTAGTTTAGTTTATCTGCTCGTGTGTGATCAGGATGTCTCTGACTGCAGCCACTCATGGTTCAGCTAAATAGATTAAAATGCTGTGTTTAAGTAACATACACAGAACTATTATATTCATAAGCTCAAAATCTTATTGGAAACATAACTGAGGTGAATGGTTGGCTGTAAAGTCTGCCGGGTTCTGGTGTGCAGGAAGTGGAAGCAGATGGATTTTCTGAATCAAAGATGGTCCGACCAGCAGCAGCGTTTGAAGGCGCTGTGAGTAATCAGATGCTCAGCCTCAGTTCTTCAGTTTCCAGGACACGTCACACTGCAGTAACCCTCAGCTCCCTGATGCGCCTCTGCCGCTCACACGTCTGTGTGTCGGCTCAGCTTTCCGCCAGAGAACCACCTGATGCTGCACTTCCTGTGCGAGTGTAGACATTTGTACCTGTAATGACTCAGTGTTTGCTCCTGACAGTTTCCTGCACTCACTCAGTTTGTGCTGGAGTCACGTTTGTTCTACTTTTAACTCTGAGTGAAGCTTTTTCTGGAAACAAGGTTTTACTCAGAGCTGCTGCCCAGTTTTACTTTTGGACCTTTATGATTGGTTACAAAGGTCATAAACAAATATGCAGGACTGCTTTCTTCCCTTTGTGCAACATCTCTACAAATGGAAACATCACATTATCTTTTCAGGAAGTCCTAAAAACTCCCTGAAAGCCTTCAGCTAATCCAAAATGCTGCAGCAAGAGTCCTGACAGGGACTAGAAAGAGAGAGCAGATTTCTCCTGTTTTGGCTTCCTGTTAAATCCAGGATTCAAAATCCTGCTCCTCACATACAAGGTCTTAAATAATCAGGCCCCATCTTATCTTAATGACCTTGTAGTACCATATCACCCTATTAGAGCACTTCGCTCTCACACTGCTTGCGCGAGATGTGGCTTACTTTTGTGTACGTATACATATATATGGACCAGATGGTGTCGCCCCCTGCTGGCTGTTTGAGAGAAGCTGCACTTTGGCATCAGTTCCACTTTTCAGACCTGGAAGCTGCTGCCGTCTTTATTTACAGGTTGTGGGTGGTTCCCACTAAAGTTGGTGTTTGCAGCACACACACACACACACACACACACACACACACACACACACACACACACACACACACACACCTGACAGGGTTTCATTTACATCCCACCACCTCTCGCTGTCAGCGCCTGCCTGAGTGTTTGTCTCTGTGTGTTGTTGTAGAACAGTGTCACGGTGGAGAGTGTGTGGGCTGCGAGCGCCCACCAGCTCTCCTGCTGTCTGCAGCGAGGCTCCAGAGGCAGACGAGTTAATGATGAGCTGAGACTCGCCTGTCACAGATCTGCTGCTGACACTGGACTTTTATTTTGAAAGTTGTGTGTCAGGCAGGCTCGTCCTGTTTGTTCCTCGTTGCTGTGTTTGATGAGGTCGTTTTCATTGGCGGCTCTTTTCCTCCTGCTCCACACGTTTCTGCTGACAGTTGGATGTTTTTGTGTCACCTGCGTTTCCTGATGTGATGTTTCGTTTTCTCGTCCTTTGTGTTTGTGAATAATGATTATAAGATTATTGCTGCAGTCCTCAGGTCTTCTCCGTTTTCTTTCCTCTCTGCATCTCATCTCAGGCTCTGTGAGCACTCTCTGAGTTTGGTCCTTCTTTCAGTTTACTTCGGTTTTATTTTGAAAGAAGGGTCCTTTGTGGTGTTCTTTCTTTGTACTTCCTGCGCTCCTCAGCGCCCTGATCCTTCTCTGGGCTTGTATTTCAGGTCATTTCCTCACTCTCAGTTTCGCTTCCTCCTCACGTAATCGTCGTAGTGATCGCCTCTTTAGAGTCACCTGTGTGTTACCTGTTCCCAGTCAGCCAATCGGTGCTCTCACGTCATAATGTGCAGATTTGCACTCAGTAATGCTGCTGTCTGTGTTTCCAGATGATCTCCTTGTGCAGGACTTGCATGCAGCGCAGTGCTGCATTTCACTGTCACATGCTCATTTGATGTTGTGTGTAGGGTCACATGACACATCCTTTTATGTGAGCATGCTCAGAGCCTGCAGCAGGAAGCCTGTGCTAGCCAGCTAACACAAAGAAAACCAGCTTTGTTAGCTGGTGTGTTTGAGTCTGCGTGTGTCCTCGGGCTTTACTCACCCTCGCTCGCTCTTTGTGTTTGGTATGTTTTCTGATAAAACTTCTTTATTCTGCCCTTTCTATTCTTCTTCTTCTTCTTCTTTTTCCAGTCACCCCCTTTAGGGATCTGCAGAGCTGATCATCTGCTGCAGCTATTCCTATCCCAACATCCTCCTAGCCCTCTGCATGTTCTCCTTGTCCTCCTCTCACATCCACGAACCTCCTCTGAGGTCTTCCTCCTCTCCTGCTGTCTGCAGCTCCATCTTCATCATCCACTCTCCCTTCTCTGCACACGCTCAGACCGTCTCAGCCTCTCTGATTTTTCGCTCCAAATTAAACTTTTTTTGGTTTTAGTTGCCTTGAAGATGCTTCAGCCCTGTTGTTTCCACAGTTACAGACGAGTTTTTCTTTCCTCGGGGATGCTGAGGCCTGCAGTCATGCACCGGCTGTAGCCTGGTATCTCCGTGCTGCATCAGTGGGTGTCGCGTGGAGCGTCAGGCTTCCCTTTCCTCAGACGGATCTCCATCAGGATATGAAAGTCTCCGTGTTTCCTCCCGACTCTTCCTGTGATGCTTTCGCCCCCTCTGGCACCTCTTTCGTTTGCTCGGCTCTGTGTTTATTGTCTGTGTTCAATTAAGTTTTTCTTTTTTTTCTTTGAAATACATTTCCTCACATCCTGCTGATTAATTTTTGTTCTTTAATTCTTTTATGTAAACAGTAGTTTGGTTCCTATCTCGTCACTTGTTCTGCTTTTCCTTTTATTTTCCTCCTCACTCCGACTCATGCAGTAATAATGTCTGCTTCATCACCCCCTCCATCCACTCACAGCGCTCTTTCATTGCTTTCCTCCTGAGTCCAATTTGCATGCAGCAGCTGGCCACTCATATTTCTTCCTTTGCAGATTCACCAAAATAAAACCCAGCTAATGGATCCTCTCTGTGCTCGTTTGACTGCCTGGACAAAATAAAACTGTCAGTCTAACGTTAAGTAGACCTTCAGGTGTATTTTTTCCTCTGTAATACAGTTATCTTGCATACATGAATGTTTTACAGTCTCGGAAACGTTGGCTGCCTGCACTGAATTTGATTTTGACCGAGCTGCCGCATTAATCTCAAACAGCTGAGGTGAAATTGTAGATTTTACACCTGCAGTTCCTCAAAGATCCACTAGATTTTATGACCGCTTCAGTTCTGAGAAACCTGATTTTGGTTTGACTTTCTTTATTTGATTTTCAGTCATTTCTCTGATGCATGTATCATCTATAAAATGTGTGTTTTCATCCATACAAGCGAAACGGTTTGCTCATAAAAGAGGGGCATATCTTCCATGGCTGAAAGTGATGCCAAGCTCCTTCAGCCTGTGTTCTCTCTGATGTTGAGCAGGGTGCAGCTCTACGAGGAAAAGTCTGATCTGAGCTCAGTGAAGTTCTCCCTGGTCTCAGTCACTGGTTTGAGGTCTGACTGAATGAAACATGAAGTTCATATTAGAGATGGACCGATCCGATATTACGTATCGGTATCGGTCCGATACTGACCTAAATTACTGGATCGGATATCGGAGAAAAATAAAAAATGTAATCCGATCCATTAAATATCACGAAAGCACCTCACAAAACTTGCAACACGCCGTAACTCACCTCAGAACGTTAGCACGTCGGAGCAGTATGCATCACGTGATAGAGCAGCTGTGGCATGCGGGACCTGTCGGTGGTCTGGATAGCATGTGGAGCTTCGCTAGCAACCCGGCATTTCATCTCCGACAAAGTTATCCCGAGAGAAGTAAAGCAAGTGTGTAAGTCCATCTCTGAATGTTTGTAAAGCATTCCTGCGTTAAGCTTAACAAGCGACTGCCTCTCGCTCTCCGGCTGCTACTTCAATCATGAAACTGCTTAACGATCAGCTGATCGGCTTTTCTGTCGCAAGTCCGTCTCTCTTGTTTGTTTTTGGCCCACTTTGCACCAGAAAGAGGAAACCAGCGGCTGAACAACAGCAGCACGTTTAAGCTTGATCAGCTGTTGTTAGAATTTATTTAATATTACTTTCTACTCGAGGATCTTTTTCTACGCAGCTGACGCTGGTAACTGTGCAGGGGCGGATCTAGCAAAGTTTAGCCAGGGGGGCCGATAGGGCATTAACAGGGAAAAGGGGGCACAAAGACATACTTTTCTTTCTTATTCTCATTTAAAATGTCGAGCTTTTAATAAATAATTATCTGACACCCAAAGTTTTAATCTGATGTAAAATGAATAGAAGTCAATTACTGTATATAGTAACTATTAAGTCTAATATACCCTAGTAAGCTATAGTACTTTTTCCTTTGGGAAGGTACCATCTGTGCAGTCTGCAATTTTGTTGAAGAAAGATGTTGAATCTATTTAATATTTCTTGAAAAATAATTGATTTCTGTGCATTTTTTTCACACTGCATCAAATTAAGGTTGATTACGTTGATTAAGCATCATGAGGTGGAGCGTGAGGGGTGGTTCCCTATTTTTTATTTATTTATTTTTGTTGTTGCTGGGAGTTGGAACCCTATTAGTTAGGTTGCTTAATATTTATGCTAAGTACTCTTTAAAATACCAGAATAGGGAGGATGGTGTAGGTTTAAGTTTATTAGATTGATCAGTATTGCTGAACTATGAAACATTTTTTTTGCATACAGGTATAACAGAATAGCTTTAGTGTAGTTGTTGTTTTAAACTTGAGTATGAACTTATACAAAATGCAGCAAGATATTTAAAAAACAGTTTTGTTGATTAAAAAACACTATATCGGATTCATATCGGTATCGGCAGATATCCAAATTTATGATATCGGTATCGGTATCGGACATAAAAAAGTGGTATCGTGCCATCTCTAGTTCATATTGGAAATGTTGGTCCATTAGAGTCACATAGAAGCAGTGAGCAGGGTTTAGCATCAATCATCTGCATAGAAAATGACATTTACCTTTAATTAATGCACAAACCAGCAACTGTGAGACAAACAAAGTCAGAGGTCCTCACACGGAGCCCTGTGGGATGCCACAATTTGAGTTCAGAGCATAAAGTAAGAGGAAGTGAAGCTACTGAAGACTCTTCTGAAACAGTTCTGCTTTTTAAGTTATCATCATCCTCAGCTTGTGCCACGTTAAACCTTCCTCCAAACCCTCTAACATCCAGTAAATCATTGCCTTGAATTAAGCACTGTGAATTAAAATGCTGCTCTCTTTAACATTCATTCAGCCGACTGTTCTCACTGCGGACAGCTGGACATTATCCTCTTTGACATTTTGACACCAGAATAGTTTCCAAGCCATGTTTTAGCTCAGTGAGATGAGCAGCTGTTCTCAGAGCAGGAGGCGCGGGTTCAAATCCTGCTTATGGCAACATTTTCTTCAGTTAACACTTCAACTGTTTAAACTCTTTCCCACACAAATTTCAGCTTTTTCACCTCTTTTTAGCAAAACTTTCAGTTTTTCACTACTTTTCAGCACAAATTCCAGCTTCTTCAGCTGTTTTCAGCACAAACTTCAGCCTCTTTTCAGCACAGATTTTGCTGATTCACCTGTTTTCAGCGCCGTGAGATCCGGTGGCAAAGGTTCAAATCCTACATGTGACATTTGCTGCACATCTTCCCTCCTTGCACTCTCCCTGCTTTCTTGACACTCTTCAGTGTAGTCTTTCAAATAAAGCAGTATTCAGCAAACAGTTCAGCTTGTACACAGTGTTTTCAGCAGATAGTTCTCCTTCTTCTGCTGTTTTCAGATTCCACTACACGGCATTCACACTGCATTTTCGTTAGAAATGCAACTTTTTCTAGTCATAAATGAGCTTCACAAATTAAACTGAATTACTTCCCCAACAGATCTGATGAGGGTTTGGATGCTGTTACATCAGTCTGAGTGAGCTGCAGGTGTTTTCAGCTCCCAGCAGTTTACACATCAGCAGCCTTTTTCTGAGCTTGTGGGAGCCTGAGCTGTGAGCCGGCTGACAGCTGGGAGTGTTGGTTTTTCTCCTGTTTTCCATCTTTTTCCACTGTCTGTCTCTTTCAGTTTGTTTCACTTTAAATGAGCTTTGACAGGAAGGAAACCTTTGGTTTTGCTTTAATATGCTCTCCCTCCCTCTGTCTCTTTGGGCTGATTCATGGGTTTTCTTTGTGACGGCACTGTGAAGGAGGATGGAGCTCCTCTCCTGACGAATACACCGTATCTGACAGCAGAGTTCGTGTGTGGCACCAGCTGCTTGGAAAACCTGTAATTATGATTTGATAGTTGAGAATTAGCTTCACTTACATTGGAAGAGACTATCTTAATTCACATTTAATCTGGGATTTATTTGTCTTAATGAAAATGGATCTGATTGGTAAATAGGGACCAGAGCAAACTAAACAGGAAGTGCGCAGTTATCTATAAATCCTGATTCATAAATTATCTTTAAAATGTACATGCTTTATTTTTAATTTTGATGGTTTCCTCACTGCAATCTGCTTTTATATGTCTGTTAATTATTTTTAGTTATTTTATCTTTTTTCATGAATTGTATTGAGATGCATTCAAAGTCTCTTCTAAGTCCCTTTTAGTACATAAACTAATAATTGATCAAAAATTGAATTACAGAAACCTGGTTGCAGCAGGATGATTATGTTAGTTTAAATGAATCAATGAGTCATTCTAACTACCAGAAAAGCACAGGCTGAGGAGGGGATGTGGCAGCAATCAAAACCAGTCTTACTTGTTATCATCTATCGTCCACCTGGGCCTTACACAGAGTTTCTCTCTGATTTCTCAGACTTCTATCTGATTTAGTTCTGAGCTCAGATAAAATAATTATTGTGGGTGATTTTAACATCCATGTAGATGCTAAAAATGACAGCCTCAACATGGCATTTAATCTGTTATTAGACTCAATTAGTTTCTCTCAAACTGTAAAAGAACCCACCCACCACTTTAATCACACTCTAGATCTTGTTTTAACATATGGCATAGAACCTGAACATTTAACAGTGTTTCCTGAATATGATCAACCCATCTCTGTTTCATCTGCAGAGGAATGGCTCAGTGCAGCGTTCAATACTGTCGACCATAATATCCTATCAGAGCGATTAGAACATGCTGTAGGTATTACAGGTACTGCACTGCAGTGGTTTGTATCATATCTATCTAATAGACTCCAGTTTGTGCATGTAAATGGAGAGTCCTCTTCACACACTGAGGTTAATTATGGAGTTCCACAGGGTTCAGTGCTAGGACCAATTCTGTTTACATTATACATGCTTCCCTTAGGCAGCATCATTAGAAGACATAGCATACATTTACACTGCTATGCAGATGACACCCAGCTCTATCTGTCCATGAAGCCAGATAACACACACACATGCTTTTGATGTTGAAACATGCACAGGAAGTCTGAAGGTGAGGCCATCATTTGAATGAAAAATGAACATAAACCAATCGGAGAGAGAGAAAACTTCAGGAGTGGTCAAACCAGCTGTAGTCAAACTAAACTTTATAACATCTAAAAAGGTCAGGAGCACCTGGAAGGGGCAGGTGTATCACTTTGAAGGTCTGCAATCAAGAGACGTCTTTTCAGTTCTGAAGGCAGAGATCCACAGTAGCAGCTGTTAGTTTGTGCAATTACTTTTGAGACTGAATTGCAGTTTTTCCATATAGTACTTGGGGTCTGTCATATGGACGCTGCTGCTGTTGGAAACATTATGAATAAAAGCTGTGAGCTCATGTTCGGGATCAGAATGATTAATCAGCTTTTACAGACCAGTGTTTGCAGCAGGGCCAAAGTCATGGGAGAGGATTCATTTCATTATTTCCTGCATGGTTTGGTGAGTCTGAGCTTCCATCACTGTCATCAGGATGTCTGCTAAATATTTGTCTTCCTTTGCATGCATGCTGCAGTTTCACAGTTTAATATCAACTTTTATTGCTTACTTACTAAAATTGAATTTTCATGCTATTGGTACTTTTTAAAGCTGGCTTTACTTTTTGTTCTACCTTTGCTTTTTTCATAGCAGTCTTTTTAATGCAGATGTTATTTGTTCTATTCAGACAGTAACGTGTGGCTTTAAACACTTGATTTAAAGTTACAGCTGCTGAACAGCAGTTTGTCGTCTGGGTTTTTGCAAACAGCCCATCAGCTGTGAATGGGCTTCGGTTTTAAACACGAGAGTCTTTGTGAAGCCAAAGACTGTGAAACCTTTTCATCAGCTGCTTCAGTAAGCGTCCGTATGCTGCGATTAGACTGGCAGAGGAGCTGCAGCTCAGACAGATCTGTGGCGTTTCAGACACTTTCACAATCAAAGCAGAGCACTAAAATAAGCTTTCAAAGGAAGGCAAATATAAGCTTTAGAGGTCTTCTGCTGAATCTGTCACAGAGAGCAGGTGGGGTTTGTTCAGTGCTCAGCAGACCTGAGGGCAGAATTGCTGGTTTGATGTGTTTCTGATCACTGCAGGTACAATCCTCATTACAACTCCTCGCAGCTTCTGAGAGAAACATGGGAATCGGCTCATTCTGCAGCCGCTGCCCTCAAACCACCACAGGAGATGTTTCACTAATGTAGTAACTGCTTTGCAGATGATATTTTATGTAAAGAGGTCATTGTAGGAAACAAATGTCAGGCTTGTTTGGTTTCAGCTGCTCCGCTGTGATGACCTTCTGTTCAACTCTGTTTTAACGACTGAGTTTTTCACTCATGATTAGACAAAAGAAAAATACATATGAAGAGTTTTAGCTGAATTCAATTTTATTTATACAGCGCTAAATCACAACAAAAGTCGCCTCAAGGTGCTTTATATTGCACAGTAGATCCTACAATAATACATACAGAGAAAAACCCAACAATCATATGACCCCCTATGAGCAGCACTTTGGCGACAGTGGGAAGGAAAAACTCCCTTTTAACAGGAAGAAACCTCCAGCAGAACCAGGCTCAGGGAGGGGCGGGGCCATCTGCTGTGATTGGTTGGGGTGAGAGAAGGAAGACAGGATAAAGACATGCTGTGGAAGAGAGACAGAGATTAATAACAGATATGATTCAATGCAGAGAGGTCTGTGAACACATAGTGAGTGAAGAAGAAACACCCAGTGCATCATGGGAATCCCCAGCAGCCTGCGTCTATTGCAGCATAACTTACGGTGTGTAAGTTCCACCGAACGCGGCCAGAGCGTCAGGTTTACATGTAAAGTCAATGTAGAAGCGCGATGACACGCGATTGCGGGTCCCGCGAAAATTCGGAAGCAGATTTGGCTCGCGAATAAAACCACGCGCGTCAGTTTTTGTTTTCCTTTTTTCTGCATACGTGCGTTTCGCATCTACTACTCGAGTTGGAAAAATCTGAACTCCAGCGTCAATTCGTGCCGCCACAACCAATCAGGAGCCTGGTGACGTGGCTCTGACCTTGGTCAAAGGGGCAGATCCAGCCAAAGCCCTTCATTCTTCATTCAGTATGGAGGAAAAGCTCATCAGTGCCGTGGCTAATCATCCAGAGCTGTATGATGCTAGCTGCTACTTCTGCCGAGACAGGAATAAAAAGGACCTAGCCCGCCTACTGTCCCACTATTTTCCCACTGATGTTCAAATACCTTTCCGCTAACAAGATAATGCGTTTATTCAGAGGACCTCTGCAGGAGAAAGTGGAAGAGCCTCAGGGACACATATAATAAGGAGAAGAGGACAGAGAAAGAGAAGAGGAGTGGGTCTGCAGCAGGATTGGGGAAGAGATGGAAGTTCTTCGCGGTCATGGGGTTTCTGGACCCCTTCCTCACCCCGCGGGAGACAAGCAGCAATATGGTGCGGACCGTGGAGAACTTCCCCCCCGAGGACCAGGGACAGCCCGGAGAGGCAGCAGGGGAGTGTCAGTCAGAAGGTATGTTTACATTGAGTTAATGTAGGCAGTTAATTTATGCGTGTTGTCATATAGGAATATATTTTGTTTATTAATAAACAGCACACAGTGGTCCTGCTGTTCATCCGTCACTGCTTCGCTTTTTTGCTGGTTTTTTTTTTGCACAGTACAGCATTGCATTCTGCAGCCTGATTGACAAATCTGCTCCGTGTCGTGTCTCCTGCGCTTGCCAAATTTATCATGTTTGGTTTTGATAACCATCACGTCCAATACAAAAAAACAGCACAAAAACACTCTTAACTATGACCCTCATTCGGAAATACACACCTGCACCGCGAGGGAAAAAGGCGCACGAAAGTGGCGCCGCAGACGGAGAAAAAGCGCGGCATAATACTTTTACGTTTTAAAATCGACAAAGGTTTGCACTTTGAGAATCAACTTGTGAGAACTGCGACTACTGTTGCTGCAATAAATGAGAGACCACTGTATATACTTTCTCTATGACTATTGTCTTCAACCTGTTAACATTTATTGTCTTGATAGAGTCAACTGATGCTGCAGCAGAGCATCCCCTGTTGCTTCTCCTGGCTCCCCAGTCCCTGAGCTCCTGCTGCTGCACCCACAGGTATGTTCAGCAGCACTGATAGCTTTTTACTCAGTGAGATTCCCTTGTAATCACCTTTACTAAATATCTACAACCAATCTGATTATATCCTGTTTTTTTTTTTTCAATTTTGAAAATGAAAATCTAGTAGCAGCCTTCTTATTAATTTGTGTTGTTTTGTGCTGTTTTACAGGCCCACAGAGGAGGACGGCTCAAAAGCGGTCGAGGCACGGGTCCCAGGATGGTCCATAGGCAGTGGAGCTGGCCATCCTGGAGTCCCTGAAGTGGCCATGCCAGTCTCCAACGGAGCATTTCCTCCTCAGCCTTGTTCCTGCTCTGGAGAGCATGCCGCCTCAGACACGAGAATTCGTGACATTTCAAATGTATAAATTAGTTTGTGGAAACAGCACAGCTGTGTTAAATTTGGAAACATTGGACCCTAATGATCAGTAGTTTTCTGATGAGGCAGCAGCTCTCCAGGGCAGAAACAATGTTCTGATTTTTCTCCTTCTCCCTGAAGCTCTTCCACTCCAAGCTGGGTCCTTTTTATTCCTGTCTCTCTGTAAATAGTTGAATTTTATATATTTATGTTTAATGTTTTTGTTAGTGAATTTATATATTTTTTCCAATAAACATTTGTAATGACTCATGTTTCTGTTCTACTACACAGCAAATGTTGGCACCCGACTTGACACAAGTAGAATTTATTTCATATTATACTAATGACAATATATACTAATACAGTGGGATGCAAAAGTTTGGGCAACCTTGTGAAAAGTCATTATTTTCCTGTATGAATTGCTGTTACAGTAAAAAATGTCACTTGCATATATCATATAGGAGACACACACAGTGATACTTGAGAAGTGAAATGAAGTTCACTGGATTTACAGAAAGTGTGCAATAACTGTTTAAACTAAATCAAGCAGGTGCATAAATTGGCAACACAAAAAAAGAGAAATGAAATGAATATTTAGTGTATATCAATGTGTGTGTCTCCTATATGATATATGCAAGTGACATTTTTTACTGTAACAGCGATTCATACAGGAAACTAATGACTATTAATAAGGTTGCCCAAACTTTTGCATCACACTGTATATAGGAACATAGTGAAGACAAGTTATTTAAGAGAGTAAAGAGAGGTTAGTTTATTTTGGAGTAGAGCTCCATTTATTAAGAAAATTTTAAAAAGACAGGAACACTCGTTAGAGGTTTGTGGGTGGCTCTTAAAAGAGCCGTTGTGGGGAAGTCACTCGGACTTCAAACAGGCTACTCCTTTGGTTGCCAAGACACAGCTCCCTCCGCCGAGAAGTGGGCCATGAATTTCTCCCTCACCAGGACAGCCTCTCTGGAGGAGTTGTTTGCTGCTACATGACCCAGGCCTTGCAACGGCTCCACCACAGCAGGTGCCACACCCCTCACAGCAGGTGCAACACCCCTCATAGCAGGTGCCCCTCTCTCGTCCACACAGCGCAGAAAATTGTGGAGAACACAAGTTGCCTTCACACACTTCTCCACAATTTCAGGGCGGAGCTCCATGGAGCGCCAATACAACCTCCACTGTGAGGAGAGGACACCGAAGGCACCCTCCACTATCATCCGGGCCCTGGAAAGGCGATAGTTAAAGATCCTCTTCTTTAAAGGGAGGAGGCGTCCAGGGAAAGGCCTCATGAGCTCACGCCACAGCGGGAACGCTTCATCAGCCACAAAGACATGGGGCTGAGCTCCACGGTGTTCTCCACCAGGTAGAGGCTGGTCAGGAGGCAGATGGAGAGTCCCAGCCCGAAGAGCCTGACCAAAGGTGGAGTTGGCCAGAATACCACCGTCGCTGGTCCTCCCGTATCCCCCAACATCAATAACGCGGAAGCGATACCTTTCATCCACAACCGCAAGGAGAACAATGGAGAAAGTTCCCTTGTAGTTGTGGAACATGGATCCTGAGTTGGGGGGTACCTTCGTCTGGACGTGCTTCCCATCCAGAGCTCCACAGCAGAGAGGGAAGTTCCAGCGCTCCTGGAATGGACCGCCAGTCTGCAGTTGAAGGCGCAGCCATGAAATCGTCCACTAGACAGTACCAGATGGCCGTCGCTACCTGGGGGATGATCTGGCTCACCGTGGACACACCAACTCGAAAACTGAATGCGATGGTCCTGAAGGAGTCCCCGGTGACAAGGAACCTGGACAAAATTGTTTAGAATTAGTATTATGTGTACTGCAGTTACAAATACATTATTTCAATTCCAAAATACTTTTGTGATGTCAGATTTAAATTACAAAACATAAATCTTACATAAAACATTTTGTAATTATAAGGATAATTACATGATATATATTAGATATAATGCAAAACAGTCTGTGGTGATTATATAACAAATATTCAACTATCCCAGAATTAAACCAGGTCTAAATAAAAAGGAGTATCACTACAAAGGTTAACTCACAGTGGTCCTCATACCACAGTTTGCTATCAGTAAACACTGACGGCATTCATTGATAGCATAGCACATCCATGTTAGCAGTGTATAAACGATAGTTTAGCATATATTACCACAGGTTTCAATAAAGGACTACCGTATTAAACACTTTTACTAACCTCAGGCAGACAGACAGGTGCTCTGCAGGTGGGATTGAGCGCCTTTAGTTGGTATCTAGGCGGGCGATTCTGGGACCAACGCGGGACAGCAGGTCCTCAAACTGGCCGAGTGAAAGACGGTGGTATCGCTGAAATCGGCCGTCATCCAGGTGCAGATCCTGGAGCAAGTGGTGAAACTCACCAAACTGCTCGCGCGTCTGCAGGACCTGATGGACCCAGGTACGGCGAGGACGGCCTTAACGCTGCTGCTCTGCTCTCCACAGTAAATACAGAAGGGAGACTCTCTCTTCAAACGCTAGCTCGACAGCTGCCATCTTGCAAAGATACCGTCAGGCACAACTTCCTCCCACATTTCCGGTTCACGCATGTCAAAATATGCAATTTTGAGGTGCGATTGATTTGTGTTGGACACGCGACGAGGTGCGAATGTGCACACGTCAAATTGGGGGCGTCTGGGGCGTTTTCGCTCATGTCTATCGTGTTCGGTGTGAGGATCCAGGATCACCTGGTCCAGCCCTAACTATATGCTTTAGCAAAAAGAAAAGTTTGAAGCCTAATCTTAAAAGTAGAGATAGTGTCTGTCTCCTGAATCCAAACTGGAAGCTGGTTCCACAGAAGAGGGGCCTGAAAACTGGGGTGTTGATTCATTTAAACTAAACATAATCATCCTGCTGCAACCAGGTTTCTGTAAGGCAGAGTAAATCGATTTGTTGATCAATTATTAAGTCATGTACTAACAGAGACTTGGAGGAGAGAGACCTAATATTTAATAATCCACATTTCACTGTTTTACTCTTTGGTTCAGATGTGGATACTGTATTGTTCTTTCTTTGTAATTGTTTATGTTTCAGTTGTTTGTTGCTGGTTTTTAGTTTGTTTTCTGTCTGTTTGGGAGCTGACACAGTCTCTATGGAGATGGGTTTTTGGGGGTAGCAGGAGGAGAGAAGCTGCAGAGAGGCGTGTAAGACTGCAACTCTGCTTCCTGGTCCCAACTCTGGATAGTCATATTTTGGGGGGTTTAATAAATTTGACATATTTCTAGAAATGAGAGCTACTCCATCCAAAGTGGGATGGATGCCGTCTCTCCTAACAAGACCAGGTTTCCTCCAGAAGGTTTGCCAATTATCTATGAAGCCCACATCGTTTCTGGGACACCACTCAGACAGCCAGCAATTTAAGGAGAACATGCGGCTAAACATGTCACTCCTGGTCTGATTGGGGAGGGGACCAGAGAAAACTACAGAGTCCCACATTGTTTTGGCAAAGTTGCACACCGATTCAATATTGATTTTAGTGACCTGCGATTGGCGTAACTGGGTGTCATTACTGCCGACGTGAATTTTACCCTTATTTACATACATTTAACCTTAGCCAGCAGTTTTAAATTTCCTTCAATGTCGCCTGCTCTGGCCCCTGGAAGACAATTGACTATGGTTGCCGGTGTCTCTAGCTTCACATGTCTGAGAACAGAATCACCAATTACCAGAGTTTGACCCCCGGCAGGTGTGTCGCTGAGTGGGGAAAAACGGTTAGACACATGAACGGGTTGCTGGTGTACCTGGGGCTTCTGTTTAGGACTATGCTTCCTCCTCACCGTCACCCAGCCGCCCTCTTTCCCCAGCTGCTTGGGGTCTGCCGGGGAACAGCTAGCGGGGCCTACGCTATCTTCGGCTGCACCAGCTACAGGGGCCTGGCTAGCTACGGGTGAATGAAGGGTGCGAAGCAGATTCTCCAATTCAGTAATCCTGGCCTCCAGAGCTGCAAATATGCTACATTTATTACAGGTACCTTTACTGCTAAAGGAGGCCGAGGAGTAACTAAACATCTGACACAAGGAGCAAGAAAGTGCAGGAGGGACAGGTGAAGTAGCCATGGTGCTAACGAGTCGGCTACGAGCTAAGCTAAGCTAGCGAAACAGTACAGAGACAGAGAGTGAATACTTTGGCTATAACTTAGGTAGTGAGTACACAGAAAGTGTGCTTCTGATAAGCACGTGAAGATTGTAATATGAAAAAAGAATGTTTCTAACAGTTCTTAATTAAATTGCTAAGCAGATAAGCTACTCAGAAACACCACTGTGTTTGAGCGAGCGAACACCAAGTGACAAGGCCACTGGTTTTTAAAGCAACTTTTGAATCAAATAATCATCAGATGAGTCATAAGTGAAACAACCGTGAGGTTCAACCATAATATTTGCATGATTCATACTTAAGCCTTCGATAATCGCAGCGGTTCGGAGACTAATTTAAGCCCTGTGGTGCTTCTGTATTCTAACTCTGTATTTCTGCATGAAAAATGAGAAAAACTTGGTAGGACATCAGCGCACAGGCAGTTTATTTTGCACATAAAGATTGAGACCTCTATCCCGTCCAGAGAGGTGTGCATGCAGGTGATACCGACTTTGAGACGCACAGGTGTTTGCTCTTATCCTCCAAACATAGCGGCGCAGATACATTTCCCCTGATAATGAGGAGGCGTGTAGGATAAAGGTATACTCGTGAAAGTAGAATAAGGACTTACTTACTGACCTGTTGTCCTCTCTCCTCCTCTCAGATCGAAGGAGCTGATAAAGGAGGCCATCTTGGACAATGACTTCATGAAGAACCTGGAGCTGTCTCAGATTCAGGAGATCGTGGACTGCATGTACCCGGTGGATTATGGGAAGGACTCGTGCATCATTAAAGAGGGTGACGTGGGCTCGCTGGTGTTTGTGATGGAAGGTGAGGAACCCACGGTTTGGTTTTCTGTCACTCTTCAGGATCTATTTATTTATTTCTCTGTCAGCAGTTATTTTTAAAGCGAGGTATTTCTGGCAGAAATTTCTCTTTTCAAGAACTTTTCAGGTTTGGGGAATTTGGGGAAAATTCTGGGTGAAAAACTACTTTTGATCTGAGGTGAGGGGACTTTTGAACCAGGCCGTGCAGCTTGTTGCCACTCAGGTCTGTTCTGGTTGTTAGACTTTCCTGTGTCATTTTTTTTGTCCTGAGAGTTTATCAGATGTTTCTTTTTTGCTGGTTCTTAAAGAACTTGATGTTTTTCCTTGAACGAATAAAAACTGTGCATTTTGAGCTGTAGTTGTAGTGCAATGCTCATTGTGAGCATCTTTGAATGTGTGGTTGGTGACAGACAGCACCTCTCCTCACTCCGAAGCTTTTTTTAAAGGAACTGTCTCACATTAGATAATACAAATCTCATCTCTAGAAGAAGCCGACCCTTCAGGTTTGCTTTAACGATCGTGTTTCTCCAAACTAAACCTGCCATTGTGCCTCTGAGACCATCGGTGGGTGAATGAAAGTTTGTAAAGAGGTTTGAAGACGAGAACACTGAGCCAAACCTTTGGAGACACAGAAACATGAAAAAGTTCATTACGGCGGCTCGTGAGGAAATCGTTTATCACTACACGAGAAATAGGATTCCAGCTTTCAGCTTCTTGAAATAAATAATTATGGAACTCATTTATTCTTTAATGACTACATTTCCTCCAATGAGCTGAGGAGTGAATAATTTCACAGGTCTTCTGTGTGGCGGTGAATTCATGAAGTGTAGCGACATGGAAACTCCTTAACAAGCGGTATCTCAGAGTTCCGTGACATTTCCGCCTGAAGTTTCCCAGAGCGCCGTTCGACCTTCAGGATGTACTTTGCTCGGCCGCCGGGAACATGTCAGAGCAGCGCGGCATTGCGTAACGTGTCAGAGCGCCTGAAGGCTTTCACCTCCACTCTGCTGCTGGTTTCCCTGCTGCCTTCACACCACACACTACTTCTGCTGCTGTGAGGAAGAGGAGAACTCAAACACAACATTTTTCTGCTTGTGGAAAAAAAAATCACAAAAATCGTCCTGTAGGTAAAAAGTAACTTAGTGCGGTCACAAAGATGAATGACAGTGTGTCTGAACAGCCAATCAGTGAGCAAACGGCAGAAAAGAAAGAGAGGAACGAAGAATGATGGGAACGTGTCGGCACGAGTTCACTGCTCACAAGAACTGTGACATCACTACAGCCACATCACCAACTATAACTAACTAACTAACTAACTAACTAACTAACTAACTAACCTGTGAATCAACTGCTGGAAAACGACAGGACAGGAAATAAAGTGACTGCAGACAATGTTCAGAGTCTCCCTCGTGTTTTTCACTGAACAGGACGCTCCGCCTTCATCACCATCAGCTGTTTCCAAAAATCATGGATTTCCACAAGAAACTGAAACGTCACTGAAGCATGGCATCGCATGTAACATTAGACCGCCGTGAGGTCATCACTTGACGAGATGGAGCTGTCACCTACAGAGGACTTCAGATCATTTGGGTGCTTTTGATTCACGTTCAGTCATTAGTTTGTTTAAAGGAATGAATTAAAGAGACTCAATGTAACAATGTAACATATTCTTGTTTTATTAGGAACAAAAAGAACTTGCAAATTTACCAAACATGTCTCAGTTTGGCTGACAGGTTAGGGTTAACGCGACTGCCTGAGTCTGAACAAGTCAAATTCATTATTGAGCTTTATTATAAATAAAAACATAAAATAAATAAATTAAATAAAACACGCAACGGTCCCGTGGAGGACAGGCAGTGGGCTGGAATCAGGCTGAAACCCTGATGCAGGGAGTTCTCACCTGTTGTCCACATGCTCTGTCACGGTTTGCGGGGCAAGCCGTGTGGATTTGTAGTAAGGACCCAAAAGGCGGCAGCTCTGGTGCAGGTGAGTGTTTATTTACAGCAGTGGGTACAAACAGCAACGGGGTGTGAACATGAAACCGAAACCTAAACTGGGTAAACTAACAACACAAACCAGGAATGACGGTGCAGGGAGGTCCAGGGGAAATACATACAGGGAGACCGAGGGGAAACAACACAGACGAACCAGCAACTACTATGACAGAAGACACAACTTAAATACACTCAGAGAACACAGGGGGATTACATACAGGTGGGAACACAGCTGGGAGTAATTAACATGACGAGACTAGGGAGGCAAACTGAAAACACTCACATAAGACACAGACCTTCACAATAAAACAGGAACTTACACATGAAAGGACACAAACTAAGAAACGCGGACTAGATACAGGAACACACGGGCAGAACAGAGTAAACACTAACCAGAGGAAGAACAGAACCAAAATCGCGAAGAGAAAACACAAAACGCTAGGTCAAAAGGACCCAGGATCATGACATGC